>NW_004444112.1:5171760-5175900 GCF_000243295.1 Trichechus manatus latirostris
ACTACAGAAAAGGAGCCCTGGTAGCGCAGTGGTTAAGCACTTGGCTGCTAACCAGAAGGCCAGTGGTTCGAACCTGCCAATGGCTCTGTGGGAGAAAACACCTGATGATCTGCTACCATAAAGATTACCAAAATAAAAAAAGTAAAAAACTGTTGCTGTCAAATCGGTTCCAACTCATAGTGACCTTATAAGACAGTAGAATTGCCCCATAGAATTTCTAAGGCTGTAATCTTTATGGAAGCAGACTGTCATATCTTTCTCCTGCAGAGAGGCTAGTGGGTTCTAATCTTCAACATTTTTGTTAGCAGCTGAGAGCTTAGCCACTGCACCACCAGGACTCCTTTCCGTAAAGATTACAGCATAGGAAACTGTAATGGGCAGTTCTCCTCTGTGATATAGCGTCACTATGAGTCACAGTTGACTTGACGGCACACAACAACAACAACAACAACAAGACTAAATAAATAAATCTAATACTTTACAAAGTAGTTTTGAATACATGGATGTACATAATCTCCAAGTAATGCAGTTTTTAGAGCTTTTTTAAAAATCATCCATTTTATCTTGAACTTTTCCCCATCATTAAGTACTGACTATACCCAAATCTTACTGAAAAAATGATATTTTGCATGATTGCTCTTTAATGATTTAATTAATCTGCTCTTATGAGAGAAAGTTCAGATCAGCTCCTTAGACATGCTTTCCAACTGCCAGTTCTTCATCCTTCAACCAAGGACCGTGAAGGTACCTGGGCTCTTTTAAGACAGTGTTTGTCGTTTCAGAAATTGGTGACGTTCCGAGATGTGTCTGTTGACTTCTCCCAGGAAGAGTGGGGATTCCTGAACTCTGCTCAGAGAGATTTGTACAATGCCGTGATGCTGGAGAATTATTGGAACCTTGTCTCACTTGGTCTGTGCATTGATTCTTAAGTCAGCATCTGTTATTGGGTATGTTTTCTTTTTTCTTTTGGGAATCTTTGGTGAGGTTCTGAATTTCCATCTGTCAGGCATTCTTCCACACTTTTTTTGTTGTTGCTGTTGTTTTATAATGACCTCTATCCTGATTTATGATGTTGTGGTGTCAGAATTCCTGAACAATCATAACTTGGCCAGTTCTTCTGCTTACTTTCACAGGACTTTCCATTTCTCAGCCTGATGTGATTTCACTATTGGAGTGTGAGAAAATGCCCTGGGTGACAGAAAAAGAAGAGACAAAAGGCCCATGGCCAGATAGGTAAGGGGAACCAAGTAGAGGTAAGTGATATATATCAAAGGCCAGCTAGTCCTAGAGGGTAGCGTGCCTTTAAGATATGAAAGATGTAGTAGGTTGCAAGTTGCCATCCAAGGCATGACAATTGGTCTCTATTCGCCTGGAGAAATAGTGGAAGAAGGAGAGTCAGGAATAAAAGGAGGATATGGAATGCGTGGCTAATTGCCTTCATAAACAACTGTCTCTTTTGCCATGAGACCAGAAGAACTGGATGGTGTTTGCCTACCGTTACTGAACATTTTGATCAAAGATTCTATAGTAGAATCCTGATCAGAAGGGGAAAATGCAGAACAGAATTTCAAATTCTCATGGAATCCAGACTTTCTGCAGCCATGGAGGCTGGATGAACTCCCAAAAAAATTGCCCTGAGATAATTTTTAAACTTTAAACCAAAAATATCCCCTGTAGTCTTCCTAAAACCAAACAGTAGTTTAGCTTAACTAAGACATGAAAGATGCTGCCTTCACATGCTTCAGACATGTGCAAAAATTGAGGCTTCTTGAGTTTGAGCTCCTAAAGGGACACTATTTGCTCTCATCACCTGGCATTTATATCTACTTTTAGAAATGCCTCCAGCCTCAGAAATTGTAGTTGAGCCTTTCTTCCTTGTCTATAGTAAGGCTCCCTTTTAACTCTGGATCCTGTTTCTCACCAGCTTATCCTTCTTTTTACATTTGGTCTTGTATAAGGTTCTGGGTTTTTACAAAACACCATTCTTTGATACTGCTGTTTTCTTTGCTGTAAAATGACCTATGGACTTGTCTGATTGTTTGAATGAAAGAATGTATTCATCAATCATTTAGTTGTTAACAGACATTTATTCCACATCACCCCCATGTTTGTTGATTCATGAAGTGTATGCACAGGACTCAACATACAGTTTTATTCATGGCTGCAAAGGTAGGAATGGTCCCCAAGACCTCCCTCACTTCTGAACCAACTAGAGTTTGGAGGTTCCCAAAACTTCCCTCACTTCTGACACCAATTACAAGGTTGGGGTTCCCAAGACCACCCTGAGGTTCAGTAATCTCTTAGGACTCACAGAACTCACAGAGTTTTATAATCACAGAATTTATTACAGCGAAATAGTACACATTAAAATCAGGCAACAAAGGAAACACGTGGCATAGAGTCCAGGAGGGTTCCTCATGCATAACTTCCAGTTGTCCTCTCACTGTGGAGTAAGGGACAGTGTTAGCACCTCCTGCAGTGATGTGTGACAGTATGCAGGAGTACTGCCAATGAGGGAAGCTCACCGGAGCCTCGGTGGCCCGTCTTCACTGGGGCTTTGTCTTGCAGACATGGTTGACTGGTCATGTGACCTCAGCCTCCAGCCCCTCCAGAAGTTGAGCTGATGCCACTTGACCCAAAGCCCCCACCATAAAGCACATTGTTAGACTATCTGGCATGACCCAAGGCTCCCATGTGAACAAAAACACTTATCAGGTAGAGCATTCTGAGTGCTTACAAATGACCTCCCAGGAACTGAGGTCAAAGGCCAGACCTCTCTTTGAGCAAGGTTAAATTCATTACCACACAAAGGCTGTGATTTATTATAGCAAAAGGATATATGTCTTAGTTATCTAGTGCTGCTATAACAAATACCACAAGTGGCTGGCTTTTAACAAAGAGAAATTTATTCTCTCACAGTCTAGTAGGTTACAAGTCCAAATTCAAGGCGTCAGCTCCAGGGGAACACTTTTTCTGTCGGCTCTGGGGGAAGGTCTGTGTCATCAATCTTCCCTTATTCTGGGAGCTTCTCTGCGTAGGAACCTTAGGCCCAAAGGACGCGCTTTGCTCCTGGCACTGCTTTCTTGGTGGTATGAGGTTCCCACGTATCTGTACTTTTGTGTTTTATATCTCAAAAGAGATTGGCTTAAGACACTATCTGATCTTGCACACCTCATCAGTATAACTGCTGCTAATCCATCTTATTACATCATAGTGAGAGAGTTTACAACACATAAGGAAATCACATCAGATTACAAAATGGTACACAATCATACAACACCAGGAATCATGACCCAGCCAAGTTGACAGATATTTTTGGGGGACACAATTCAATCCATGACAATATACAACAAAACCAGCAAAGGGAAAAGGCTCAGGAGGCTACATCTGGAGACCAGGTGCAAACTCCGAAGAGTCCTCTCTCTATGGAGTCACACAGGATGTGCTAAATTCCTCTAGCTAGAAATTGTGACAATACGTGTGAGATGTCTGCCAGGGAAGCTCATTAGAGACACAGTGCCCCAGGTTTTTATTGGAGGCTGTTCACCAAAGTACCCTCTGCCTTGTAGGTGCTAAAATTCCAGACTCCCAGATGGAAAGCAAATGTTCATCATAAACCAAACTGTACAGTTTAGACACAGTGAGTCACTAGTATCAGTTCTGGAAATGGTGGAAACCCTCCTGAAATTTAAGTTCCCCGAGACCAGTTCTCTTAATTACCTACTGCTGCTGTAACAGAAATACCACAACTGGGTGGCCTTAACAAACAAATTTATTTTCTCAGTTTAGGTGGCTAGAAGTCCGCATTCAGGGTGCTGGTTCTAGGGGAAGGCTTTCTCTTTCTGTCAGCTCTGGGGGATGGTCCTTGATCCTTGATTCCTTGGTGATCTTCGTATGATATGGCATCTGTCTTTCCCCATCTGTCTTGTGCTTCGTGGTTTAGTGTGCTCTTTTATATCTCAAAACAGATTGATTTAAGACAACACTCTACACTAATACTGCATCATTAACATAACAAAGAAAACCCATCGCCAGATGGGATTATAGCCATAGGTATAACCAAAAAAACCAAACCTGTTGCCATTGAGTCAATTCCGACTCGTAGCGACCCTATAGGACAGAGTAGAACTGCCCCATAGG
>NW_004444112.1:5182619-5183965 GCF_000243295.1 Trichechus manatus latirostris
CAGACTTCATCTAACATACTTTGGACATGTTATCAGGAGGGACAAGTCCCTGGAGAAGGAATCATGCTTGGTAAAGTAGAAGGTCAGTGAAAAGAGGAAAACCTTCAATGAGATGAACTGACACAGTGGCTGAAATAATGGGCTCAAACATAGCAATGATCATGAGGATGGCACAGGGTCAGGCAGTGTTTCATTCTGCTGTGCATAGGGTCACTGTGAGTCGGAACCGATGGACGGCACCTGACAGCAGCAGAAACATAACAAAAACGCGTTGCTATCTTCTAATTTGTTAACTTTCATTATTTTATTTTCTTTCTCATCTTTTGCCTGTCTTCAGTTCCTAAACAGTAAAAATATATAGGTTGGAAGAACACCATTTCTATCCTTTGTGGAAAATCCTGTTGCCTCCTTAATTTTTTATCACATTGATGAGTCTTCTTGTGATACCATCCTGGCATCTGTAATTCTACATGATAGACCTACTCCTCACTTATTGACTATCTTGTTAATCTGACATTTCACATTTATGACAACAGTAAAACTCTCTGATTACTTTGCACCTTAATGAGGCAGTGGGCATGGCAGCAACAGCTTCATGGTGTTCCCTCCCTTGAGGGGGGTATCCAGGCAGCCTCTGGTAAGCTGGGCCATGCTACCCCTTACCCTCTACTCCCTCTTGCCAGTGGGGGCACCACGTCTAGCTATGGCACAGGGCTGGCCTCCACGGCCATGGCTTCCAGGTGAATGTGTTGGCAGCACCCAGCCAATGGGCATCTGTTCTGGGTTCCCAGCTCTTATGCTGCCTGAGACCCTGCAGCTCAAAATTGCTATAGGGTAGGAAGGGAGGAAAGAAAGAGGAATTGGAGCTCGCGTTTGGAAGAAACGTTTGAGAGTTTAATCAGATCCCAAAGTGAGCTGAACTGTGTCTGAAGCCTCTGCCTCCATGGCTACAGGTGCGTGGCCAGGATGCCAGCACCCTCGAAGGAAACCCTGAACCTTGGTGACTTGCCAGGCCTGGAGGGCAGAGCATGCTTCGTGATCATGAATGTAGGGCTTGCAAGCATGGGAGTGGAGCCCTGAGGCAGCTCTGAGAGGGAAGCTCTGGCCCAGCACAGGAGGAAGGTGAAGTGGTTAAGCCATGGGCCCTCCAGTCACACAGCCTGGATTTATCCAGCTTTGTCCCTTCCAAGCATCCTCTGCAGAAGAATAATCCATAACCAGACTCATCACAGTGATGAGCACATCAGTAAGTTTCAGCTGTTACTATTTCTATGATCATATTTTCTAAATAAAAAAAATTGGACAAATGGATGGTCTGAACACAGACCAAAAAGCTTCCATTTTTG
>NW_004444112.1:5185372-5186402 GCF_000243295.1 Trichechus manatus latirostris
TACGAATGTAGTAAGTGTAAGAAATCCTTTGTACACTTCTCTTGCCTGATTGAACATCAGAGAATTCACACTGGAGAAAAACCATACCAGTGTAAGGACTGTGGGAAGATTTTTACCCAGTGCACGTAACCTACTCTACACAAGAGAATTCATACTGCTGAAAAACTCTATGAATGTAAGGAATGTGGAAAAGCCTTTACCTGTAGATATGGTTTAATTGTTCATAGAAGGAGTCACACGGGAGAAAGACCCTACGAATGTCATGTATGTGGGAAAGCCTTCAGTACATGTCCTTGTTACTCATAAGAGAACACATAGTAGACAGAAACCCTTTCAATGCCATGCATGTGGGAAGGCCTTTAACATGTCTTCATCACTTTGTCAACATAAGAGGATTCATACTGGTGAAAAACCCTTTGATTGCAATGAATGTTGGACGTCCTTTCGATGGAGGTCACACCTTACCCGACATCAGCGAATTCATGCTGGAGAATATTAACAAAAACTAGCTGGACTTTGAAATCTTAGTATTTTAAATAGTTCACTAGCAGTAGAGATCTTAGTAACCAGTAGCATAAATTGACTCTGATCCTCTTAGGTAGAAAAAATAACCTTACTTGACATAACAGAATATTTAATGGGAAATACAAAAAAATCTTAAAATATTTATTCCACTTGTTCCACATCTTGGCCAATACTTTGTACTGCCATTCTTTTTAATTTTATCTATTTTAGTTTGTAAGTAGTTTACCTCATTGCAGTTTTCGTATGCATTTTGATGTTGGGAATCTTTTCTTGAACGTGTTGGCCAGATCTTCTTTTGTGAAGTGTTTGTTGAAGTCTTTTGCTGATTATTTAAACAATTCATATTGGGTTTTCTCTCTTAGTATTGATTTATAAGTGGTGTTTGCCAGATGTGATTTCCAAACATTTCCTACCATTTTGTAACCTGCCTTTTCCTTTACATAATGGTGATTTTCAAACAAAAATTTAATTTGATCACATGTAATTTATCACATTTTTCTTTTAT
>NW_004444112.1:5194740-5204693 GCF_000243295.1 Trichechus manatus latirostris
AAGATGACTCATGTCTGTGTATGCATAAATGTCATCCTCAGAATTTGGGTTTCTCTTTGGTTGCCTGTGGAATTGTGTAAGGATAATTTATTTTGAGTTTACTTCCCCATTTATAAATAGGAAAATAACTTCATGTTACCCTGAAGATTACCCTGAAGTTCTGAAGTAAAGAACAAAGAAATTTAGCTGGAGGAAAGTTTAAAGCAGCTCAGGCTTGCTATGGAAAAAAAAAAGTCAAAATTAGCCTAAGATTTTAAAAGATGAAGATGGGTTTCAAAGCAATTTCTTATTGTGGTGTGGCCTGTGTTGGGTCTGTCCTAGACCCAGTCATTCATTCATTTCCTTCTGCTGATTGGAAGACGGTTGTAGAAAATCTTGGGAGTCTCTGGATTGCGGAGTTGGCTTTACACATCCTGAGGCACTGGTCTAGGATAGGCATGGCCTGCTATGCATGCTGTTTGAATGAGGACACCCTTCCTCCAGAGGTCCCAAAGCTTGTCTAAGGCAGCAGTTTGTCCCTGAGCCAGGCCACAGAATCTAGAGCTTCTGTCCCTTAGTTTTGTTTCTGCCAGGCTTCATGGCTTCTGTGATGCATGAAGCAAATGTCTTCTATTTCTTATATTGCTTCCTCTAAGGAATTTATGGCAAACAACAAGAAGCTTACCATTTTGATTCCACTTATATGGGGCTGGAGTAGACGGAGAGCATTTTCCTGCAGGCACTGTGTTCTGATGGGAGATTTAAGAGTCACACAGATCTGAGTGAAAATACCAACTCAGTCAGTCACTCACATGCTAGCTGTGTGTTTTTCAGCAATCACTTTTCTCCATCTCAGTTTTATTCTTTCTCTTAATAAAACCTGACTTTCAGGGTTGTTTTGAGGATCAAATGAAATAATGTAATATAAGCAAAGCCTACAGATTAGCTATTATGATTACTGATATTGGAAGAGGTACAACCAGAATGCTCCTTAGAAGCAAGGATGGCTAGACTTCATCTCATACTTTGGACATGTTATCAGGAGGGATCAGTCCCTGGAGAAGGATATCATGCTTGGTAGAGGGTCAGCGAAAAAGAGAAAGACCCTCAACGAGATGGACTGACACAGTGGCTGCAACAATGGGCTCAAGCATAACAACGATTTTGGGCACAGCACAGGACTGGGCAGTGTTTCATTCCAGTGTGCACAGGGTCACTGAGTCAGAACTGACTTGACGGCACCTAACAACAACTGATACTAAAAAGAAGACATGGGTTAGGCATAGAGAAGTTGAATCTCTCACGCTTGGAGAACCAAAGCCCTAGGAGATAGAGTTCTGTTCATATAATGGGCAGAAGGGGGCAAAGGTAGGAAGACTTTTACTGCATACCTTTCTTATGTCTTCAAGTTTTTGAATCATGAGTATATATATATATATTTCTTAATCAAAAATTTAAAGTTTTTAAACAAAGAATGGAATAGAAAAGAACTGATTAAACAGAAAAAATAAAAATAGAAAAAAGTTTCTTGGGCTGAGAAGACATAAGCCTTTCTAAGCATATCCTGCTTAAATTCCTGAATTCCAAGGATAAAAAAATTCCAAGTACCTGGGCCGTAACAGTTACTTCCTATGGAAGGCAGAATAATGGCCCTCCAAAGATGTCCACGTCCTAATCCCAGGAACCTGTGAATATGTTAAGTTACATGGCAAGGGGTAATTAAGATGAACTTAAAATAGATTATCTTGGATTATCCAGGTGAACCCAGTATAATCACAAGGGTCCTTAAAGGTGAAAGAGGGAGGCAGAAGAGTCAGCATCAGAGTGATATGATACGAGAAAGACTCGACTAGCCATTGCCAGCTTTGAAGATGGAAGGGGGCCACAAGCCAAAGAATGTAAGCAGCCTCCAGAAGCTGGAAAATGAGAACAGGTTGTCTTTTAGAGTCTCCAAAAGGAACACAGCCCTGCTGACATTTTAATTTTAACCCAGTGAGACCTATTTCAGACTTCTGACCTCCAGATAATAAAGTGGTGGTGTTTTAAGCCACTGTTTGTGGTAATTTGTTATATTAGCAATAGAAAACTAATACATTTACATAAGCTAAGAGAATCAGAATAGCATTGGGCTCCTCTTCTAGAATATCAGAAGCCAAAATTTTTTGAAGTGGCAGCTACAGATAACAGAGAAAAAACTACATTCAAGAATCTTCTAACAACCTAAGATACAATTTATTTGTGAAGGTGAAAGAAATTTTGGTAATATAAGGATTCAGAGTATACCACTATATACCCTTATTGAGATAAATACAAGCACCCAAGAAAATACTCTAGCCAAATAGAATTTGAAATAAAAAACCGTCACCTTCAGACAGGGAAAACAATGAAAAGTAACACTGGCCAGCAATGAATGTAATACACATACACAACTCTCTCTCTCAGAGTATATTTAAATTAAATGGAAATCCTGAGTGGGTCTGGTAGTAAGTAATGTAAGCATCAAGGCACCTTGAAATAGGAGCAAAGCAAATTCCTTTAGACTAATGATTTTCATTAGGTTAGTGAAATGGAAGAATTGTTAAATAATGGGTTGTAAAGGGAGGGAAAGAACAAGCAAGGATGGTTTCTGCTTGGAAGAGAATGGCATGTAAGATTCATGGCAGGTGAGGAGGAAGTACAGCAGTTATCTCATTCTGCCCACATAATGATTATTAAGAATGGGGAGATAACTACTACCCTAAGCACAGTGAAGTTCCAATTTAGCAAGAGAAAGGGGAATGATCAGCCAACATGAGAAAAGGGGAAGACCAAGGTAACAAAAATAGTACGCACAATGTAAAATGGAAGGAATAAAATTGAATTATTACACTAAATGAAATATGAATTTCTCTATAAAAAGACAGATTCATATTCTGAATTTTAAGAAAATGACCTTTTTTTAAAATAAGAAACAACTAAACGTGACCGAGGTTGAAAATAAATGGATGGACAAAACCAAACTAGGCAACAGAAAGCTGAAGTCACTGCTATTAGTATTACACAATGTGGAAATAAATACCAAAAGGATTAACCTAGGCCAGAGGTTGGCAAACTTTTTCTGTGAAGGGGCCAGACAGTAAATATTTTAGGCTTTGTGGGCTATACAGTCTCTGTTGCAACTACTCAACTCTTGGTGTAGTGCAGAAGCAGTCACAGACAATATGTAAAAGAATAAGCATCGCTATGTTCCAATAAAGCTATTTATAAAACAGGCAGCAGGACAGATTGGTTTGTTGACCCTGCACTAGACAAAGAGAGATATTACATAATAACAAAAGGTATAATTCATAAAGAAGGGTTAAGGCATATGTCTTTATAGGTCAAACAATATAAATTATCAAGCAGAAATCTCTGGAAATTCAAGATCCTGGTTAAAAAAAAATTTAACTTTAAGAAATTATGATTCAGTATACAAAATTATACAAGAACATGAGGAATTTCATGATAATCCACAAGCTTAATAATTTAGAAATTTGTATTCTAAAAAAGTAGACTATATTCTTTTTTAATGTTCATGGAACACCCAAAAACATCAATCCTGTACTTAGCCACAAAGAAAATGCCAAATTCAAAAAAGTAGATATTTTTAGCCCACATTTACCAATCATATTAAAATAAATTTTGACGTTCAATCATTTAGGATGCTTTTGGCTGCAGTTTTACAAAATACCCAACTAAAAGTAATTCAGCAGTAAGGTTTATTTTTCTCAACAAGGCATCAAAGAAGAGGCAGTTCCAGAATTGACCTAATAACTTAGTGTTGTCAGAACTCTGGGTCAGTTTCTCTAAGGTCCTCTGTTTTCCCCCTCTTGATTCTAAGATGGTTGCAGCAGTTCCAAGCATGATGTTCTCACAGGAAAATGTTTAAAAGCAGAAAGTGAGAGCAGAGGGAGCCTTCCCAATACAGCTGTCTCTTATAAACAAGGAAAATGTCTCCCAGAAGTCCCCAGCAGATCCCACTGACCAACACTGGGATGTATGGCCACCCTGAGCTGCATAAGAGGCTGGAAAATAAGCAGCAGACATCTTCAGAGTCTAAGGCAAGACACAGATGCTGCCAATCGGGAAGTTGGGTATGGCTGTTGGATAGGCAACCAACATTTGTCTGTGACATTAGAAATAAAAAGATAACCTTGGAAATTAAGAAACACTTTCCTAAATTTGGATTACTCCTGGACAGGAAGAAATAAAAATGGAAGTTATTGTAAGATGACCACTTTCTACTTTGTCATTGTTTTTATTTTCTATTAATTTGTTCTTTCATTCTGTGGGTGTGCTTGGTATTCTATCTCCTGGCTTCTTGAATAGTATGTTTAGTGTATTTAGTATACTCTTTCAGGTTTTCATGTAAATATATATATTTAAAGGCTATACAAATTCTTCTGAGTATAGCTTTGGCTGCACCCCACACCTCTTGGTATGTGAAACTGTCACTGTCATACTTTCCATAAGTACACATGGTAATTGCTTGATTTATTTCCTTGCTTGGAGCCCTGGTGGCACAGTGGTTAAGAGCCTGGCTGCTGACTAAAAGGTCGGCAGTTCAAATCCACCAGCTGCTCCTTGGAAACCTCATGCAGTAGTTCTACTCTGTCCAGTAAGGTCGCTATGAGTTGGAATCAACTCGACAGCAACAGGTGTTTTTTGTTTTTTTTTTTCAAATTTCCTCTTCTCCCAAGAGTAATTTGGCTGTTTTTTTTTAATTTCCAAGAAAATTAACACTTTTGACTATTCTTAAAATTATTACACTGTGGTTAGAAAAGGTGATTCTGGAATTTGTTACAGACAAAAATTTTTCCAACCTTTCCCTGCTTCTTTGACAATCATGCTAAATTTACATCTGTAATTTTTTTTTTTTTTAAATATGTGTTTTCTGACTCAGGATAAAGGAAACCTGTGAATGAAGGCATTTCCACTTGCATTACACTCTTCAAGACTTTCTCCAAGTTGCAGGAGTAAATTACAATTAGCCTAAGCTAATGAGCTTTTCCCATTACTTCCATTTATATGGTTGCTTGCTAACATAAGTTCTCTGATAATTAATAAGGGATAAGTGCTGATGGAAGGCTTTTCTATATTTATTATATTCACATGTGTTTCTCCATTACACATTCTCTGATGTTGAACAGTAGTTGAATCATGACTTAAGGTCCTCCCACATTCCTTATATTCATAGGGCTTTTCCTCAGTATGAATTGCCTGATGATGTATCAGTTGTGAGCAGTGAGTAAAGGCCTTCCCACATTCCTTACATTCATATGGTTTCTCACCTGTATGAATCCTATAATGTACACTAAGATGTGACACCCGTTTGAAGGCCCTACCACATACCTTACATAGGTAGGGTTTCTCCCCAGTGTGAATCCTCTGATGTTGCTTAAGTTGTGAGCTGACCCTAAACGCCTTCCCGCATACCTTACATTCATAGGGTTTCTCACCGGTATGAATTCTCTGATGTCGAATAAGAGTTGAACCCTGATTAAAGGCTTTCCCACATTCCTTACATTCATAGAGTTTCTTGCCAGTGTGAATAGTCTGATGTTGAATCAACTGAGACCGATGACTAAAGGTTTTCCCACATTCCTTGCATGCATAGGGTTTTTCACCAGTATGAATTCTGTAATGTACTTTAAGATGTGAGATCCGATTGAAGGCCTTTCCACATTCCTTACATTGATAGGGTTTCTCACCCGTATGAATCCGCTGATGTTCAATCAGTTGTGAGCTTCGACTAAAGGCCTTTGCACAATCCTTACATTTGTAAGGTTTCTCGCCAGTATGAACTCTCTGATGCTGTGTGAAATTTGAACCAGAATTGAAGGCCTTTCCACATTCCTTACATTCATAGGGTTTCTTGCCAGAATGAATATTCTCATGTTGAATTAGTCGTGAACCATACTTAAAGGCCTTCCCACATTCCTTACATTTATAAGGTTTCTCATTAGTATGAATTCCTTGATGATTAATAAGGAATTCCTCTTGCCATAATTCTTTTCTACATTCATTATATCCATAGGGTTTTTCTCCAGCATGGATTTTCTGATAAAATGTCACAGATGTCTGGTGGCCAAAAGAGGGCATTTCTTCATGACTGATTATCATTTGACTGAAATGTCCGTCTGCATTTCCCTGTTGTCTGTCAAATCGCTCTCTGTGTTCCCAGTCATCTTGGAAACACTCCAGCTTATAGCTTGTAAGGCTTTCCATGAGCTCCCACTGGAGTGATTCTACTTCATAAACGTTCTGCCTTAGAGGTGACACCTTGGTATCAGGCCTAGACTCCAGTCCTGGAAGAGAACAAAAAAAGCAAGTATGTGTTTGTTTTTCCCTTTTCCACAGAAAGGGAATGTCTATAGTAAAAATGGAAAGTTTAGTCTCAAAATAACATCTATAAGCTCTCAGAGGTGGCTAAGCAATTAGAATTTTGGGCAAGTAGAACAGACAAAAAAAGCACTGGCGAGAAACAAGGCTCCAGGAATTGATGGAATATCAGCTGAGATGTTTCAACAAACGGATGCAGTGCTAGAGGCGCTCACTTGTCTATGCCAAGAAATTTGGAAGACAGCTACATGGGCAACCAACTGGAAGAGATCCATATTTGTGCCCATTCCAAAGAAAGGTGATCCAACAGAATGCAGAAACTATCAAACGATATCATTAACATCACATGCAAGTAAATTTTTGCTGAAGATAATTAAAAAACGGTGGCAGCAGTACATTGACAGGGAGCTGCCAGAAATTCAAGTGGGATTCAGAAGAGGATGTGGAACAAGGAATTATCATTGCTGATGTCAGATAAGATCTTGGCTGAAAGCAGAGAATACCAGAAAGATGATTACCTGTTTTACTGACTATGCAAAGGCATTCGACTGTGTGGATCATAACAAATTATTCATGAATAACACTGCAAAGAATGGGAATTCCAGAACACTTAATTGTGCTCATGAGGAACCTGTACACAGACCAAGAGGTGGTCATTTGAACAGAACAAGGTGATACTGTATGGTTTAAAGTCAGAAAAGGTGTGCACCAGGGTTGTATCCTTTCACCATACTTATTCAATCTGTACGCTGAGCGAATAATCTGAGAAGCTAGACTATAAGAAGAATACAGCATCAGGATTGGAGGAAGACTTATTAACAACCTGTGATATGCAGATGGCACAACCTCGTTTGCTGAAAGTGAAGACTTGAAAGCAGTTACCAATGAAGATCAAAGACTACAGCCTTCAGTATGGATTGCACCTCAACCTAAAGAAAACAAAAATCCTCACAACTGGACCAATAAGCAACATGATAAATGGAGAAAATACTGAAGTTGTCAAGGATTTCATTTTACTTGGATCCATAATCAACGCCCATGGAAACAGCAGAAGAAATCAAACAATGTATTGCTTTGGGCAGATCTGCAGCAAAAAACCTCTTTAAAGTGTTCAAAAGCGAAGATGTCACTTTGAGGACTAAGGTGCACCTGACCCAAGCCATTATATTTTCAATCACCTCATACCCATGAAAAAGCCGGACAACAAATAAGGGAGATTGATAAATTGATGTATTTGAATTATGGTGCTGGCGAAGAATACCAGAAGAACAAACAAATCTGTCCTGGAAGAAGTACAGCCAGAATGTTCCTTAGAAGTGAGGATGGTGAGACTTCATCTCATGTACTTTGGACATGTTATCAGGTAGGACCAATCCCTGGAGAAAGACATCATGCTTGGTAGAGAGTCAGCAAAAAAGAAGAGCCTCAACAAGATGGATTGACACAGTGGCTGCAACAATGGGCTCAAACATAGCAATGATTGTGAGGATGGCGCAGGACCAGGCAGTGTTATGTTCTGTTGTACACAGGGTCACTACGAGTCGGAACCGACTTGATGGCACCTAACAACAACTACTTTACCAGGTATGACTGCTGGAGGTACCTGTTGCTGTTGAATTGATTCCAACTCATAGTGACCCTACAGGACAGAGAACTGCCCCATAGGCGTTTCCAAGGCTGTAATCTTTACAGAAGCTGACTGCCACATCTTTCTTCCATGGAGCGGCTGGTGGGTTCGAACCACTGACCTTTGGTTAGCAGCGGAGTGCTTAACCAGTGCACCACCAGGGTTTCTTGGAAAATAGCTAAGAGTCACATATAGACACCACATATGTTTTAGTGGATGGGGAAACTTCTTCAAGGCCAAATATCAGCAAGCAGGCAGGGCTGGGAAGCAAGTGGATATGCAGCACATGTAAAAGCATTGTTATTAAGGAAAAAGAAGACCTTTCCATTTAAAAGGGGAAGAAGTATGAGAGAAGTTCAAGGTGATGGGAGATCATTTTAGGAGCTTCTGCTGAAGATGTTTTATTGGTCTCTATAGACATGTTAAGGAGGCCTGGAGGCACAGTGGTTAAGCACTCGGCTGCTAACCAAAATGTCGGCGTTTCAAACCCAACAGCTGCTCTCAAGGAGAGAGATGTGGCAGTCTGCTCCTGTAAACATTACAAGCCTTTGAAACCCTATAGGGCAGTTCTACTCTGTCACATGGGGTCGCTGTGAGTGGTAATCAACTTGATGGCAATGGGGATAGACATGTTGTTGTATGCCATCAGGTTGATTTTTGATTCATAGCAACCCCATGTGACAGAGTAGAACTGTCCCATGGGGTTTTCTAGGCTGTAATCTTTATGGGAGCAGATCGCCAGGTCTTACTTCTTTGGCCACTGGGTGGGTGTGAACTGTCAACATTTTGGTTAGCAGATAAGCGCTTAACTGTTGGGCTGCAAGGGCTCCTAGACAGAGTCTCTCAATCGATTCATCCATTCACGTAAGAATTCCTTGGGCTTTTACTCTAGGTCAGTACTGTTTAAAGCAGTGGGGACAGAGGTGGGAACAAAATAGTTTACAGAAAAAAAGAAACGCTACCCTCATGGAACGAAAACATTCAATTGGGGGATGAGGCAATAAACAAAATAAATGAATACATGTCCGGTGCTGAGAAGAAAAATTAAGCAGGTTATAGAAAAAGGGTGACGAGTGGGAGTGGGGGGAATAACAATTTATATGGATTGGTCTTCTCTGATAAGGTGATCTATGAGCAGAGACCCTCATTGAAGGAGGGAGACATGCCACTATAGAACAGTTCTCTTCAAGTAGGGTAAATTTTACCCCAGGGGACATTTAGCAACATCTGGAGACCTTTTTGGTTGTTACAACTTAAGGGTGGGCTTGTTACTGGCATCTAGTAGGTAGATGCCAGGCATACTGCTAAACATCTGTGGGACAAAGATCTTGGTTTGGCCCTCTGAGTCTAGTTTCTGAAAATAGTCTGAGCAGTTAAGGTGCTCTTTGTTTTCCAAAACAGCTGGGCAAGTAAAGGCTACATAGGCTCCACACCTGGAGAACTAATTTCAGGAGGGGAGGGGGGCCCGACATAGTCACGCATATTCACTGACTAGATCAATCGTAAATATGCATTAAGGCCCAAGTCATACTTATTCATTGACGTCTCAATGACTAGGGAACCCAGGACCTTGGAGCTCTCGCTTTGGTGCATCCTGGATTGGTGAGAACACCTATGCACGGGAAAAGGAGCACATGTCCCTGGGGACAATGGAGGCCCCATGCCAGGACCTCTCCCAGACCGTGTCTGATGCGTCTCTATGCTTGCATCCTTTCTGATTATACTTAAGTATAGGTAATAGTTTCCGTGAGTTCTGTGAGTCATTCTAGCCAACTACCGAACCCACAGGGGGCAGTGAGAACCAGCAGAGAGGCTGGCCTTTGCCTATTTGACAGGGGCTGGAAGGACAGAGTCCCAACTTGTGGCGACCCAATTCTGGATGATTAGGGTCAGAGAAAGTGCCACACAGGTGGCTGGTGTCAGAAAGATGAAGTGGGAAAATAGGGATATGAGTTATCTTCACATTTTGTTAGCCTTAACCAAAAAA
>NW_004444112.1:5204793-5205802 GCF_000243295.1 Trichechus manatus latirostris
GGGGGCAGTGAGAACCAGCAGAGAGGCTGGCCTTTGCCTATTTGACAGGGGCTGGAAGGACAGAGTCCCAACTTGTGGCGACCCAATTCTGGATGATTAGGGTCAGAGAAAGTGCCACACAGGTGGCTGGTGTCAGAAAGATGAAGTGGGAAAATAGGGATATGAGTTATCTTCACATTTTGTTAGCCTTAACCAAAAAACAAAACAAAACAAAACAAAAAAAAACAAACCTGTCGCTGTTGAGTTGATTCCAACTCATAGCAACCCTATAAGACAGAGCAGAACTGCCCTATAGGATTTCCAAGGAGCAGCTGGTGGCTTCGAACTGCTGACCTTTTGGTTAGCAGCTGAGCTCTTAACCACTATTCATGCAACATCTTACATTACACAAGATGGACCCCACAACAAAGAATTATCCAGCTCAAACACTGCTAAAGTTGAAAAACCCTGATCTGGAGCAGGAGTAGCCTAGGCAGAGGGGACAGCAAGGAAAAACGCCCTGAAACCTTTCAGTGATGCTGTAAAGGTTCTATTCTGTGCTGCCCAATATGGCAGTCTCCATCCACACGTGGCTACTGAGCATTTGAAATGTAGCTAGTGTGACTAAGGAATGGAATTTTAAATTTTAATTAAAGTTTAAATTTAAAAGCACATGTGGCTGCTGGCTTTTGGACAGTGCAGACATACAGCCTTCTAGGCTACATGGAAGTCCCTAGGTGGTACAAACGGTTAATGCGCTTGGCTGCTAACCAAAAGGTTGGAGATTGGAGTCCACCCAGAGGCACTTCAGAAGAAAGGCCTGGCAATCTGCTTCTGAAAAATCAACCATTCAAAATGCTATGATATTTCCAGCAAAATGGCGCTCTAGGCAGAAACACCATGCCGTCCCTTCACAGCAAAGATCCGAAAAACTAAGCTGAACAGAGAAAACAACAATCCTGAAACCCTAAAACATCAAATGAAGAGATAAAGAACTCAGCCAAGCACCAAACGTAGTGAGAAAACTGAC
>NW_004444112.1:5213202-5214034 GCF_000243295.1 Trichechus manatus latirostris
CAATGTCATAAAACAATATGTGTACTATTGTTTCATGAGAAACTATTTGTTCTGTAAGCTTTCACCTGAAGTAGAATTAAAAAAAATAAACAATGCTATGATACTCATGGGGTTTCCATGAATTGGAATTGACTTGGCAGCAACAAGTTAGGCTATGATATGGATTTTGGATTTTATCTTCAGAGAGATGGGAAGGCATTTGCAACTTTAGAGCAGAGGGGTAATAAGCCCTTGTTTACTGTATTTTTACACAAATAATGCGCGCATTATACGTTTTTTGTCAACCATGCAACCCCCCTCGCTACTTTCATAAGTGAGCTATGTCACACATTTTATGTGTGGGCGTGTTATTTACACAGGCACGTTATTTGAGAAAAAATACAGTTTAAGTTTTGAAAAGATCACTCTGATTGCTATGTGGACAATACACTGTAGTGGACAAAGTGGAAGCTGCAAGACTGGGAGGAGGCTACTGCTTCAGTCCAAACCAAGGATGATGGTGGAGTGGATGAAGGTGGCAGCAGTGGAGGTGGTGAGAAGTAGTTAAATTTTAGATATATATTGAGGTGGAATTAACAGGATTTGCTGACAAACTGAATAGGTGTGTATGAGAGAAAAGGTAAGATGCCTCAAGAGTACTGACTTGAACAAATTGAAGAACAGAGTCACCTATTATTAAGGTGCAGAAGAAAGGAGGGAGAGTAGATTTGTCAGGAAGGATCAATGACTTCCTTTTTGACTTGTGAAGTTCAAGGTGCCTGTTGGACATACAAGTGGAGATGCTGAAAAGGTAGTTGGATATACGTGAAGATATTAATCTGCGCTGTCCAAC
>NW_004444112.1:5215141-5218039 GCF_000243295.1 Trichechus manatus latirostris
GGTTATGGTGTGGGGGCCCTAGAATTCAAACGCAGGGCCTGGTCATTGAGCAGGAGAGGGAGCTGCAGAAAGGGCCACCTGAAGGTTGGGGAAGACAGAATTTCAGCCGGATGGGGCTGTCTTTTATTTTTTGATAATATTTTATTGTGTTCTCTGTGACAGCTTACACAGCAGTTTAGGTTCCCATTCAACAATTGCTACACAAGTTGTTCAGTGATAATCAGTTTCAATGCATAAACATTCTCATTATTTCTGTTCTGGTTGTTCCATTTCCATTAATCTAGTTTCCCTGCTCCCTTACTGTCTCATCTGTGTTTTAAAGTAATTGTTGACTGTTTGGTCTCATATGAGTCGGAACTGACTTGATGGCAGTGGGTTTTGTTTTTGGTTTCCTGTAGATGATTTTTTTAAGGAACACAGTACTCAGGATGGGGCTGCCACTCAAACATGACCAACCAGTCAGGAAACTGAAAACTACCCAGAAATGGACCAGGAAGAAACAGAGATGCCTCCAAACAGGGAACTCTCCAGACTAAGACCAGATTACCTTACCCAGTGAGACCAGGTTGCTGTACGTCTCCAACATCACGTCTCTGTACAGATCCCTCTGAGCAGGTGCCAGCTGTTCCCATTCTTCTTGGGAGAAGACTATGGCCACATCCCTGAACAATACTGACCCCTGGAACAAGAAGCATGGATATTATATCTGTATTTCAAGGAAACGTTTCACAATGGGATGAGAGGAGATGAAGGAGGTCTTCGTAGGAAGAAGTTGTTCTGAGGAACTTGGCTGGGGCTGGAGGCCCCTGATACAAGTTGGCGAAAAGAAGAAAATGGGCATAGATAAAATAAACCAAAAACCAAATCTGTTGCTGTTGAGTTGATTCTGACTCAAAGCGACCCTACAGGACAGATCAGAACTGCACCAGAGGGTTTCCAAGGCTGTGATCTTTACGGGAGCAGACTGCCACATCTTTCTCCCGCAGAGCAGGCAGTGGGTTCTAACCACCGACCTTTTGGTTAGCAGCTGAGCACTTAATCACTGCGCCACCAGAGCTACTTATAAATAAAACAGAATGCTCAAATGTTCTTGAACATTCCTTTTTACTGCAACCCAAAAGCTCTTGTGCACAGGTCTGGAATGAAAATAAAAATCCAGCTAAACTGAGTTTTCCCAACCCTAAGCAACAATATAATAAAGCATGTTGCCTGCCCCGTGCATGGCAGATAATAAATTCTTCTTTAACATGCGACTACCATTTCTACCTTTATCAGTAACAAAACAAAACAAAATTGGATGTCCTTTCCCCCAAATATTTTACAAACTACCTTAGAAAACATGATTTTCATATCAGTTGAGAATGTCTTGAAGATGTTGTTGCTGGGTGTTGTCGAGTCAATTTTTGACTCATAGCGACCCCATCTGACAGAGCAGAATTGCCCTATACGGTTTCCTAGACTGTAATCTTAATGGAAGCAGATTGCCAGGTCTTTCTCCTGCAGAGTCGCTGGGTGGCTCTGAACCACCAAACTTTCAGTTAGCAGTTGAGCACTTAACTATTATGCCACCAGGGCTCCTCTTAAAAATATAAGCTCATCATTATGTCAGAACATATCACAGGCCTTTTTCCATATGAGAAAAATCTTGAATGAAGATTGCTTTTATTGGCTTTATAATTTTCTTTCATGTGATATGAATGACTCAACCATTCTCTTATTTTGAGGCAGAGGTTGGATCAGATCTTGTAAGGCCCTTCCAAGCCATGGTCATCTAGATAGTACACCTTGTCCACCTGGCTGATCTTCTCAGTTGCTCTCATCCACCATCTCCAGCTCTGCACTTCTGTTGCTCTTAAGCTGGATAATGATCCAGTTGTACACGCTCTGTTCACCCTCACACCAGACCTTAATTCTAGCGTCTAATCTCTCATGGATTCCCAAATAAGACCCAGTCATACATCCAATCTTAAAATCTTCCCAAAGCAGATCTCACTACACGCTGAAGTTGAGACCAATCAATATGACATCTGCTTCGTAAATATTCATCTCCATCTCATCAAACTTAGGTTCCACAAGGGGAGCTCTAATTTTCCTACCCAACCCATTGTCACTGATTCTGACTCATAGTGACCCTGTAGGACAGAGAACTTCCCCATCGGGTTCCCAAGGATGTAATATTTAAAGAAGCAGACTGCCACATTTTTCTCCTGTGGAGCGGCTGGTGGGTTTGAACTGCTGACCTTTAGGTTAGCAGGTGAGCGCTTAACCACTGTGCCACCTGGGCTCTCATTTTCCTACAAGGGCATGGATTTCTGTTCCATCTGGCCTCCTGGCAGGAGACTGAGCCACCAGGAGATACTGAATGCTATACAGAATAAACCCATGGGCACTGGTCAGAAAGAAGGGGAGTCTTGGAAAAGGCACTAGCTGCCTGGTCCTTTTACTTCATAAAAGGGGAGCATCTAAGAACAATATTCCTGGGTGGAACCCAGGTGGGAAGTTTCAGGATAAGGAAAGCAAATATTTACATGGTTTTAAAACTCACGAGGGACGTGACTTTTAGAATTTTGAGGGCTGATGAATCCTCCTCCTGGTTCCTCTCTTGGAGAAGGGCAGAGTCCTGAGATGGCAGAGCTGGGGGAGGAAAGAGCAAATGTGAGAGGCCAGACTTGCCTCACAGCTCCCAGAATGCCAAGCTACAACTCCCCACCACCACAAAAATTAGAGGGAATTGGGCCAAACTGTGGCCCTCACCCAACTCCAGGAAATTCAGCTCCTTCAAAGAGATAGGGACAAAGTGGCCCTATTTACTTCTATTTCCCCTAAATAACCAGAAATTCTGCCTTGTTGTTGATGGAAATCTGAAACAGGGATGTGCAGACCTGATCCAGTGACAGA
>NW_004444112.1:5218836-5220221 GCF_000243295.1 Trichechus manatus latirostris
ACCTATCAAAACTGATGTTAAGCAACATTAATTGACAAAGAAAGATCTTTACAACTGGATCCTTTGTCCAATGTGAGAACATTAAGCACAAAGAAATCAAACCCACCCACCCAGTGACACACGGGCAAAAAAGAAACTGGAATAGAAAACACCCAAGTATTAAGAGTGATGTCATCTAACCACTTCTTGAGTTCATCAATAAATGAGGTAGTATTTTGTAAAAGGGCTTAGCATAGTGTTTGGCATGTTAAAAATACTTAATTCTAAATAATGTGTAAATAAAATAATTATGAATTTTGTTTAACATTATGTAGTGGACATCATTCATCGTTAAGACCACTGTTACAAGCATTATTTGTATTAGCTGTACAAGATTCCATCACAGGGAAGGCCTGTGATCTACTCAACCATTTCCCTATTGCAGGATATGGATTTTGGTACAAAATTATCTAAAATGTTCCCAGGTAAAAGTCTATTACAGAGTAGAGCTGCTCCATAGGGTTTTCTTGGCTGTAATCTTTATAGAAGCATATCACAGGCCCTTCTTCCGCGGTGTAACTGGGTGTGTTCAAACTGCCAACCTTTAGGTTGTTAATAAAGCACAAACCATTTGCGCCACCAGGCGACCTCTTCTAAACTTACTGTTTTTGGGTGCCACAGAGTTGATTTCGACTCATAACTACCCTATATGACAGAGTGGAACTGCCCCACAGGATCTTCTAGGCTGTAATCTCTATAGGAGCAGATTGCCAGATCTCTCTCCAGAGGAGCCGCTGGGTAGGTCTAAATCGCCAACCTTTTGGTTAGCAGGCTAGTACTTAACCTAAGGGTTCTAAATCTTTTCAATTCTTGCAATTAACTCTTTGAGAATCTCATGAAACGAAATTAATCCCAGCTAATAAAAAGGGCACATGCGAATGAATGCAAAACTTATGCATACATTTTCAAGAGGTCAGGGAGGGAACCCTCATACCCACCTAAAGGGTCCATGGGCTCCGACTATGAGCCTGGACCCAGAAAGGGGGCGCCAACGGGGCGCGCGCCGCGGGGGCCGACGGGAAATGTAGTCCACAACCGGAAACGCTTCAGACCGACGCTGGCGCTAGACTTGCCGGTTCTTCCCAAGCCCGAGACCGGCCCGGCAGCGGCTCCTGACCCCGCACGGACCCCGGAGCGCCTCTCAAGCTCTGAAGCCCCTCACCTGCTGCCTTCTCAGGTCCAGCACCCGGAGCGACTGCGCCCCGGCAGCTCAGACTGCGCTCCCTCCTCGGTACCGGCTGACTTGCCGCCTGGAGCCGGAAGATGGCGCAGACGCACAAAGCATCGCCGATGCTGCGTTGTCGTTGGGCCAATGTCTCAATACCTTCTGGGAAACGTAGTCTCTG
>NW_004444112.1:5221848-5224109 GCF_000243295.1 Trichechus manatus latirostris
GCTATGAGTCAGAATCAACTGGACAGCAATCGGATTATTTAATTTTGTATTGTGATTATTGTTGAGTCTTGCTCCTTTCTGTATGCTACTCAGTCACTTGAATTGCCTTTTCTGTACCTCAGGTGAAGAGAGTTGAGGTGATTAGATCTTGGATTTGAGATGACACCCTAATGAGATGAGATGTTGAGTGGCTGGGAGGAAGGAGAGTATTTTCATGTGAGTGGGATGTGAATAGTTGCGGCTAGAGGGTGAACTGTGAAAGACTGTATTTTAATAAGATGCCTGTATCACATGTGCTCGTCTTATGTGACCTTGCCCCTTCCCTATCAAGAAGTAGAATTTGTTTTTCCTTCCCTTGAACCTGGGCTGGCCTTAGTGACTTGCTTGGCCAAAAGGATGTGCAGAAGGGATGATCTGGAATTATGAGGCTAAGTCATAATATTTATTTCAGCTTCTGCTTGGGTCTTTCTTGATGCTTGTTTTGGGGGCCCCCTCTAGGAATTTGGGTACTATACTGTAATATGACCAAGTCACATGGAGAACCCACATTTTGCTCCCTGACCTCCCAGCTCATAGCCACCCTTAACTGCTATCTATGAAAGTGCTCCATCTTGGACTTCCAGCCCAATTGAGTCTTCATGTGGCAGCAGCCTCAGCAAATAACTGACTGCAACTACATGAGAGACACCAAGCCTGAACCACCCAGCTGAGGCTAGACAGTCCACATCCAAGAGGCAAAATGATTACTTGTTGCTTTAAGCCACCAAGTTTAGTGGAGTTTGCTACACAGCAAACGTTAGCTAAGGAATATGTTCCCATATTACTTTTCTACAGCCCTGGTGGTAACGGTTAAGGGTGCCAACTGAAAGGTTGATGTTTGAAACATACCCAGCAACTCCTCGGAAGAAAGACCTGGCGATCTGCTTCTTTAAAGCCTAGAAGACTCTTTGGGATAGTTCTATGCTGTCTTATAGGGTCACTATGAGTTGGAATCGACTTGACTGACACCTACAACAACAACAGCAACCCTTATAAGGAGCCCTGGTGGTGCAAAAGTTAAGTGCTCACCTGCTGCCTTAGTCTTCTAATACTGCTTTAACAGAAACATCACAAGTGGATGGTTTTAATGAAGAGAAGTTTATTTCCTCACAGTTAAAGTAGGGTAAAAGTTCAAATTCAGGGCATCAGCTCCAGGGAAAGGCTTTTTCTCTCTGTTGGCCTTCTTCTCTTCAGTGTTCCCTCAGACTAGGAGCTTCTCTGCACAGAGACCCCAGTCCAAAGGATGCGCTCTGCTCCCAGCACTGCTTTCTTGATGGTATAAGGTCCCCAACTCTCTGCTTGCTTCCCTTTCCTTTTATCTCTTGAGAGATAAAAGGTAGTGCAGGCCACACCCCAGGGAAACTCCCTTTACATTGGATGAGGGATGTGACCTGGGTAAGGGTGGTGGTACAATCCCACCCTAAGCCTCTTTAACATAAAATTACAATCACAAAATGGAGGCCAACCACACAGTTCTGGGAATCATGTCCCAGCCAAATTGATACACACATTTTTTGGGGGACACAACTTAATCTATGACACCTGCTAACCAGAAGGTTGATGGTTGGAACCCACCAGCAGCTCCAAGGGAGAAAAGATCTGGCCGTGTGCTCCTGCAGAGATTACAGCCAAGAAAACCCTATGGGGCAGTTCTACTCTGTCACATGGAGTCATGTGAGTCAGATTCAACACCCAACAACAATGACAATCTTTTTATTAATATTTGTTATTTTTCAACTATTCTCTATTTCACTTATCTGTTGCTTTTTTATACAAATAGTATATATTTCATATTAATATATACCCATATGATTCTTTTTCCTGATTTATTTTGCTCCTTCCATACTTTTACTACCTTCCTTTATCCCTTTAAGTGTATTTTATTGTGTTTCCTTTTATTTTTGGTCTCTCTCCATTGATTATATTACCTTGGTTTGCAGTTTTCCTTTTATGCTCATCAGAATCCTGATTACCTTTTTTTATTTTAGTCTGTAGGCTTCTGTTACCAGGTGAATCAACCACTCTGCTTGATAAGGTACAGGGTGGAAGAGCAAAGTCTACTCCTAGCCTGTTTCAATCCCAGTGAGGTTAAGGAGACAGGAGAAGATAATCTCAAGAGCATTGTCTGCTGGTCACAAAGCCAGGCCACATTTCCTATCAGAGTTTCAACTCTGAGCACTGTGGGAGGAGCAGCAATGGGAGGAGGCAGTCCCACTCATTTG
>NW_004444112.1:5226011-5230465 GCF_000243295.1 Trichechus manatus latirostris
AAAAAGAGGAAGACCCTCGACAAGATGGATTGACACAGTGGCTGCTACAGTGGGCTCAAACATAACGATTGTGAGGATGGTGCTGGACTGGGCAGTATTTCATTCTGTTGTACATAGGGTCACTATGAGTCGGAACCGACTCCACGACACCTAACAACAGCAACAACAACAACATTCTTTGGTAAGGTGGATGACTACTAAACTTACTAATGTTTAATCAACCTATACTTGTAATCACAAAGAGGCATAAGTGATGTCAACTAAGGGAGAGGCAGTTATGGGGCTATAGGAAGTGATGAGAGAGATATTTTACAGAAAAGGAGGGGTATAACAGGTCAGTGCAAGCTAAAGAGTAAGTATGAAGAGACCTATCTTAACCCCGGATTCCTTGGGTGGTGCAAATGGTTAAGTGCTTGACTACTAGCCAAAAGGCTGGTGGTTCAAACCCACCCAGAGGCATCTTGGAAGACAGTCCTAGTGATCAGCTTCTGAAAGGTCACAGCCTTGAAAACCCTATGGAGCACAGTTCTACTCTGTCACGTGGGTTCACCATGAGTCGCAATTGACTTGATGACAGCTAACAACAACAACAACAACAACCCCAACCCCTCAGATTCGCTAAACCCTGAAAGTTATTTAAGGCTCCTGTTTCTTTGTCACCAAGTCCCGCATCTTATGGGGCAGTTCTACTGTGTCACATGGGGTCACTATGAGTTGGAATTGACTCCACGGCGCTCACCAACAACAGCAGCATACTTCAATTTTGTATGATAAAATGAGGTTTCCATTTTGGATTATAAAAAAGTGAATGGTATTAAAATAGTTGCTGGTGCCATATACACTGTAAAATTTAATATTTCAGGTGCTTAGTCAGGTTTTCTGGCATTTAATCACTTTCTGGTTTGTAAGATACTTATTTGGGTCCAAGTCTGTCTTCCTTTCTTACATAAAATCGCTTGAAATATGGAACTCTCTGATGCATCATTTTCCTCTTGTATTTTTTATCATGATGCTTTCAGAAAATCTGTGTAAGGAACAAATGAATATCCGCTCTTCCAATCTCTTCCAAACTCAACAAGATCACTCTACAGCTATGAATTGGTTTGTACTCTCAGAAACGAAAATTTCTGACATTTATTAGCATCTACTAGCCAGCACAATGGTTAAAACTTTTGGCTGCTAAGTGAAGTGTTGCCGGTTCAAAACCACCAGTGGCTCTGCAGAAGGAAAGACCTGGCAGTCTGCTTTTGTAAAGATTACAGCCTGGGAAACCCTATGGAGCAGTTCTACTCTGTCCTATAAAGATCACTATGAGTAGGAGTCAACTCAATGGCACACAACAACACCTGTCATTGTTCTAAATATTTGACAGGTACCTATCTCTGATTTCAGCCTCACACCAACCTTATCAGGTAGGTACTATCATGGTAGGAGTCATGGTGGCACAGTGGTTAAGTGCTCGGCTCCTAACCAAAACATCGGTGATTCAAACCCACCACCTGCTCTGCGGGAGAAAGATGTGGCAGTCTGCTTCCGTAAAGATTAGAGTCTTGGAAATCCTTTGGGGATTCTACTCTGTCCTACAGGTGCCATGGAAGAAAGGCCTTGTGATCTGCTTCTGTAAATATTACAGCTAAGAAAACCCTATGGAGCAGTTCTACTCTGTATGACAGTGTTTTTTTTTTTTTTTTCTTTTTAATGGCACCAATAAATTCTGATGGGAAAAAAATTAAAATAATCTCAAGTGCAAAGTAGCCCTTACCATCTCCCGAAATGCTCCTACTAAACTAGATTAAATGCTTCTTTGGCGGGGAGGTCCTGGGGGATCAGACGTGGGCAGCAGAGTGGCTTTGCATTATAAACACTTTTGATTTGCTTACATTTTTAAGTTGTGTGAAGGTAAAACATTATCAATTAAGAAAAAAAACCTAGTAAGTGAAATCATCGTTTAAGTCTCATATTTCAAATATTTCCCTAGAATCTTGAAGTTAAGAATTTTTACTCTTTTTTAAAGCTACATTAAAACAAAACCTGTTGCTATCAGTGACCCCACGTTTATTCTGTGAGTAGAACTGCTTCATAGAGTTCTCTTGGCTGTAATCTTTACGAGGGCAGATTGCTAGGCCTTTCTTCCATGGCACCGCTGGGTGAGTTCGAACCATCAGCCGTTCAGTTAGTAGCTGAGAGCAAACCATTGGCAGCATCCGGGACCTCACATTATCCCAAACTTTGTTTATATTTCAGTATGGCTTACTCCCATATTTCTAATCTTAGAAGTTGCATTTTCAGAAAAGCATCTGAAATACACATTTGCAGAGCAACAAGATTTATCAAACCCAGCATCCATCATTGTTGTTAGGTGCTGTTGAGTTGATTCTGACTCATAGTAACTACAGGACAGAGTAGAACTGCTCCATGGGGTTTCCAAGGCTGTAATCTTTATGGAAGCAGACTGCTACATCTTTCTCGTGTAGAACAGCTGGTGGGTTTGAACTGCCAACCTTTTGGTTAGCAGCTGAGCACTTAACTGTTACACCACCAGGGCACCTTCAGCATCCACTATGATCCTGCATTCTCTCTTCCTCACTGCATCCCTCTTTTCCCCACCACCCTACGCACATACCCAGTGGTGCTGGGAGCAACTGGGTGGCATGTGAAATTAGCAAGAGAGAAGTTAGTGGTACGGGTCAGGGGAAAGAGGCCACCAATGATCGCATACCCTGACCTCTCAAAGCATGGAGCACATGCCCTTGGGTCTGATGGTGTGGAGTCAGGGCCAGAGACCAGGAAGCAGACCAACAGAGAGATGAGTGACATTGCAGGGTGAGGTCCTTCAGCCTGCAGAGGATGGTGTGGGGATGGACAGTCCTCCCTGAGGGATGGTGCTTCTCATTTCTGGCTTGAAAGAAGTAAGGGCAGCTGAGGTTCCTCCTTGTGGCTGTTTTTGTAATCTGCCTCCTCTGCTGGTCGCTCAGCTGCAGGGCTGAGACATCAGTTTCATAGGAGCTGCTGAGACATCAGTTTCAGCCACTTCCTCTGAGGAGAGAGATTTGGGAAAATCAACTCCTGTGGATTCCTTACCTGGGGTTGATGCCTGGGGAACAGGTTAGGAAGTAGCCCTGTTTGTACTATCAGGGCTTGGCCCAGGGGAGATGCTGGGGACTGTCCTAGGAGTGTCTTCCTTCTAGTTCCCTAAGTTTCTGCCCAGAGGAGTTCCAGCTCGAAGAATTGAACTGTGGAGTTCCTGAACCATCAAGGAGCAAAAGACCCAAAGCACTTAAATGATTCCAATTGATGCCAACTTGTTTACTTATAATAATTTATCCAAAGGCTATATATTATGAGACAGCAATTTTGGTAAGTGAATATATGTAGGTTCCCATTTTTAGACTCTGAAGAACTAAGTTTGACTTTTGAATTAAAACCAGACTATTGTTGTCCCTGGAGAAGGACATCATGCTTGGTAAAGCAGAGGGTCAGCAAAAAGAGGAAGACCCTTACAAGATGTATTGACACAGTGGCTACAACATTGGGTTCAAACATAGCAACAATTGTGAGGATGGGGCAAGACTGGGCAACATTTCATTCTGTTGTGCATAGGGTGGCAATGAGTCGGGACCAACTTGACAGCACCTAACAGAAACATTATTGTAGAGAGGTCCTTGAGTGGTGCAAACAGTTTGCAGTTGACTGCTCACCGAATGGTTTGTGGTTTGAACTCACCCAGAAGTGCTGTGGAAGAAAGGCCTGGTGATCTGCCTCCATAAAGATTACAGCCAAGAAAACCCTATGGAGCACAGTTCTACTCTGTAACACATGGGGTCACTGTGAGTTGGGGGCCAATTCGATGGCAATGGGTTTGGTTTTGGTTTATTATTATAGAAAAATGGGCAAATGCAGGAAGTGATCACAATAAATAAGGATCCCTGGTGGAACAGTGGTTAAGTACTTGGTTGCAAACCGAAAAGTTGGTGGTTTGAAATGAAAAGCCGCTCCATGAGAGAAAGATGTGACAGTCGGCTTCCATGAAGATTTGCAGCCTTGGAAACTCTATGGGGGCTGTTCTACTCTGTCCTATAGGGTCACTGTGATTTGGCATCGACTTGATGGCAATGGGTGGTGGTGTTTTTTTTTTTTTTTTTTCGGATCAATAAACATTGGCAAAAATCTACATTCCATTCCTCTTGAAATTGCCACTATTAATATCTTGATCTATTTCCAGTGCTTTTCTGGAGAAGTTTATATTAGTGAATGTTACTGTCTTAGTTATCTAGTGCTGCCATAGCAGAAATACCACAAGTGGATGGTTTTAACGAAGAGAAGTTATTTCCTCACAGTCAAAGCAGGCTAAAAGTCCAAATTCAGGGCGTCAGCTCCAGGGGAAGTCTTTCTCTCTCTGTGGGCCTTCTCATCAGTCTTCCCCTGGACTAGGAGCTTCTCGGTGCAGGGACCCC
>NW_004444112.1:5231227-5232942 GCF_000243295.1 Trichechus manatus latirostris
TTCCCAACTGAATTTATAAAGCTGGCTTTAAGGACCACAGAAAAAAGTAAACTACAGAACAAAATTCCTCTTGAACTGAGATCAAGATCCTCAACAAAATACTAGCAAACCAAATCCACTAGCATACTAAAATTATTACACACTATGAAGAAGTGTATGATTAGGTATGCAGGGTGGGTCAACATTCAAAATCAGTAAATGCAGTCTGTCATATCAAGATGGTAAAAATTAAAACTATATGATTATATAATTAGATACAGAAAAAAATTTGACAGAATCTAACATTCATGACAAAAGCTCTTAGAAAATTAGGAATACAGGGGAATTGATAAAGATCATCTACAGAAAAATCTACAGCTAACATTCTTAATGTTGAAAGACTGAATGCTGTACCCCTAAGATTGAGGACAAAACAATGATATTTGCTCTCACCTCTCCTATTCAACATAGGACTGGAAGTTGCAGGCATTGCAATTAGGAAAAGGAATGTAGATTGGAAAGAAAGAGCTAAAACTGCTCCTTTTTGCAGATGGCATGATTATTCATGTAGAAAATCTCAAGGAAACTACCAAAAAAATAAAAACAGAACTTCCTGGAACTAATAACTGATTCAGCAAGGTGACAGGATGCAAGTTCAACATATAAAAATCAATCATATTTCTCTTCACTAGCAATGAACATCCACCACATGTCTGTCAGTTTGTCATACTGTGGTGGCTTGCATGTTGCTGTGATGCTGAAAGCAGGATCACCCATGGTGGACAGGTTTCAGTGGAGCTTCCAGACTAAGACAGACTAGGAAGAAGGACCTGGCAGTCTACTTCTGAAAAAATTGGCCAGTGAAAACCTTATGAATAGCAGCAGAACATTGTCTGATATAGTGCTGGAAGATGAACCCCTCAGGTTGGAAGGCACCCAAAATCAACGGGGAAGAGCTGCCTCCTCCAAGGAGAGTCGACCTTAATGACATGGATGGAGTAAAGCTATTGGGCCTTCATTTCCTGATGTGACATGACTCAAAATGAGAAGAAACAGTTGCAAACATCCATTAATAATCAGAACGTGGAATGTACGAAGTATGAATTTAGGAAAATTGGAAGTCATAAAAAATGAAATGGAATGCATAAAAATTTATTTCCTAGGCATTCGTGAGCTGAAATGGACTGGTATTGGTCATTTTGAATCAGACATCATATGGTCTGCTATGCCAGGAATGACAAATTGAAGAGGAATGGCGTCACATTCATCATCAAAATGAAAATTTCAAGATCTAGCCTAAAGTACAATGCTGTCAGTGATAGGATAATATCCATACGCCTACAAGAAAGACCAGTTAATATGACTGTTATTCAAATCCAGGCACCAACCACTAATGCCAAAGATGAAGAAATTGAAGATGTTTACCACGTTCTGCAGCCTGAAATTTATCAAACATGCAATCAAGATGCATCAATAATTACTGGTGAATGGAATGTGAAAGTTGGAAACAAAAGGATAGGTAGTTGGAAAATCTGGCCTTGGTGATAGAAATGACGCTGGAGATTGCATGATAGAATTTTGCAAGACCAATGACTTATTCATTGCAAATACCTTTTTTCAACAACATAAATGGTGACTATACATGGGGACCTCACTGGATGGAATACACAGGAATCAGATTGACTACATCTGTGGAAACAGACAATGGAAAAGCTCAACATCATCAGTCAGAACAA
>NW_004444112.1:5235101-5236320 GCF_000243295.1 Trichechus manatus latirostris
GCTAAAGGTTTAACCGCTGCCCCACCAGGCCTCCAAAAAATCCTCACAACTGGACCAATATGCAACATCATGATAAACAGAGAAAATATTGAAGTTGCCAAGTATTTCATTTTACTTGGATCCACAATCAACTGCCCATGGAAGCAGCCGTTAATAAATTAAATGATGTATTATAGAATTGGGCAAATCTGCTGCAAAAGACCTCTTTAAAGTGCTGAAAAGCAAAGATGTCACTTTGAGGACTAAGGTGCACCTGACTCATATCTATGCAAAAGCTGTATTGTGAATAAGGAAGACTAAGGAATTGATACCTTTGAATTATGGTGTTGGTGAAGAATATTGAATATACCATGGACTGCCAGAAGAACTAACAAGTCTGTCTTGGAAGAAGTACAGCCAGAGTGTTCTTGGAAGCAAGGATGGTGAGACTTCGTCTCACATAGTTCGGACATGTTATCAGGAGGGACCAGTCCCTGGAGAAGGACATCATGCTTGGTAAAGTAGAGCATCAATGAAAAAGAGGAAGACCCTAAACGAGATGGACTGACACAGTGGCTGCAAAAATGGGCTCAAACATAGCAACAATTATGAGGATGTTGTACATAGGGTCGCTATGCATCAGAACTGACTCGATAGTACCTAAAACAACAACACGACAGCAGTGAACTTGTGGAAATCTGTGTCTTGTTATAATGATTGATTTGTTAAAATTGTGTTTTTTGTTTTGTTTTCTTGCGTTTTTGTATGCCTCCTAATATTTTGTTGAACTGTAGACATATTGTGTAGGACAGAAGACACTGAGATAATATTTGATATATTTTTGAGAAAAACTCAAGTTTCCTTCTGCTAGCTTTTTAGTGTGGGGATTTGTGTTAATCTACTCGGGAGTTGGGTTGCGTATGAAGTTCGTTGTTGCTATGGTTACCAGAGTTTAAGCTTGTTTTTGCTATCAGCAACAGAAATTTCAAATTTCTCTTGACTATATCTCTCTGCTTGTCTTTGGGTCTTCATAGTCTATTTCTTGCTGTTCTCCCATGGCTATTTTTACTTGAGGCTTTTAGCATGGTGGTGGAGGCTGTAGGAGGGGGTAGGTCTCTGATGTTCTTATTAAGCCTCACAATTTGGTTCTGGAACCCATGTTTTGGGGTTGTAGCCTTCCCAAGGGTTCCATCTTCTTGTCCAGGGTTGGAATATCTCCTCCTTCCTCCTTTTTCTTTCC
>NW_004444112.1:5237313-5238547 GCF_000243295.1 Trichechus manatus latirostris
ACTTCACAGTCTCATGCCACCCACACTAGGCTTCTACCAATGCAACAAAATTTCTAGTTTAATTTTCTTACCAGTTTATATGGTGTCTGGAGTCATCCCCTGCTAAGTAAATGCTCAGGACAAGTTTCTCTGGACTATTACTCTCTGCAGGCAGCTGTTACTCTCCAAATTTGGGATTGCCATTTGGCTTGTGACATCAGTTCTCTGATGGTCTGTGAAAAGTAATTGATTTCCAGTTTTTCTGCTTTTGTCTTGTTATTTAAGTGTAGGAGTGACATCTTTTCAGTTCTATATATCTCTAGGCTGTAAGTAAAAGTTTCATTTGTTCTCTGTAGTTTCTATTTCTCTACTGAAAGCATTTTTCCATTTATTTCAAGAGTGTTTACTGTTACCTCATGGAACATAGTTATAATGTTCAAAACGGCTGCTTTAAAGTCTTCATCTGATAGTTACAATGTCCGGGTCTTCTCAGGGTTGGCATTTATTATCTTTTCCTTTGATTATTAGTCCTTTTTTCTGCTTTTTAAAACAGCTTTATTGGGATATAGTTTGCCCATTTAAAGTGTACAGTTCAGTGGCTTTTAGTACATTCAGAGAGTTCTGCATGCATTACCACAATCTAATTTTAGAACATTTCCATCACTCCAAAAAGAAACCCTGCAACCCTTAGCCATCACCCATCAATTCCCCATTTCCCCTAGCCCTAACCACTAATCTACTTTGCTTATCCTGGACATTTCATATAAACGTATCCATACATATTCCCTTTTGTGACTTGCTTCTTTCACTTAGCATAGTTTTCAAAGTTCATCAGTGTTGTAGCAGGTATCAGTACTTTATTCCAGTTTACTGCTGAATAATATCCCATTGCATGGATATGCCACATTTTATTTCTCCATTCATCAGTTGATGGACAGGTGAATTATTTCCACCATTTGGCTATTATGAACAATGTTGCTATAAACATTCAGGTACAAGCTTTTGTGTGATTATATGATTTCATTATAAATTCATGGTCACTATGTTTTCTCGGTTGATATTTCTTTCCATATTATGTTGTTCCCATGTAAATTCCTTTTTCCTCCACAGAAAACCACATAAAATAGATAACTGCAATTTATTAAGTAGTTATAAAGCCAATACCCATGTAACTACCGCCCAGATCAAGACATAAACCATGGCCAGAACCCAAGAAGATTTATGTTCATTATCAATCCAAACCCTTCTGTATCCC
>NW_004444112.1:5255072-5255808 GCF_000243295.1 Trichechus manatus latirostris
CACACAAGTCTATGCAGGGGTGAAAGGCACTCAAAGTCTGCGGACCCCTTATACCTGTGCCTAGGCAAAGGAGTTGTGCCAACCCTGAGGTCCTGGCTTAGAGGAGCTGGTAGCTTATTTTTTTCCCTGTTTGTTAATTTGTTCCCTCTCCAAGGCCAGGAGAATGTGTCAGGACACCTATGGCATCTACTTCTCGCCCAGGGGACTCACAGATCACTGAAGCCAGTGGGGACCTGGTGCAGAGTGGGGAGGGAGGAGGTAAATGGGAGAGAGGTTTTTCCCAAATGGGTTTTTTTTTTTAAATCCCCACAGTAGGCCACACGCAAGTACTTATCTTTAGCTACTTGAGTGCTGCTTTTCACTGGTTCAGAGTGTCCAAGTAGACTCTCTGCTGCCAGATGTCTCCCGATGTGGAAAGTGCCTCCCGAGCAAGTGAGCGCAGCTGTTTGCCAGCCTCACTGTGCATGCTGAGCTGACCCAGGCTGAAGGGCTGTGGCTCCCACTGGGTCAGGTCAGGGATCTCCTCGCTGCTTCCGAACTGTCTCTCTCTCCCCTTGTCACTCAGTCCGATTCCTCACTTTTGCCTTGTTCAGGGCTCCTAGATATTCATATACAATCAATTCACTTGTTTTTTCAAGTCTTTGTTGTAAGAGGGATACAGGAAGCTGTCTGACTACTCTGCCATCTTGGCCCCGCCTCCTATCTTTTATATTAATGATCTCCTTGCTTTCTTTAT
>NW_004444112.1:5256467-5284963 GCF_000243295.1 Trichechus manatus latirostris
TATACTGTGACAGCACACTCTTTCTTTCCACCCTGGATTTCCCGTGTCCATTCAACCAGCTCCTGACACTCTCTGCCTTCTCATCTTGCCTCCGGACGAGAGCTACTCATTTAATCTCATGTATCTACTTGAGCTAAGAAGCACACTCTTCACTAGTATCATTTTATGTGCCATAGTCCAGTCTAATCTTTCTCTGAAGAGTTGGCCTCAGGAATGGTTTTAGTTTGGAGCTGAGAGCCCAGGGGCATGTCTTCCAGGGTCCCTCCGGTCTCAATTAAACCGTTAAGTCTGGTCTTTTTACTAGAATTTGGATTCTGCACCCCACTTTTCTCCTGCTCCATCAGGGACTCTCTGTTGTGTTCCCTGTCATGGCCGTCATTGTGGTAGCCAGGCACCATCTAGTTCTTCTGGTCTCAGGCTGATGAAGTGTCTGGTTTATGTGGCCCTTTCTGTCTCTTAGGCTGATACTTTCCTTGTGTCCATGGTGTTCTCTGGTTTTTATTAATGACTCAAAGTTCTTTGTTGGTTATACGTGTTGCCAATATCTCCTCTCATGCTGTAGTTTGTCTTTTCACTCTATGGTATCTTTTGATAAGCAGAAAATCTTGATTGTAATGTGATCAAATTTATGTATTTTTTCCCTTATAGCTTTCCATGACATGTAGACTAAAATTCAGAGTTTTTATTGTGACCTGCAGAGTTTAAAATGATCTGTCCCCTGACATCCTTTCTAATCTCACCTTTCAATAGTGACTCCTTCCCTTATTCGGCTCCATGCAGCAAGTTCCCTTGCTGTTCCTAGAGCATATCAAACATGCTCCCTAATCTGCCCTTTATATCCCTGTGCCTTCTGCTTGAATTGCTTTTTCCAGGATCTTCTCATGATTCATCTCCTCACTTCATTCCAGTCTTTGCTCAAATATCTCCCCCTTAGATACACCTAAGGAGCTTTGGTGGTGCAGTGGTTAAGCTCTTGGCTGCTAACCAAAAGGTGGGTGGTTGGAACCCACCAGCAGCTCCACGGAAAACGTGGTGATCTACTTCCATAAAGATTATATCATTGGAAACCCTATGGGGCAGTTCTATTCTGTCCTATAGGATCGCTATGAGTTGGAATTGATTCTGTGGCAATGGGTTAGATACACGTTCCTTGATCTATCTATAAAATAGCAGCCCCCATCATTCTCTATCTTTATATCCTGCTTTGTTTTTCTTTATAACATGTATACATACTAACACATACATCCTAATACAATATTTATGTTTTCCGGTTGCTGAGTAGATTCCAACTCTTCACGAGCCCATGTGCGTTAGAGTAGAACTGTGTTTTATTCTGTGTATTTTCAATGGCTGATTTTTTGGAAATAGATCACCAGGCCTTTCTTTCAAGGAGCCTCTGGGTGGACTAGAACCTCTAACGTTTCTTTAGCACCCACGGATTCCAATATATATTAGTATCTTTTTTTTTTCCTATTGAATTTTTCCTGTATTACAATGTCAGCTCCATGAGGGCAGGAATTTTTTTTTTAGCAATAAATTATTTTTTAACTAAGGTATGTACATTGTTTTAGACATAATGCTACTGCGTTCTTAATAGACTACAGTATAGTGTAAACATACCTTTTATATGTTCTGGGAAACCAAAAAATTCTTGTGATTTGTTTTATTGAGATATTTATTGCGGTAGTCTGGAACCGAACTCTCAGTATCATCGAGGTTGTTGTTGTTATTGTTAGGTGCCCTCGAGTGGGCTCCAACTCATAATGACCCGGTGTATAACTGAACCAGACACCGTCAGGTCCTACATCATCCCCACAATCACTGCCATTCTTGAGCCCACTGCTGAAGCCATTGTGTCAGTCCATATGGTTGAAGGTCCTTCTCTTCCCCGCTACCCTCCACTCCACCAAGCATGAGGCCCCCCTGCAGAGACCCCCCCCCCCCCCCGCCCCCACTGCACGTCCAAAACACTTGAAGTCTCACCACCCCTGCCCCTAATGAGCACTCTGGCTGCACCTCCTCCAGGACAGACCCACTTGGTCCTCTGGCAGTCCAAGGTATGCTCAACATTCCTCGCCAACACCAGAATTCAAACCCATCAACTCTTCATTGGTCCTCCCTACCCACCGTCCCACACGCATATGAAAGCTGGACAATGAACAAGGAAGACGGAAGGAAAACCCATTCACCCGAACCATGGTGTTGGCGAAGAACATGGAACACACTATGAACTGCCAGAAGAACCAACAAATCCGTCCCTCAAGAAGCACAGCCAGAAAGCCCCCCAGAAATGAGCGAGGATGGCAAGACCCCAGAGAGCAGGAATTGCTGTCTGCTTGTTCACTGCTATACCCTCAGCGCCTACAACAGTGCCTGACACATAATCGGGACTCACTAAACTGCCAATAAACAGTGTAGACAGGAGAGGAAAGAAAAAAAAGGAAATAAAACTCGGCCAGCCGGAGCTCTTAACTACACGTACATAATCCCCAAGACCCTCTCCAGCTGTTCCTTGCCCCCGCTGAAGTCCCGTTTGGGAATTTCGCACTTTCAGCATCCTTCCCCCCTCGCCCCCCCAAAAGCCCAACCAGCTCCGTTTTCCTAACTTTGGTCCGGGAGCCAGACTAAGGACGCCGAAGTACAGCCCGCCCACTGCGCGTGCGCATTCCGCCTCGTGCATCACCCGTGCAGGTCCATATCGCGCGCCCGGCGCGTGCACCGGACCACAGCAAGCTGCGCCTGCGCAGTCCGAGCCTAAGCCTTAAGCTACGCTCGACGGGTAAAGTCGGTCCGATGGCCTGAGAGGGTTCGGCGCGATCCTGACTGCAGTTCGGAAGGCCGGGGTGGGGAAGGCAGCAGAGACAGCTTGAAACTGAAGGAACGTCCTCCGGGCCCAGAGCCAACCGCTCGCGCAGGCGTTCACGCGCTCTGGACTCCATTTCCCAGCGGCCTCCGCGGCCCGGCCCGGCCGCCAGCCCGAGCGCCGTGGCCTCTTTGTGAGTCGGTCCCTTCGGCTGCAGGATCGAGTCCCGGCCCCCCTCCCGCGGGGGCGCTCGGCTCCCGGCCTCTGCGGACCGCCCGGAGCCGGCGTCGACTCAGAGGGAGGCGGCGGTCAGGAGTCAGGGGCTTGCTCGCCCCTGGGCAGGATCGCCGGGCTGGAGGAGGTGCCGGGAGCAGCCGCGCCCCCGTGTGTGAAGGCGACCTGTGACAGCATGTGCGACAGTGTTATCATGTTCGACTGTGAACAGTGTGACCGGGTGCGACTGTGTGATCGTGAGGGACCGAGTGAATAGTGTGGCTGTGTGAGCTTGTGTGGGACTGAGTGAATAGTGTGGCTCTGTGAGCCTGTGTGAACAGTGTGACTGTATGAGACTGTGTGTGAATAGTGTGACTGTGTGCGACTCTCTGAATAGTGTGACCATGAGGGACTGAATGTAAATATTGTGACCGCGAAGGACTGTGTGAACAGTGTGTGTGCGACTGTGTGACCGTGAGAGACTGAGTATGAACAGTGTGACTGGGTGAATAGTGTGACCGTGAGAGACTCTGTGAATAGTGTGACCGTGAGGGACTAAGCGTGAACAGTGTGGCCCTGAGGGACTGTGTGTGAATAGTGTGACCTTGAGGGACTATGGGTGAACAGTGTGACCATGAGGGACTGTGTGTGAACAGTGTGGCCATGTGTGAATAGTGTGACTGTGAGAGACTATGAACAGTGTGAGACTGTGAATAGACTGTGACCGTGTGAAACTGTATGCGAATAGGTTGTGTGAGACCATTTGTGAACAGTGTGGCTGTATGCAACTGTGATCATGTGAGACCATGTGTGAATAGTGTGTGGCTGTATGACAGTGTGTGTATGTGACAGTATGTGGCCATGTGAGATTTAACCGTGTGAGACTGTATGAACAGTGTGATTGTATGAGACCATGTGTGACCGTGTGACACTATTTGTGTGTAACAGTGTGATAGTGAGTGGGACTGTGTGAACAGTGCGATTATGTGAAACAATGGCTGAGACTTGTGACACTACTTGAGATTGTGTGTCACAGTGTGTGATGGTGTGACTCTGGTCATGTGAGACTGTGTCTGACCATGTCTGTGACCATGTGAGATTGTATGATTGACCTTGGAGTCCTGTGTGACAGTGTATGTCACCATGCATCATTGTGACAGTATTGACAGTAACCTGAGAGTGACCATTTGTGGTCCATTGTAGGGGGAATGGTGGGCTACAGCACAGGGGCGTGTCCACAGGCTGCCAGGGGAGTTGTCAGCATGTGAGGTTGTATGGTTTATGTGTCTGTGGTTTGTGTGGTAGGGGGAGGCTCTGTGGGTGCCCTGGGAAGCCAGGTGCTCCAGGGTTTGGGAATCTGTGTTAGGGGAAAGAGATTGAGATGAAGGAGAGAGAGAGATAGCGAGGGGGACAGCATTTAAAAAGGCAAGAGAAGGAGGAGAGAGAGAGGCTGAGAGGAGTCCCAGCCTTAGGCCTGGAGAGCAGAAGACCAGGCTGCTGGGCTCAGCCCTCTCTGGCACAGGAGGACCGTCTTTCCATTCGTCTTCTAGTCTTTGGGGTGTGTGAGGAATTGAGGACAAAAAGTCAGAGGAGACCTACTACACTTCAGGTGCTTTGCTTAGCTTATATGGCCATGCTGAGATTTGAATCCAGGTCTGTTAAGACTCTACCACATGGTGCTGCCATCTTGGAAAAGTATTCATGAAAATAAATGACTGATGTTTTATGAGCACAAAGGATGTGCCAGATACTATGCTAAATGTTTTATGTGGGTCATTTCATAATCCTCCCAAAAACTGATGGGAGTAGGTACCATTTTATTGATAAGGAAACAGGTTTGGAGTAGTTACGTGGACAGTCACAGAGCTAGTGAGTTGAGGATCAGGTGTTTTGAGTGCAGGCGTTCTGATCTCTTAGTGGTCTTACCACTAAGTTATCCTGCTTCTGAGGTAATTGTTTACTCTTCAAGGCAGTGAGGTTTACTGGAAAAGAACTCATCATGATTAAGGGGTTCAGGGGATTGTTCATGCATAGTGTCTGTCTTTCTTTCTCTGAGGAAATTGCTTAGAAAAGTCTAATTGGTTTTCAGGTGCAGTTTGTCATAAGCCAGAACCAGAAGCAGGGTGTCCTGACTCATTTCGTCCATTGTCCTCCAAGCCACCTGGCCCCTCTAATGCCTACTGTCTATAAAATCACCTTGTGGATTTATCTCTCATTCTTGTAGAAAGGGTAGCAAAGTATTTCTCTTCAGCATCATCATCTAGTGGAAAGGCTGAGAAGTCTGACCTGGATTCCACTTTGACTCAATTTCTTACTACCATGGAACCTTAGATTATTTCACCTATGAAGATTGTTGTGTGAAAGAGGGGAAATAACCCCTACTTGGTAGAGCCATTCTGAAGGGTAAATGCTGTTATTGTGTATAATTATAAATGGTAGAGCCATAGGTATGTGCTGTTATTGTGCATAATTATAAATGACGTGACTTATGCACAGAAAATTTATATTGTATTTTTGAGTTCTACAGCACAAAGGAAGAAGAATTGTAAACTTAGATATGAGTGACTACTTCAGTGATGCCTCTTATTCTCTGGTCAGGGGAGAAGGGGGAAGAGAAGGAAGAGAGGGTTTCTAGGCTGGTGATACTGGGAGCTGCAGGGCAGGGCTCGCATTTTATGGTTTCTTTCACCCTCTCCAGCTCCACCTTCTCAGAACACTGCCCTCCAAGGGAGAAGCCTGAAGGGGGAGGATAGAGGAGCTGTCATTAATTCTTCCATTCTTAAAGCCATGTCCGAGGTAAGGGAGCATTTCTTTTCTCTTCCCTGAAATGCCATCTTGTTTTTTAGATTATACGAACATTTTGGTTTTCTTCTAAAATTTATCAGCCTAACAGAGTGCAATTCATCCCGTAATCTGATCCTCATTTCCTCCATTCCAGTAAAAAGAAGGTCCCCAGAAGCCCAGTGAGCTTCCTTTTTTTCCCCAGCCAGCATTTTCATCTTCATTCAAGAAATGGTTCAGCACCTCCTCTGGGCTCAGGGTTATGTTAGGGGCCCTCATGAGGCAGAAGACTCCTTGGTGAGAAATGACAGCCCTCACTGGGGGGACTGGCTTCATTGAGGTTGAGGTGTATGATCAGACCACTAGCTTAGAGCTTTCCCACAGACCTGGGTCTGAGAGGAGGGCAAGCTAGGAGGGCTGTTTGGTGGTCTTATCCATGGTACACGGCAAGGTCTCTTGCTCACCATGATGTGCTGGGTCTTGAGTATTAAAGTGTGCATCATGAACTGACAGGTCTTTATTCTCAGGCTGCTTTTAAGATTTTTCTCTTTGTCTTTGCTTGTAAGCAGTTTGGATATGATGAGCCCAGCTGTGACTTCCTTTGTCTTTTTCTTGCTTTAGGTTCATAAAAGTGTTTGTAAAAGCAGGGTGACTGTGGAGGTCACCATGGTGTGCTTCTCTTCTCTGAAGGATTGTAGCCCCTCAAGTCCTGTCTGTATTGATTGCTCTTCTATGCTCTCAAGAAGTCGTTTTATAGTATTTTGTCCTGCATTTATAGTAGTTTTCAGCAGGAGAGATTTTTCCAATAGAGTCTACTCTATCAGGGCTGGAAGGGAAAAGATGATAAAATTGGTTAAATTTAAAAAAAAACGAGGAAAAGAGAACTTTACTCACAATAAAAATTTATTACATGTAAACATATAAACATTTATTTAACACCTACTCTGCCAGGTTTAAGGAGGCCTGGTGGGGCCCTGGTGGCACAGTGGATAAGTGCTATAGTTGCTAACCAAAAGGTCGGCAGTTCGAATCCACCAGCCACTCCTTGGAAACCTGTGGGGCAGTTCTGCTCTGTCCTGTAGGTGGCTATGAGTCAGAATCAACTTGACGGCAATGGGGTTTTTTTTTTTTTTTTTGGTGCTGCAATAGTTAAGCGCTTGGCTACTAACCGAAAGGTCAGTGGGTTGAACCCACCCAGTAGCTCTTCAGGAGAAAGGCCTGGCGATCTGCTTTGGTAAATATTACCTGTTGCTGTCGAGTCGATTTCCGACTCATGGCAACCCGAAAGGACAGGGTAGAACTGCCTCATAGGGTTTCCAGGGAGCGGCTGGTGGATTCAAACTGCCAACCTTTTGGTTAGCAGCCGAACTCTTAACTGCTGTTACAGCCTAGGAAACCGTATGGGGGCAGTTCTACTCTGTCACATGGGGTGGCTATGAGTCAGAATTAACTTGACAGCAGCCAACAACATCAAGTATATATATATAGGAGTCTGTGGGTGGCACAGATGGCTAAGCACTCACCTCCTGACCAAAAGGTTGGCAGTTTGAACCCACCCAGAGACGCCTCAGAAGAAAGCCCTGATGATCTGCTTCTGAAAGGTCACAGCCATTGAAATCCCTATGGGGCAATTCTACTCTGTAACATGTGGGGTCACATTGAGTCATAATCAGTTTGACAGGACCCAAAAACAACTGCCAGGTTTATTCAGACTATTTTGTGCTTGCAATAAGGAGAAGCAAAAGACGCAATCCTTGACTTCAAGGAACTCACAGTCTTCTGAAGGAGACAAGCAGACAAGTCTAAGGCATCGTGGTGCGTGGCAGGTCAAAAATAAATCCCAAGAGAGCTATGAGCATCTAGAAGAGGAAGCACTTCAGGGTACCAAGAGGATGGTCAAGGAAGGAAGGGATGGCTTCAACGAGGTGGTGATGAGCTGAGTCTCAAAGGGAGAGTAGTTCTGCAGGCAAGATGAGATGAGGCAGTCTTCCAAGCAAAGAGAAGGATTATTCATGAGATAATTTAGCCTGAACATTTTTTAGTTTTGACAGATATTTACCTATAGCATCACTCTTGTTGTCCAGGTGATATCACATGGTATAAATCTTATTTACTAATCCCCTGCTTGTCTCCAGTTAGGTGAGTCTTAATTTTCACAATGATGTTGCAGAGATCAGCTCTGTTTCCTTAAAATCCTAGAAGGTTTTTCTTTCCATTGAGACTTGTTGCTGTGTGCCGTCTAGTCGATTCTGACTCATGGTGACCCTATAGGACAGAGTAGAACTGCCTCATAGGGTTTCCTAGGTTGTAATCTTTATGGGAGCAAATTGTCAGGTCTTTTCTCCTGCGGAGCCACTGGGTGGGTTCGAACTACTGACCTTTCGGTTAGCAGACGAGCACTTAACCATTGCACCACCAGGGCTCCTTTCCATTGAGACTAGGAATTCCCAAACTTACTTAATCTCAGAAAAATTTTAGTATAGTATTTTGAACCAGCAAGAATAGGAGCTGATGAAAAAATAATTCAGGCTTCGAGTAAGTGTTGACCCCTGTTCTCCCTCCCTTGCCATTCCACCCCCAGTTAGAGACCCTAATCCTCCAGGGTGATCTTAAGAACATATGGAAACTCTTATACAGGTGGGTATTACCTTTTCTTAGCCGTGGGTTTTAGATTTTTGGCATTTGTTTCCAAGAAGCAATGATGTGTTGAGACAGTGTGCATAATCAACTATGCGATTTATTATCAACACTGACTCCAACCCAGGGACCAGAGTCAGCAGAAGAAGCAGTGGGCCAGTGGTACCTGGAACCACTCTCTACAATGGGCAGCCTCAATTTGACCCTTTTATACGAAAGTCAAGAAGCCCTGGTGGCGCAATGGCTAAGTGCTTGGCTGCTAACTAAAAGGTCGGTGGTTCGAACCCACCAGCTACTCTGCAGGAGAAAAGGCCTGGTGACCTTCTCCTGTAAAGATTTCGACCTAGAAAACCCTGTGGGGCAGTTCTGCTGTGTCACATGGGGTCTCCATGAGTCAGAATAGACTTGACGGCACACAACAACATAGGAAGGTCATTTCTCCACCTCGTGATCTCATCCTTGGTCTGTGTTGTAGACCCCTTCCCAGACTATCCTTTAAAGGGGAGATGAGTAGACTTACAAGCAGCTCTGTTCCTCATTTGCGTTGGGTTTTCCGTATAACAGCATTACCTAAGGTGGGCGCCCTTGTTCTAGGGCAGCTTGGCTTGAAACATGCCCAGTTTATATTCTAATCGGGGCTGTTTTCTAATAGTAAGTGGCTATATCACAAATACACAAAAACGTTGCTCAAAATAAGGTTGCTTTTTCTAGTTCATATCTTATGTACAAATGTAAAGTGAAGAACATTTTACTTTATGTTAAGATGATTTTGTTCTTAATAAAATGTTCGCATTTTTTATACTTATTATTCTAAGTTTTTTCTTTTTTTTTTTTGAGTACGTGGAACAGGTTTATCTCACTAGGAGAATACCCATTTTGAGTTTTTAGGGCTCAAACTAGGTCTTTCTCCATGTTATAACAAAGATCCTTAATTCCATACGCAGTAGTATTATTTGAGAGCCGTGCTGTAACATTTTAAAAACTCTTACTCGCTAGGCATGTACCACTGTGTACCTCTAGTGAGAGTGGTAGGTATTTTTCGATGCACTTTGTTGTCAGATTTGGAAATGTTTACTATTTAACTAAGATGATGCTAAAAGTACTGTTATCTTTGTCTCTTAGGCAGCATGATAAGTTATCAACTGTCTTTGAAATTTAGTGGAGTTACCAAGAGCTGTTAGATAATCTTTTATTGCCCCTTATACACTGAGTGTCAGGAGAATTTTTATTGCCAGAGGAAAGGCATCCCAAACCAAGTAACTTTTATTGTACTTCTTTGGATTTAATTAATGTTTAACGTACTACAAACAAAAGACTTAGGTTGCTGTTGTAAGATGTATAATGATGCAGAATATTAAAAATATGTAATATTTAGTATGAAATGTGTAAGATACATCAATGAGATGATATGTATCACTTTGACAGCTGGCTGACAAATGTCTTTGCCACCAACCACAAATTCAGTGATATTTGTGATTGATCACCCAACTTCCTGATTGCTGTCTGTTATAACATACATTTAAGTCATATTTTTGCAAAATCACTATAAAACGTTTTATTATTTTCAAGAAGATCAATATAACAGTTATCAAGTATAATTGTCTTTTTATATATTGATCTCTTTGTAACATTGACCATTCCACTGTACAGTTTGAAAAATGTTGATTTAGACCACATGACATTTTTAAGGCTCAACTCAGGGCCTGCTCTTCCTTGAAGCCTTTTTTCACTGTCCTGGTCTATTCTGATTTCCCCAGATTGAAAAATGCTCTAGCATTTAGTATGAATAACGTATTGTTTTACCTTTGATTGTTTATAGTGTTCTGTATAGTGTTCTGTTGTTGCCCAATTTTGTGTATGTGTTATCTTTTCTCCTCTACAGGATTGTAAATTCTCCACAAGTAGAGATTATCTCTGAAATTGTACACTTTCCATGACAAACAAAAGTAAGCACAAAGAAGTTGTCTAGCAATTTACTTGACATGGGTCACTCAGAACCTAAGATACTGCCAGAAAATTTCACTATCTGTAATGTTTCTCTCCAGAAGTGTAGACAATTTAACTCTTCAGCCTAGGCCTGTGTAAGGGTATGAACACTGAGCAAGAATGTGTTTCTGTCATTTCAGGATTTGGTGACATTTGGGGATGTGGCAGTAGATTTCTCTCAAGAGGAGTGGGAATGGCTGAACCCTGCTCAAAAGACTTTGTACAGGAAGGTGATGTTGGAGAACTATAGGAGCCTGGTATCACTGGGTAAGGAGGTCTCCCTGTATTTCAGAATCTGCACACAGGGCTGTTTTCCAATGTGAATGTTTGGGAGCCCTTTATGTGCCTCACTAAATTCTCTTCTTGGGCCCCCAAAATAGTTTGTAGAATTGGCAACTTTATTAGACTATTCCTGCAATTTTATCTCCCCCGTCCTTCATATATTCTTAACCACTTCCTCAACTCCCTCCCTTCTTAATATAATGTCCCTCCTTTCCCAGTGACTGAGGAACTTGATCTGACCTGTGGGTTTGGCTAATTCCCCTTTTATTTCTTGTAAGCAGGAGCTTCTCTTTCTAAGCCAGATGTGATCTCATTACTGGAACAAGGAAAAGAACCCTGGACTGTGAAGAAGCAGGGGACAAGAGGCATATGCCCTGGTGAGTCAGAGAGAACCAGGGAAGTAGAAACCATTGCCAGTAAAAACTCAGCTTTTCTCCAAGGCTCAAGGCCTGGGCAGAAACATTGAGGTATCTTTAGCTTGAACCCCTTCTGGCTTATTCTCCTTATATATCTTCTCTCACCTATTTCTGTTTTCTCTGATAACCCATGTTCCTATTCTCTGGATTGAAATCCACAGCTTATCCTTGTCCTTGCATAAGTTGCTCCATTCCATTTTTTAAAAATCCAGACACTACATTGCTTCTCCCCACTTTTCAGTCACTTCTTCCTTTTAGACTGATTGATGTACTTATTCTTTTAGACAGACTCATTGAATTTCTGCTTTGAGCAAAGTAAAGTACTCTGCTAAATTCTTGGGACTATTCAGAGCTTATAAACAGTCAAAAAAGAAAGCATCTCCAGTTATATTTTCAAGTCTGGGTAACTGGATGGTGATAGTGTTTAATAAAAACAAGTCAGAAGAAAAATAGGTTGGTAGGGGAAAAGATGATAAGTTTGGCTTGGGACATAAGAAATTTAATTATTTTTATGAGATGGGAGAGTTATGAGATAAGAAATGTAACATGAAATTGGATAGGGAGACAGAGGCTCAAAAAAAAGTCTGATTTAGAGATGTCAGTGTGAATGAATAAAATCGCTGGTCTTAATTTTTTTATTGTACTTTAGATGAAGGTTTAAAGAGCAAACTAGTTTTTTATTAAACAATACACATATTGTTTTGTGACATTGGTTGCCTACTCCACGTCACGTCAACACTCTTCCCTTTTTGACCTGGGTTCCCCATTAACTGATCTTAACATTTTGAGAAACAAATCCTGAGGCCTTTGGGAGGAAATGGATCTTTGACCGCTTTCTTGGTACAGTAAAACCTGCAAAAGCTGGAAACGCTGTAAGGTGGAAACCTGTCAGAGAAGGAAACTCAAATATTTTTCCCACTAAAAGGAGCGATAGAAAAGTGGTAAGACTGCACCCTGTCAAAGGTGGAAACCTTATGAGACCCAGAAAAACAAGGCAGTTCTGTTGAATTCTGGCTCTCACAGGTTTCACTGTATTATCTTTGGTAAGTGGTTTCCACAGTTTCTGTCTTGAGTCAAATTATGTAATTTATTTTTCTAGGTTGTTATCCTTTTCATTTAGGTTATCAGATGGATTCAAGCCAAGTAATATCCTGTACTTCTTAGTTTTTGAGTTCATTGCTGTTTTGTCAATTTTATTTACTTATTTTAAAGATTCAGCTTATGGATTTACCTATTAGTTACTGTCTTTTCTTCTAATTCTCTATTTTTTACTTTTCTTCTTAACTAATTCTTTGCTTCTAATTTCCTTAGGTTTATTTTGGTCTTCATCTTCTTGAAATGAATGCTTAAACGTTTCATTTCATTCTCTGTTATTCAGTAGTGAAATTATAAAGGGTTATGAATTTTCCTCCAAATATGGCTTTAAGCTCTCTTTCATAGGTTCTTATATTTAGTGTTTTTGTTATTGCTGTTTTCTTGATAATCTAAGTTTTTTTTTATTTCCCTTTCATTAAAGAAATGTTTAAAAGAGAGTTTTCTGGTCTCATTAATTTTGATCAGATAGTTTTATAGTTCTTGATCAGACAGTGATTGGTACTAGTTCTCTTTTTTTTACTATTTGAGGCTTCTGTGGCCTAGTTAGTTTTTGTAAATGTTCCAGAGGTTCTAAAGTATAGTCCCTATTTTGAGTGCAAAGAGCCCATTGTATATCATGAGTGTTACTTTGCAATTGTTATTAAAGGCTGTCTTTACTTACCATCCACTTTTTGTTTCCTTCCATTCGTTTTTCTTAACAACTATGTTAAGAAATAATTTTATATACAATAAACTGCATTCATTTAAATTGTACAATGTGAAGAGTTCTGACAGTTATATGCACTGAGTTAATGGGTCAAGCAGATATCTGGGGAAAAGTCCTCTGCAGGCAGAGAAACAGCAAGTGTAGTATTCTTAAGATAGGAATAGAAGGAATACCCACATAGCTAAACTGGAATAAGAAGGAAGAGAGTAGCAGAAAATATGGTCTGAGAGGGCTAGATCATATAGAGCTTTGTAGAGCATGGTAGGAACTGTGGATGTATTATAAATGTGGGAAGAAACCATTGGAAATTCTTGAGCAGAGGAATGAGATCTGACTTGGGAATGGAAAGAGGAAGACTAATTAAGACCTGCATTAGACTAATACAAGTAATAAGATGCAAAATTATTTTTATATCAAGTCACCTTAGGTTCAGGGATCAATTGAAAATTTATACTTAGTTGGAATATATTACATAGAAAACAATTTTCAGGAAGACCATTTTCTGACTGCAAAAAGTTAACCATAGAGTTTTACGTACAACTAAGGCAACTAATAGCAACTGGAGTGTCTTTGGGTCTGGGGGTCTTGTGGAGGTTTTTGAGCCACATTTTCAACATTATGAAATTGACTTAAAAAATAATTAACGTATTTGAATGCAGGGTAACCAGAAGCAAGAGAGAAATGGTATTTGGAAACTGTTATGTTAACTTAGATATAAAATGATGATTATAATTTCATATGACTTCTTCATTATTTTTTCTGATATTTACGTTACTGATTAAACCCAACACCCAAACCCACTGCTCTTGAGTCTGTTCCAACTCATAGTGACCTTACAGGACAGGGTAGAACTGCTCCATAGCATTTCCAAGGCTGTAAAATCTTTATGGAAGCAGATTGCCACATCTTTCTCCTGTACCTTACTGATTACATATGATTATTTTATCTTAAGTTCTTATTCTTCATATGCTCATATTTTTTAGACAGCATGACTGTATTTAAGAGCTGTTAAATCCTTGAACTTCTTATGTATTTTATTCATCTATTTTTGTTCTAGAAATTTCTTTTAATGCATAAATACAAAGGATGCTTATTTTCTTGATATCTTTTAGATTGGGAGTATGTATTTGAAAACAGTGAATTTTCATCAAAGCAAGCTATTTGTGAAGAATCATCCAAAGTGGTGACAATAGGAAGAAGCCATCTCAGTTATGGCCTTGACTGCTCCAGTTTGAGAGAAGACTGTGAAAGTGAGGGCTGTTTTAAGAGCCAGTTGGGAAGTCAGGAAGCACATTTAAGTCAATTGATCATCACTCATAAGGAAATCCTTACTGAAGAACAAAGTAATAAATATAATAAATCTTGGCAAACTTTCCATCAGGATGCAATGCTTGATATACAACAGATCATTCCCACCAAAGAAACAGTACATAAGCATGAGCCACAAAAGAAAAGCTACCGAAAAAAATCTGTTGAAATGAAACGTAAGAAAGTCTATATGGAAAAGAAACTTTTGAAATGTAATGAATGTGAGAAAGTCTTCAACCAGAGCTCATCCCTTACTCTTCATCAGCGAATTCATACTGGAGAGAAACCGTATGCATGTGTTGAATGTGGGAAAACCTTCAGCCAGAGTGCGAATCTAGCTCAACATAAGAGAATACATACTGGGGAGAAACCCTATGAATGTAAGGAATGTAGGAAAGCCTTCAGCCAGAATGCACATCTTGCTCAACATCAGAGAGTTCATACCGGAGAGAAACCTTATCAGTGTAAAGAATGTAAGAAAGCCTTCAGCCAAATTGCACACCTGACTCAACACCAGAGAGTTCATACTGGAGAGAGACCTTTTGAATGTATTGAATGTGGAAAGGCCTTTAGCAATGGTTCATTTCTTGCTCAGCATCAGAGAATTCATACAGGAGAGAAACCTTATGTGTGTAATGTGTGTGGGAAAGCCTTTAGCCATCGTGGATACCTAATTGTACATCAGAGAATTCATACTGGAGAGAGACCCTATGAATGTAAGGAATGTAGGAAAGCCTTCAGCCAATATGCACACCTTGCTCAACATCAGAGGGTTCATACTGGAGAAAAGCCTTATGAATGTAAAGTATGTAGAAAAGCCTTCAGCCAAATTGCATACCTTGATCAACATCAGAGGGTCCATACTGGAGAGAAACCTTATGAATGTATTGAATGTGGGAAGGCCTTTAGCAATAGTTCATCACTTGCACAGCATCAGAGAAGTCATACCGGAGAAAAACCTTATATGTGTAAGGAATGTAGGAAAACATTTAGCCAGAATGCAGGCCTTGCTCAACATCAGAGAATTCATACTGGAGAAAAACCTTATGAATGTAATGTTTGTGGGAAAGCCTTTAGCTATAGTGGATCTCTTACTCTACACCAAAGAATTCATACTGGAGAGAGACCCTATGAATGTAAGGATTGCAGGAAATCTTTCAGACAACGTGCACACCTTGCGCATCATGAGAAAATTCATACTATGGAGTCATTCTTGACTCTTTCCTCTCCCTCGCCCCCCACATCCAATCAGTTGCAAAGACCTGTAGGTTATATCTCCTAAATATGTCTGGAATCTGATCCCTTTAATACATTTCCATTCCATCATCCTTTTCTAAGATACAATCTATTTGATGTGGACTGTGGAAATAGCTTCCTAATTGGTCTTCCTGTATCCACGAGTCTCCTTCAAATGTCCACATTATAGCCAAACTTAATTTTTTTAAATATAAGTTTACTCATACCATTTCTCCCTCGTTGAAATCCTTCAGTGATATCACATAGTTCTTAGGTTAAAAGCACACAATCCTCAAAATAGCCTAAGAGATCCACTTCCCCCATACCTGGTTTCAGTCTACTTTCCAAAGACCTATCATGTCAGTATTTATCTCATTCTTTGGATACTTAACCAGAATTAAGAACTCAGACTCCAGCACCAAATAGATCTGAGTTACAATCCTTGCTTTTCCATTTTGCCCACTTATTTTCGGGAACATCTTACTTAGCCTTTGTAACCTTCAGTCTTATTTATATTACAGGAATAATGGTACTACCTCAAAAGTTACTGGGAAAATTTAATGAGATAATGCATGTAAATTGCTCGGCAGCGTGCCTAGCATAAAGTAACAAGTCAATAAACTATGTGAAATAAAAAGATACTGTGGTATACAAAGAAGAGCTGATCATCTCAGCCATAATCAACTGAGAAATTAAAAAAGCATCTCAGAACTAGGAGATTAAAGGTTTTTGATTAGGAACAGTAGTCATTGTTCTAAAGGTGGGTGATGAGGCTATCCTATACTGTAGGATTCACATTAGATTCCATGATTATAAAGGGTAAGATCACATTCCAGCATGAACATACAGAGATATTACTTTGTTGGGTAAGAAAAAACTTCATTAGATGCTCAACTGTTCTAAGTCATATTTTAAAACATTTTTAATAAGACAAATAGAATTTACTAAGCTGTACATGTCATTTACATTTAAACAAAAAAAAAAAAAAAACTTGAAAAGATCAATAACCAAAGAATAGAAAAGTGTTAAACTCCCTTTTCTCTAATTGCAAGTGGAATTAGATTTATGACGTAAGACTTATAACATTAAAATTAGAAAAAGTTGTTAAGCTTCTAAACAGTAATTCCAAAATTAAAGGGGAAAAGAAACCAAAGCTATAGGTCAGTACTCATAAACTGGCTGCCCACAAACATGTTTGGTTTGGTATGCATCAAGTTTTAAATGAACATGATTAGCATGGCAGGTGTTCTCTAGTTCTCCACAGTCCCAAACACTCGGTTTTACTCTTTAGATTACTTACTTCGCTGGTTCTTGAAGGCTTTGAGTTTGCAATCAATGCAGTAACTAATTCACATATAAATGTAGATACAAAGAGAGTGATGAAAGTTTCATGAAGGATGAAAACGAAGACTAGAACAAGTAGACATTATGTTTTCCTGGGTTGAAGACTCAGCATCATAAAGATGTCAGCAGACCCCAAATTACAAGTCCTTGTACCTAACAACACCCCAAGGATATGTTTTTATTATTGTTTACATGCACACATATACATATGTATGTTTTTATGTGTGTGTATATACACATATGCACATTCATATAGATACATAAAATACATAATAAAGGTGATACTTCACATCAGTGATTAACTGTTAGGAAAGTTGACTGTACAAAAACTACAAGAAAATTATTTCCAAGTATTTTATTTAAATATGAAACAAAAATATTAGCGGACACTAACACACTTTCATAATCATGGAGTGAGAATAAGCTCCCTCAGCATGACATTAGATCCAAAAGCCACAAAGGAAAAAAGATTCACAGACTGGTTCCACAAGAACTTTAAAATGTTTGTACATGCAAAGACATAAAAAAGATTTTTAATCAGAATGAGAGAAAATTATTGCAACAAATATGACCTATGAAATTCATATCCTTAATATAAAAGTGCTCCTACAAATCACTTAGAAAATGACATCACATTGCACCCCCATGGGCAAAGGATATGAGCAGGCATCTTGTGACTGATAAACATGTGCTAAGTACTGAATCTCACTAGCATCAGAAAAAATACAAACCAGTGAAATACCAATTTTGCAACATTAGCTTGATAAAAATTTGCATTGTGAAAGGGTAGGGATGCAGACACTTGCACTGATGTGGGGAATATGAATTTGTACCTTTCTGGAAGGCAATTTGTCAATACCAATTTTCCACTGAAAACCAAGATTTTCTTTGGCAGTTAACAGATGGCACACAAGTTGTCTTCCCTCCATATCCCACTAAACAGATAAAAGAATGGAAAAGGTGCCAAACATGTATAATAAAAGCTATAAAAATTAAATGTACAGCTCTTCAAGCTAGCAATTTCACTGCTAGAAATTTATGCCAGAGAAACACAAGGGTTCAAGATCAACACACATGGGTGTCCACTGCACAATTATTTATATTAGTGAAAAACTGAAAATAAATGTTAATCATTCCATGATTAATAAACTATGATACACTGGTTCAGTAGGGTACCGTAAAGAATTTATATACATATATATCTAATGCTTATAATAGAAACATAGCCCTAATGCATATGTTAAATGAAAAGTTATATAGTTTGATCACAGTGTAAAATTCAAAATAATTGAAAACTCTACATTCATTCCAACAAATATTTATTCAACCCTTGTTATATGTCAGGATATATGCTAGGCGGTGGTGAAACAAAATAGACCCACTGTTAGGGAGATTAGAGTCTAACTGGAAAGAGTTTCTCAAATAATTCCACAACTATACACTTTGCCAACTGAATACTACTATGACGTAGCAGTACAGGGAGCTATGAACACATAAAACAGCAATTTGATTTAGTCTGGGGGTCAGAAAAGGATTCCCTGGGGAAATGCTGTTTCAACTGAGACCTGAAAGTTGAGAAGGCATTAACCAAAACGAAACCAGTTGCCATCAAGTTGATTCCAATTCATGGCGACCCCATCTTGTCAGAGTAGGACTGTGCTCCATAGGGTTTTCTGTGGTTGTTTTCGTGGAAGCAGATCACCAGGACTTTCTTTGAGGAGTCTCTGGGTAGCCTTGTACCTCCAGTCTTTCAGTTGGCATGTTAAGTGTGCCACCCAGGGACTTGAGAGAAAAAGTGAAGGAAGAGTGTTCCAGGCTAATATATCCAAAGCTTTGGGGGTGGGAGTATGAGTGTGGCCCACTGAGGGAGAGGGGTAATTGTTATGAGATTTAAGCCAGAGATAAATAGTTAATAAATCCTGCATATGCTTGTTTAGACCATGATAAGGATACTAATCTCTCTTAAAAGAATGCTGAGATCTGCAAGGTTTTAAGAGGGATATGATAGGGAGTAATGAGTTGGAATTGACAACAAGAGGTTTGGTTTGGTTGCACTGGTGATATGGAGATATAAAAGTATACAGTCACCACTTGAGAAGGCTATAGGGAAAGTGGTCCTTGAGTGAGGCAAGGAAGTGGTAGGAACAATCATAAAGTAAAATAAAGTTATGAGGAAGTTTGCTGATTATTAAGTGGTGGTCATTCCAGAGAAAAGAGGTGATAACTAGCCATGACTTAGTGTAAGGGAGGGATAGTTTAGTTATCCTCAATCTTGTACAAAGGAGACACAAAATGCAAGATCTGCCTTTGTCACAGTGAGAGCCACCGTCTTATCAGGATGCATATCTTGGGGTTGCCTAATTTACGTATCTAGGGCGTGAAATGGACAAAACACCGTCTCTCTCAGGCTCAGTCGACTGAGATTGTGGAGCTGAGTGTGAGAGAGGAGTAATTAGCCTGTATCCTCATCCTTTCCTGTGGCAAAGGTTAGTTAAATTTCCACAAGTCAAGTGAAAACAGTAGAAAGTGGCTTGTAATTAAGCTGCCTTTCTAGTAATTCTGAGATGACTGCGTGCTAGACAAGGCAACCCCAACAGCAAGAGACTGGGACTTGGGTAACAAAAAGTGGTTGAAGCTCACCTGGAATTTCTTTTATGGTCCTCCATAGAAGGCCTATATACCACCACTTGTCTGTCAGTTTGTCATACCGTGGTGGCTTGTGTTTTGCTGTGATGCTGGAAGCTATGCCACCGGTATTTCAAATACCAGCAGGGTCAACCACGGTGGACAGGTTTCAGTGAAGCTTCCAGACTAAAACAGACTAGGAAGGACCTGGTGATATACTTCCAAAAAAAAAATGGCCATTGAAAACCTTATGGATAGCAGCAGACCAGTGTCTGATACAGTGTTGGAAGATGAGCCCCTCAGGTTGGAAGGCACTGAAAATACTACTGGGGAAGAGCTGCCTCAAAGTAGAGTGAACCTTAATGATGTGGATAAAGTTTTCAGGACCTACTTTTGCTGATGTGGCATGAGTCAAAGTGTTGTACATGGGGTCCCTATGAGTTGGAGCTGACTTGATAGCACCTAATAAAAGACCTCCCTCACAGATGGTGCCAGGTAGAGACACCACCAAGAGAAAGTGAGGCTACTTACATAAAGGGCAGCAGATCTGATCTACAAAGAAGGTGGCCTAAGGAAACTTCAATTCCCTACTCCCTCCTCTTGAACTCTGTGGTGGTGTGGACTGATATATCTGCATAAGGAGGGCAATCTGACTGTATTAGGAGCCTTTAAAAGAATTTAGTAACTTCTGAATTTAAAGTAGTAGAGCCAAGATGACTTTGAAACCTAGTTAAAGCAACAAGACACAGATGTGGAAGCTCTTTGATGAAGAAACATCTGTACCTCTGAGCCTCAAAATCCTCAAAGAAGTGCTGCTAAACATGGCGAGGGCCCAGGGAGAGGAAATTGGTACTGCACTGAAGAGCGCAAAATTCCCCTAAGGCAGTAGCACACTGGGAAGGACAAGCGAGAGGGCACTTTGACTGGAGCCACCATATCACTTTGATCAGACTAGCTTTAGGAGTCTGCCTCCACTCTATTTGCAATTACAGAGTGGCAGAGGAAGGGGGCAAGAGGGCTTGAAGAGGATATATATGGGTTTTGAAAAGGCAATTTATCGTGTGGCAGAGAAAGAACTACCAGTGATGTGCAGGACTACAGTGAAGGCTAAATCCTTGCTACTCAAAAGTTGTGATATATAGACCAGCCACATCATTACCTGACAGTCTGTTGGAATTCCACAATCTTGGGCCCTAAGATTCTGCACCTAGTGGTTCAGAATCTGTTTTTACAAGATTTTCAGGTGATCTGAATACACATTGAGGTTTGAGAGATTCTGGGCTAAGAGAAATTTCCTAGTAGTCTGAAATACTGCCTTTTGAAAAATAACGGTCTGGAAGAGCTAGCTCCCCTTGTTCAAAATGTAAAAGTCCAACCTTTCATCAGAGACCCCATGAATAATGATAGACTCAGACTTATAGAATCTGCCCTCACCAAAACTGAACAAAATAATACACCAGCATCACTGAGAGATGAAAGTGGCAGTACCTCATATCACACACTATGAAAAGTATTATACAGAAACAACAAAGCCTAACTAAAAGAATATGCCAGTATATCTAGCACTCTCTGCCCTCTGGTAAGAGCTGAATAATAGATAAAAAGCAGGAGGAAGATTTCTGAAAATCTTCACTGATATATCCCAATTTGATGGACAAGATGCTGGTAGCACTTGGCAAACAAATGAACCCAAACCCACTGCTGTCGATTCCGACTCATGGTGACCCCATGTGTTACAGAGCAGAACTGAACTCCATAGGGTTTTCATGGCTGTAATCTTTATGGAAGCAAACTGCCAGGCCTTTCTTTTTGTGCCTACACTGAATGGGTTTGAACTGCCAACCTTTAGGTTAGTCAAGCACAAACCATTTGCACCCACAGGGACCTTAATACTGGACAAAGGTCCACAAAATTCCTTTAAAAATCCTTCACAAGGGGAGAGTGTTGACATGTCGTAGGGCTGGCAACCAATGTCACAAAACAATGTGTGTGTTTAACTGTTTAATGAGGAAAAAAAAATCCTTCTTCACTACAGATAGATACCAGTTTGGTTAGGAAAGGCAATTTGGTAACATCTAATAAAATATGCGTACCTTATGATACAATTTATCCTCCAAAAATAAAGTTTTCAAAAGCATATGTTATTCTATTACATAAGAAATATAATAGGCACGACATGAGACCGATGAAGGTAAGTGACTGTGGGCAGGGCATCCTCCTGCTCTTCCTCAAATCTTTAGGTATGTGGCCACTGACCTGGAACCAATCTCTCTGGCAGATTGACAGAGAAATTAACAAGGAAGTGTGTGCATGAGTGCATGCGTGTGTAGATAGAGAGGGAGAAAAGACATGCCTCTCCATGAGCTGTTTCTGTGCTATTTGCCCAGCCACTTTCTCTCAGGATTTTTATACTGATTTTAGAGAAATGATATGACAAGTTTAAATGAGAATTTGGTTGTTCCATTATCCTGTATGCATGCTCACCCCTCACAATTTTGGTTACTGTTTTCTCATTTGTGGTCGAGGTTAGACAGACCTAATCATGTGGTCCTACATCCTGCAAAGTTATCTTTACAAGATATGGATGCTCTCACGAATAGCTTTTGTAGAAGAAAAACTTACAAAGAGCCCAACTGTATAGACTAATTACAAAACAAATTTCCTTACATATTTTACACAAGCTAGAAAGAGGCACTGAAAGTTATTATATATAGTGAATAGCTGACAGGAAAAGAGCCCAGTACATATATCTAGGGTTTTCTCCATATTCCACTCCAGTGTTCTTACATAAAAATACCAATGTATTTATTTATATAGACAATTTATTTTCAAATAAAACAATAACTGAAATAATTTTCTCCCTGCTCTGAAGTTCGTCATTCTTTGGTACATATATTGGTTCTTTCCCCATTGACCTGTCTCAGCCATGTTAGATTTTCACACTATGAAGATCATATACTCTTAGATCCATGGCGAGAGTATGGTAGCAACTCTTATGCTCCACACCATTATGACTGCTATCTTTATCTACCTAAAGACACACTGATCTTTATTCTCACCCAGAAGTTTCTATCAGCTGGTTTGCCAGGTAGTCCCTTATATCTGATAGTTCTAGTTCTGAGAAACAGACTTAAACTCTTTCTTCATGTGACTTTAAATCAGGCTCAAAGCCCCATCCACAAAAATAGATTTAGAAATTCCACTTTGTTGCACTTGACCAATGAAATATCTTTAAAACAATGCTGGAAGTAGAACATCAGTAATTCTCATCAAATGAAAAATGATTTTTCAACACAATGACTGATCCAATCTTCTGAGCTTGCTACTTTGAAGACCTGTGATAAGGTAACTGCCTCAGTTGATTTCAAATCATCAAGTAAAACCAAAAAACCAAACCCATTGCCACTGAGTTGATTCTAACTCATGGTGATCCCATAGGACAGAGTAGAACTGCCCCCACAGAGTTTCCAGGAGCAGCTGGTGGACTCAAATGGCTGACCTTTTGCTTAGAAGCTGTTGCTCTTCACCACTGCACCATCAGGTCAAAAGTCATGAATAATGTTTGCTCTTTGGCTTTCAAAGTGGGGCACTTATCATCAGATGGTCCCATATGTACAAAATTTATGTTATAGACAAACACATTTTTCCCATGTCCATCCCTGCTTCTTTGATAACCTCAGCCTTCACTTTCACAGATTTAAAACAACCTTAGGCTTTTTCTTCAGAATGTGTATTCTGGTGTCGAACAAGGGATGAGCTGCGACTATAAGCCTTCCCACATTTACTACATTCATAGGGTTTCTCTGAAGAATGACTTCTCTGATGTCGAATAAGATCTGAGCCACTGCTAAATGCCTTCCCACATTCATTACATTCATAGGGTTTCTCTCCTGTATGACTTCTTTCATGTAGAATAAGGGATGTACGCTGACTAAAGGCCTTCCCACATGTTTTGCATGTATATGGTTTCTCTCCAGTGTGAATTCTTTCATGTTGGGCAAGGTGTGCGCTCTGGCTGAAGGCCTTCCCACACTGATCACACTCATAGGGTCTATCTTCAGTGTGAATCCTCTTGTGTCGAGTAAGGGATATGCGGTGACTGAAGGCCTTTCCACATTCCTCACACTGATAGGGTTTTTCTCCAGTATGGATTCTCTGATGTTCAATAAGAAATGACTGGCGGCCAAAAACTTTACTACATTTATTGCATTTGAAAGGCTTCTCTTCAGAATGAATGTTCTGATGTATTTTAAGGTTTGCAGTTCCAGAAAACATCTTCCCACATTCTTTACATTCAATAAGTTTCTTTTTCTTTGTATGAACTTTTTGATGCTGAATAAGGGATGAGTGCCGATTACAGACCTTATCACATTTACTGCATCTGTATAGTTTCTCTCCATTATGAGTTCTTAGATGTAGAATAAGGGTCGAAAGCCGCCTGAAGACCTTTTTACATTTGTCACATTGGTAGGGTTTCTCTGAAGCATGACATCTCTGATGAAGCAAAAGTGATGAAATCTTACCAGATGATTTCCCACATTTTCTACATTTGTAAGGATTTGCTAAAGGGTGCCTTCTCTGCTGTATACTCTGACTTGAGGCTTTCTCACGGTCATGGGTTTTCTCTCCGATATGACTTCTTTTATGCATAACAAGGACTGACTTCTTATTGAAACCTCTCCCACATTTATGGCACTTATGGATTTTCTGTCTATTGTGAATTTTCTTATGAAGCAAAATGGATGACATCCGACTGAAGGCTTTCCCACATTTTCTGCACTGGTGGACCTTCTCAACAATGTGAATTTTCTGATGTATACTGAGAGATGGGCATTGACTCAAGGGCTTCCCACAGTCAGAGGTTTCCTTTCCATCATGAATTCTCTCATGTAGAATAAGGGTTGTTCTTTGATTGAAGTGTTCTCCACATTTACCACATTCATGGCTTTTCTCTCCAGTGTGAATTCTCTGATGAAGAATGAGGGAGGAGATCTGTCTGAAAGCTTTCCTACAATTACTGCATTCATAAGGCTTCTCCCTAGTATGAGAGATCTGATGAAGTTTAAGAGATAAACTCCGACTAAAGGTTTTCCCACAGTCATTACATTTTAAAGATTTCCTCCTTAAATGCCCTTTCTTGGATTTTATTAGGACTAAATTGATTTTGCAGCTCCTCTTTCCTGTGGGAACTGTCTGTTGTGCAGAAATTGGTTTCTGATGAATGCTTTGTCCAGCTTTGCTGCATTGATCTGAAGGTAACTTCTTGGTCTTACTCTTAGACCCTGAGTCTGAAAGATACCAAAAAATTAAATGTTTCTGTTTTCCTGTGTTGTAAAAATGAAGCTTCTAGAAATATAAATGTAGGCATTATCATTATCAATCATAATAACAACAACAATGATGGGATAACCAGAACTGTAACTTTTTAGTATCTTATGATGGCTTCAGTTATGATACTAAGAGTTTTACAGAAATAGCTAATAACTGGAATTCAGGGAGTTTGCAATTTGAAAATGAATAAATGAAGGTTTTATTTATAGGATAAATTTTATATCATTTACCTCATTAAACTCCTTAGATTATTCATTAGATAAACGTATTTTTATTATATGAAATGTCCAGAAAAGGCAAATCTACAGAAGGCAGATTAGTGTTTGCCTAGGGCTGGAGGTGGGAACAGGGATTAACTGTAAACAGGCATGAGGGGTCTTATTAGGGTGATGAAAGTGTTCTAAAACTGGATTATGGTGATGGTTACACCTTGGTAAACATCAAAAATCATTGAATTGTACCCTCAAAATGGGTGAATATTATGATATGTAAATACCTCCATAAAGTTGTAAATTTAAAGTGTATTCTTAAAATCAAATGTTAAAAACAAAACAAAACCTAACAACTCTTAGAATTCATTGAGTATTAAGATATTTAGAAGAGTAAAAACTTTCAACTCAGAAGGAGTAGGAAAAAAATCTAAGCAAAAAAGATAACACACACAAAAAAATTATCTATCAATTTAGTAAAATGAAAGTACAAGTTATTTTAAAATAACTACTGGTATTATATAATGATTACAACCTTTGGATCATATGGCACAATAAACAAACCCAGGTTTTAGAGCTGTGCTGTTCAATACAGAAGCCACTAACACATGCAGCTACTGAGCACTTGAAATGAGGCTGGTCTGATTTGAGATGTGCTATGAGTGTAATAAAGGAGCTTGGGTGGCGCAGTGGCTAAGTGCTAGGCTGCTAATCGAAAGGCTGGCAGTTCAAACCCATAAGTGGATCCGCGGGAGAAAAGACCTTGCGATCTGCTTCCGTAAAGACTATACAGCCTAGAAAACCACATGGGGCAGTTCTACTCTGTTCCATAGGGTCACTATGAATCAGAATCAACTTGATGGCAATGGGTTTGGTTTTTTGGTTTTGGTGAGTTGTCATGTACATACTGCATTGTAAAGACAGTACCAAAAAAAAAAGTAAACTATCTCATTTTAAAAGTATCGATTACATGTTGAAATATTTTGAATATACTGGGTTGAATAAAATATAATAAAATTAATTTTACCTGTTTCTATTCATTTTAACGTGGATACTGGTACATTTTTAATTACATATGTGGCTCACATTGTATTTCCAGTCGATGGTGCTGCTTTTAAGGCACTCCTCCACTCTCCTCCTTGCTCACTCTCCTCTGGTCACAGTGGTCTTTTGCTCGTCTGTGAACATGACAAGCTTGGCCAAATTCATCCTTGCTGTTGTGCCTTTGATTTCTTCTTCCATCTTTTTAGAGCTCTGCTCCTCACCTCTCCTCCAAAGCCATTACTGAGAGCTCTGCTCAATGGCCACCTCCACAAAGAATCTTCCCTGACCACCCAACCTACAGCAGCAGCCCTGTCGCACTCAACCCCTTTTCCCTGCCTTGTTTCTCTTCAAAGCATTTACACTATTTGATTTGTTATAAATCCATATTTATTCGTTTATCTGTCTCCCCTGTTGTTCTTGTTGGCTGCTGTTGAGTTGGCCCCATGCACAACAGAATGAAAACCCTGCCTGGTCTTGCACCATCCTCATTGTTGGTTGAGGAATGGACCACTGTGATCCATAGGTTTTCACTGTTTGCATTTCAGAAGTAGATCATCAGGCGTTTCTTCCCAATCTGTCTTAGTCTGGAAGCTCCGCTGAAACCTGTTCAGCATCATATCAACATGCAAGCCTCCAATGACAGACGGGTGGTGGCTAGGCATGAGCTCCCCTACTGAATGTAAATGCCATGAGGGCAGAGAACTTTGTCTACTATGTTCACTGTTTATCTCCTAGTAACACAGTGCCTTGAGCAATACCTAGCAGAAGCGAGGCACTCAAAAATGATTGTTTAAACAAGGGTCTCTCAACTTCAGCACGACAGGTAGTCCTTGACTTATGACATATTTGAGTTTCAATGAACCGTACTTTGTTTTACAATGAACCATCGTTTTTTGTTTTTTGGTTTTTTTTTTTTTTTGGTTCATCGTATCGTTAGGAGTATGTACTACGTACAATGTTGTAGTGCGTGATTTGCTGATGCTATCATTCTCAGATGTTCACTCGCGGATGTTCAATGTTATGATTTGTAAAGACACTGATAATAACAGGCAATAATAATGAAAACTAAAAAAAAAGAGGTATTCAACTTACGTCAGGGCCGATTTATGACAGAGCCATCAGAACAGAACCTGGTCATAAGTCGAGGACTACCTGTATTGACATTTGGGGCTGGATAATTCTGTTGTGAGGGCTGTTCTGTGCACTGTAAGATGTTGAGCAGCATCCCTGGCCTCTACTCACTAGATACCAGGAGCACAGCCTTCCCTATCCACCAGTTGTGACAACCAAACACATCTCCAGACATTGCCAAATGCCCTCCGGGGCTAAAATCACCCCTGGTTGAGAACCCCTGGATTGAACAAATGAGTGGTACTGGTTCACCTAGGTTTGAAAATCCTAACCCCAAAATGCTCTTCTGCCAACCTCTAAATGCATTCTTTAAGCTTATGATTGATTTTATTCTAGTTTTGAGCCTTATCTTTCCTACAGGACAGATGGGTTATCATGACAATAATATAATAATAATAAGAGCTTACATTTCTTAAAGACTGTTCCAAATTCTTAACATATATCATCTCATTCGATCCTCATAGCCACTCTGTAAATTCACAGCTACTAGACAAGGAAACAGATCCACAGTAGATAAGTAATTGACTCAAGGTAACGTGGCAACTAAGTGGTAGACCTGAAGGCAAATCCAGGCAGTCAGATGACCAAGTTGGTACTCTTATCTACTAGCCTATACCACACTGCTGATCCCTAGCCCCTAGCAAGGGTGTGTAACATGTCCAATCAGAAACTAATTAGTGCTAGTTAACTACTTAAAGTGAGAATGGTAAGATTTCAGCTTGCTTATTTTGGACATATCATTAGGAAAGATCAATGAGGGACCATCATGGTTGGTAAAGTGGAGGGTCAGTGAAAACAATGGAAACCCTCAAAGAGATGGGATGACACAACAGCCACAACAATGGACTCAAATATATCAACAATCATGAAGACGGTGCAGGAAGGTAATGTTTTGTCCTGTATACATAAGGTGGCTATGAGTCAGAGCTGTCTGGAAGGCAACTAACAACAACAACAAAGAAAATAAACATATAAAAGAACATACAACTTGGCCAACCAAAGAGGACTCTATTAGGAAAGGGAATGAATCATGGAAAGGTAGCCAAAAAGAACATGTATGGAAAATATTTTAATTCTTTTAACTAACAAAGAAAATTATGCAAATTGAGCACTCTCATTAGAAGTGTATCACTGGAACTCAGAATACACCTCCTCTGAAAAAGAAGGGAAATATGAAAGCAGGTTTTAAGAGCTGAGCTTCTGAATGCTGGCCTCCTGAAGTTCAAACCCAGCTCCTCTGCCACCTCCCTGCTGTGTAACTTTGCGGGCAAATCACTGAGCTTCTCTGGTCCACAGTATCCTCCTCTGTAAAATGGGAATAATAGTACCTACCTTACAGGGTTGTTCAG
>NW_004444112.1:5290906-5304466 GCF_000243295.1 Trichechus manatus latirostris
ATCCTGATAGAATGGGAGCAAAATGTGGAAGAGAACTCAAATTGTTAGAAGTCCAGGCTTACTGGACTGGTTGAGACTGGAAAATTCCCCGAGACGACTGCCCTGAGATACTCTTTAAACTTTGAACCAAAACTATTCCACGAGGTCATCTTTTAGCTGAATAACAGATTGGCTCATAAAACAAACAGTATCATCCGTGACAGTAAACCTTGAGCTAGCCAAGAATTCTTAGACAGACCAGGAAAAGGTCAGCAAAGGTTCACACTTGATTTCCATGGATTCTAAGGAGTACATTTATTCCCCTCATATTTTAACACATCTAAAATTGAGACAAATAATATAATCAACAGCATGTCAAAGTTCAACTGGTGGAGGTGTTCTTTCTTAATGGAATATAAATAATGGCACGTCTTATAATCAATGGTATCTTAAATTTGAGGTAATACAGCACCATCAAAAAGCACAGTGATTAAGAACATGGACATTGGGGCGAGAGTTCCTGGGTTCAAATCCTACAGACTGAGTGCATGATCTTGAGCAAGTTACTTAACTTCCATGTGCCTCCTTTTCCTCACCTGTAAAACAGGCCTAATAATACCTACTTCACTCAACAGGGAGGTTATGAGGAATAACCTAAAGGAGCTAATACTCGTCAAAGGAGCCCTTGTGGCACAACGGTTAAGCAGCTGACAACAACAAGATAGGGAGAGTATCCTAGATACATAAATCCAAGTGTATGCATGTATTCAGGGGGGTTTGTGTGTGTGTGTGTGTCTGCCTAGGTATGTGAGTGATGGTGTGCCCAGGTGAGGTGACTGTGTGTGTCCAGGTGTGTGTGTGTTCAGGTATGTGTGTTTGTGTGTTCAGATGTGTGTGTATGTGTCTAGATGTGTACACGCCCAGGTATGTGAGTGTGTGGCCCCACGTGTGCTTGTGTGTCCAGATGTGTGTGGGTGTCTAGCTAAAGAGACGTCCTCCTTGTGAATGTGAATTTGACAAGTAAAATCAGAGAGACTGAGAACTAACTCTAGAACACACTGTGGAAGCCCTCCCTGGGCATGTACCTCCACCTGCAGGAGGGGATTCTCCCATGCCAGCAGGGCCCCTGGGATGCTGAACAGACAGGGGAATGGACATGTGCACACAGAGAGGAGAGGAGGGAGGCCCCTGGGGCTGTTCTCGGTATCCCCCTCATGGCAATGGAGGAAATGGGGAACAGTTCCTAGGTGGGTCTCCACCGGGCAGGGAGTTCCCAGAGAAGGAGAGCAAATGGTGCAAGTCTTACAAGACAAGATGCAACTTTCTGGAGGAAAAGGAGTTGGCACTCACCTTGGACTTGGATTTTCCTCGGGCAGCAGGCATTCTTGCCTCCCCTGTGACGTTCCACATCTGGACAGGAGCAAAGAGCTGGGAATGCAAGGCTGGGGGAGAAACGAAGTCATGAGACTGGGCCTTTTGGGTAGTCTGAGTCCCCAGGACCTTTATGCTGGACACACATCCCCACACACAGGACACATACACTCACCTCACCTGGACACACATACACACATACACCTGGATACATACACTTACATACCTGGACAAGCAGATACACACACACTTGGACACATACACCCACACACCTAGACAAACAAATACACACACCTGGACACACACATGGAGGAAGGTCAAAGCATCTTCTGGAGCATTCCTGCCCCTTCTCAGGGTCAGGTAAGGACCATGGCCACTGCTGTCTGCTCCGAAGGTCACAGCAGCTCTGAGGCAGGAGGCCAATGACACAGGAGCAGACACTCATTCACCCCTTTGACAAGTGCTCACTGAATGCCTACTGGGTGAGGTGCTGGGGTTAGTGCAGCGAGTTAGAGCAGAAAAGCGCTGGTCCCCATACACCTCACATCCAGGCAGGGAAATCAATGGTAGGGGGTCACTGCTAAGAAGGAAAACAGGCCAGGGCAGGATGCTAGAGAGCAATGGGGTGGTGGGGAAGGCCCCTCTGAGGAGGTAACACTGAGCTAAGATCTGAACCAGGGAAATGTGAGCCACATGGGCGCTGAGGGCAGAGCATCCCGGGCAGAGGTACAGCAGGTGCAAAGGCTCCGCAGCAGAAGCCTGCCTGCTGTGTGGAGGGAAGCCAGAAAGCCTGTGTGTTGAAGCAGTGAGTGAGGTGGGGAGTGTGGAGGGATGTGGCTAAGGTCAGGAGACGCCAGATCGTGAAGGCCTGTTTAGATTTGATTCTAAGTGTGACCAAAGATCACTGGGGGTAAGAAGGGATAGGGGAGAGGGGAGCTGACCAGGGGAGTGACGTCATTTGATTTAACATTTAACAAGTTTTTGGTGGCTGAAGGAGCCCTGGTGGCACAACGCTTAAGCGCTCATTTGCTAATTGAAAGGTTGGGGGCTGGAACCCGCAGGTGGTGCCGTGGAGCCCTGGTGGTATAGTGGTTAAGAGCTCGGCTGCTAATCAGAAGGCTGGCAGTTTGAATCCATCAGCTGCTCCTTGGAAACGCTATGGGGCAGTTCTATTCTGTCCTATAGGGTCGCTATGAGTTGGAATTGACTCGACGGCAATGGGTTAGTGGTGCCACGGGTGAAAGACCTGGAGATCTGCTCCCGTAAAGACTAAATCCTAGAAAACCCTATGGGGCAGCTCTAGTCTATCATATGGGGTCGCTCTGAGTCACAATCAACTCGACAGCACCCAAGTGTGATATGGTACAAAAAACCACTATGTAAAGCCATGTTTTGAGTACTATATTAGATATACGTGTAAAATCCTGAAACAGCACATGGCATGTAATCATTATGTTAGATATTGTTATTGCCTTTCATTATTCAGTCCTCACAATATCACTGTGAAGCAGGTACTAAATACAGTCCTATTTAACAAACGGCAAACCTAAGGTTCAAATCTATTATGCAATCAGTAGTCTGGAGTACAAAGAGCTCTGGTGGCACAATGATTAAACACTCGGCTGCTAACACTTAAGCACTCGACTGCTAACCTAAAGATTGGCATTTGGAATCCACCAGCAGCTCCATGGGAGAAAAGACCTGGCGATCTGCTTCCATAAGATTACAGCCTAGGAAACCCTATGGGGTAGTTCTACTCTGTCACATGTGGTCACTATAAGTTGGAATCAACTCAATGGCAACTAACAAGGGTGAATAAACTGTGTGTGTGTGTGTGTGTGTGTGTGTGTGTGTGTGCGTGTGTGTGCACGCATAGGAAGCAAAGCTGAAGCAGAGGAATCATTAGATGGCTGTGCAAGAACTCGGGGAAACGCTGGCAGCTTGGGCTAGAGTGGGAGTGGAGGAGGTGAGATGTGGTCAAATGTCACCTCTCCAGAGGTGACCCCATCTAAAACAGCCTCTATCCTGAGTCACTCTGGAGTCCTTGAGTGATCCAATAGTTAATGTGCTCGATTACTAACCAAAAGGTGGGAGGTTCATGTCTACCCAGAGGCACCTTGGAAGAAAGACCTACAGATGTACTTCCAAAAGGTCACAGCCATTGAAAACCCTGTGGAACACAGTTTTACTCTGACACACATGGGGTTGCCATCAGTCGGATTCAACTCGACTGCAACTTTTGTTTTGTTTTTACTTTTTTCAATGAGGTTACTGGTGGCACAGCGGTCAAGCACTTGGCTGCTAACCGAGAGGTGGGCGGTTCAAACTCATCCAGCTGCCCTGTGGGAGAAAGATCTGGCAATCTACTCCCGTAAGGAAATCCTCTGAGAGCAGTTCTACTCTGTCCTGTAGGGTCACTATGAGTTGGAATCAACTTGACGGCACCTAACAAACTGGAAAATTAAAAATTATGCATGTGTCTTGCATTATTTCTAGGGCATGGTACTGCTCGTTAGTATAGTCTATATTTGCTCCACTTCTTCATAGCACTTTCTGCTTCCTGCAAAGAAGAGCTTGTCTGTGTATGAGTTTTCACGGTTATCACCTCCCCCACCATTGGGCTTGCTGAGAGCAGAGACCTCGACTGTTTTTCTCACGGTTGTCCCCCCCAGACTGGGCACACACTTGGCACAGAGCCATGCTCCACAAATCCCTGCAGACTGACTCAACAGCCTGTTTCGCATGTGCTGCCAGCATTCAAGGGTGGGATTCACGCGTACTATGCTGAAACTAGAGAGCTCTAGTGGTGCAGTGGTTAACCGGAAGGCTGGCGGTTCGAACACACCAGTGGTTCCGTGAGAGAAAAGACCTGGCAATCTGCTTCCCTAAAGATCACAGCCTTGGAAACCCTATGGGGGCAGTTCTACTCTGTCCTGTAGGGTCGCTATGAGTTGGAATCAACTCGGTGGCAACAGGTTTACGCTGAAACTGCATCATGGGAAACGGTTCTACTGGGAACTTGAGTTCCCGTCCCTCCTTGGTCGGCTGCACAGTCATTCCATATTCCTCTAAACTTGTCTTCTGCAGAATGGAAGGGTCTGGAAAAGGCAGAAATGGGGTGTGCTTTTTACTTCCCTTGTTCTGAAAAATTCCAAATCTATAGAAGAGTGAAAGACTAGTACAAGGAGTGCCTTACTCCACTTCACCAAATGTTAACATTTTTACACACACACACGCTTTTTAAAAAATTGAGTCATTTGAAAGGAAGCTGTAGACATGGTGACAGTTCACCCCTCAATGCTTTAGCATGAGGCCCTGAAGAACATGGTCACTATTCCTTATGACCCCAGTGCCATTATCACACCCCAGCACCAACAACGGTGGATATAGTTGTTGTTAGTTCCCATTGAGTTGATTCTCACTCATGGTGACCCCACGTGTGCAGAGTGGAACTACTCCATAAGGTTTTCAATGGTTGTGACCTTTTGGAAGCAGATCATCAGGCCTTTCTTCTAAGGTGCCTCCTCTGGGTGGACTCGAACCATCAATCTTTCGGTTAACAGCTGAAAGCATTAACCATCTGCACTACCCAAAAAAGAAAAAATCAAATCAGTTACCATGGAGTTGACTCCAACTCATGGTGACACCATTGTATTAGAGTAGAACTGTGCTCCATAGGGTTTTCAGTGGCTGATTTTTCAGAAGTCAGTTGCCAGGCCTTTCTTCCGAGGTGCCTCTGGGTAGACTCAAACCTCCAACCACTGGTTAGCAGCCGAGGATGTTAACTGTTTGTAACACCCAGGGACTCTTGAGTTCATGTTACTCTTTCTGCTTAAAATGATTTCACAACTTCTGACTGCTTTTGTGATAAAGACTAGAGGAGTCTCCTTGGTGTGGAGGGATTACGTAAGGCATGAACACCAGGAGGTGGGGATCACTGGTGCTGTCTGAGACTGTCCACACAATCATAATGATGATGAGTCTTACCTTGTTCTTACTTATCAGAGTACACTCTGTCTTGCCAAGAATAAAAAACAGAACAAAACAAACCTGTTGCTGTCGAGTCAATTTTGACTCATGGCGACCCCATGTGAAAGATTAGAACTGCACTCCATAGGGTTTTCAATGGCTGTGACCTTTCGGAAGCAGATGATCAGGTCTTTCCTCTGAGGCATCTCTGGGTCGGTTCGAACCACCAACCTCTAGGCTAGAAGTCAAGTGCTTAACTCTTTGCGCCACCTAGGGACTCCACAATGGTGGCTACGTCTTAAAAAGCTCTTGTCTGTGAATTTCCTGTGAAAAAGGTACGGCAGGACCCAGTCTAGAAGATGGAAATATGGAAGTTTCCCTTTACAGATTTAAAAAAATTTTTTTTTCTCCCCTTGGGGAGGTTGGGGAAGATAAATAACACCAAGGCCATGCTTAAATTCAGAGTTAAGATAACAGGAATGTTAATGTGAATCATAACATGGCCTTGTACGGTTTAAGGGAACTCAGCCAGGAGACTGATTTGTTAATCCTTCTCTCTTTGTAGGATGGAGTAGTAGTAAGAGGTAATACTAAAATTAACTAATAACAAGATGAATAAATATCAACTGTCTTCATGCACAGGCACCACTCTATGCAATTATCATTTAATTCTCACATAAACCCTGGAGCAATCAGTTGACTCTGGGTGGAGTTGAATGTTAGTAGCCAAGCACTTAACCATTTGCACCACCCAGGGGCTCCAATTTATTATTACTGCCATACTTACATGTGAGGAAACTGAAGCACAGAAAAGTGGGAATCACTTGCCCAAGGTCATCTTAGCAGGGAAAATAAGCCCAATACAATACAATGGTAGATGGGGTCATGTGAAGAAACAAAAGACCAGGGCAGCAGGCTAGAGACTGACGGGGTGACTGGGGAAGACCTCTCTGAGGAGGTGACACTGGATTGAGATCTGGCTCAAAGCCAGGATTCAAACCCAGGCATCAGACTCCAGCATGGTCCCTAGGTGGTGCCAACGGTTTGTACTGACTACTAATCAAAAGGCTGGTGGTTGGACCCCACCCAGTGGCACTACAGAAGAAAGGGCTAGTGTCCTGCTTCCATAAAGATGGTTGTTTTTGTCTGCCATCAAGTGGATTCCAACTCATATCAACCCTGTAAGACAGAGTAGAACTGCCCCATAGGGTTTCCAAGGCTGTAATCTTCATGGGAGCAGATTGCCAGGTCTTTTCCCCCAGGGAGAGGCTGATGGCTTCGAACTGCTGATCTTTCAGTTGGCAGCCAAGTGCTTTAACCATGGGGTCCTTCTGATCTTTCAGTTAGCAGCCAAGTGCTTTAACCATGGGGTCCTTCTGTAAAGATTACAGCCACAAAAAATCTATGGGGCAGCTCTACTCCAACACATGTGTGGTTGCTATGAGTCAGAATTGACTCGATGGCATCTAAAAACTACTCTGTGTAATACGTATATATGTGCAATATGACTCTGTGTATGTGACCTGTGACCTTATGTTGGCCTGCTGTGTGCTGTGACCTCAGGCCCTGCACTCCCCCTCACCATGCTGGCCTCCTTGCTGTTCCAGGAATGTGCTGCTGCCTCCTCCCCAGGATTTATCTCCGCAGTAGCAGTACCCTCGGCCTGCAATGTTCTAGTGCCTGCCTCAGTCCCTCATGTCCTTCAGTCTCTGCTCAAATCTCACCTTCTCAATGAAGGTCACTAGAACACACTATTGAACACTGCAACCTGCCCCTAGCACACTTACCCTGTCTTTCTTCCTTACCCAGCTCCGCTTTGTCTCTTTTTCCATAGCTCTTACCACCATCTAATATGCTACATGGTCTCCTTAGGTATTCTGTCCAGTGCTGACTGTCTGTCTCCATTCACTAGAATACAAGCCCCTGAGAATGGGCTTTTTTTGTGTATCCCAAGGGCCCTGAACGTTGGAACAGCACCTGGCACGTGGAAAGAATTTGTTAATTGTCTGCCCACTGAATGGCTAAACGGCCCTTTAATACCAAAACCAGTCGCCTTTGAGTCGACTCTGACTCATGGTGACCCCATGTGTGTCTGAGTAGAACTGTATTCCATAGGGTTTTCAATAGCTTATATTTTGGAAAAAGATCGCCAGGCCTTTCTGGGTGGGCTTGAACCTCCAACCTTTCAGTTAGCAGCCAAGCGCTTAACTGTTTGTGCTGCCCAGGGACTCTACTCCTCCCCAACCCTCCTCCAAATTAACTTCTCTCATTCCCAGGAGGCCAAAGGAGCCTGAGGTCTCTCAGCGTGGTAGCTCTCAATCTTGGCTGCACATTAGACTCTCTAAGGAGCTTTTACATAAATACTGATGACAGCACCTCACGCCAGACCCGTTAAATCAGAATCTCTGGGGACTGGGTCTGGGTCTTTGTCTTCCTTCTATTTTTAAAAGTCTTCCCAGCCTTTCACTAATGCAAAGGCATAGTTTAGAACCACTACCCTAAGTCTCAGAAAATGGGTGGCACAAATGGTTTGTGATCAGCTGCTAACCTAAAGGTTGGTGGTTCGAACCCATCCAGAGGCTCCATGGAAGACAGGCCTGGCAACTGCTTCTGTAAAGATTACAGCCAAGAAAATCCTAAGGAGCAGTTCTACTCTGTCACATGAGGTCAACATGAGTCAAGGACTGACTTGGTGGCAGCTAACAGTAACAACAACAACCACCTCAAATCTCAGGGGTGGGGCTGGGAATCTGACCTCTCCCTGTTGAGGGCCAGACCTCAAGGCTGGAAGAAAAAGTCTTTGATAAGCTCAAAGGAAAACTCTTAGATTCCCTGATAAAGGGATTCCAAGGAGTCACTGACAGTGGCCACTGCTCTCCCAGTAGTGGTGGCCAGTGAGAAATATTCCCTCCCCTAGCTCTGGAGTTGACTAAGGTGCCCATGGAAGTCTGGGTGTTGATTCTGAAAACAGTACCTGCTGTCACTCTCCAGGAGTCCTAGGTAGTGCAAATGGTTAACTTGCTTGGCTGCTAACAGAAAGGTTGGATGCACCTCAGAAGAAAGGCCTGGCAATCTACTTCCAAAAAATCAGCTGCTGAAAACCCTATGGAGCACAGTTCGAATAGGACACGTGGGGTTGCCATGAGTTGGAACTGACTCCACGGCAACTGGTCACTCTAATCCCTTCACCTTGCTTTACTTTTCAAAATACTTACCACCAACAATTTTGTTGTCTCTCCTACTAAATGCAAGCTCTGAGTAGACAAAGAACTCTCGTGGTGCAATGGTTAAGTACTCGGCTGCTAACCAAAAGGTCATGGTTTGAACCCCCTCAGCAGGTCTGAGAAAGAAAGACTTGGCCAAGTGCTCCCGTAAAGATCACAGCCTTGGAAACTCTATACGGCAGTTCTTCTCTGTCCTATAGGGTTGCTATGAATCAGAATCAACTCAAGGCAACGGGTTTGGTTTTTACTTGTGCCAAGTACTGTTATACTTAATCCTCACCACAATCCTGAGGCTGGTACTATTATTATCTGTTTTACAGATGAAGAAACTGAGGGGCAGCACAATTAAGTAACCTCTCCCAAAGTCACACAACTAGTGAGTGGTGGAACCAGTAGTCAAAGCCAGGTAGTCTGGCTCCAGAGTTCATGCTCTTAAACCCCCACCTACCTGAGTGGTGCAAACAGTTTGCATTCGGTTACTACTCAAATGGTTGGCAGTTTGTACCTATGTAGTGGTACCACGGAAGAAAGGCCTGGCAATCTATTCTATAGGATTATAGCCATTGAAAACTTCATGGGGCGCAGTTCTGCTCTGACACACTTGGGGTCGCCATGAGTATGAATTGACTTGATGTCAATGGGTTAACCTGGTTAAGGAGAAGTCGTACAACCACAAGCTCCCAGAGGCCAGGACAGGCACCACCCTCCTCTCAAATGCGCACTAATGGAGAGACAAAAACAACACAAGGCCAGGTCACTGGAGGGCTCATCTGAGAGACAGTTGGATCCTTGGTGGGAGCACCTACAATGCTCAATCCTAAGTCCAGAGACACAGAGTCCTTCAGCATCGTGACTACACCCCACCTTGGCACAGGTCCAATGATACCAGCACTACAACAAACACCCACATCTACATGGTGTTTATTGAGTGCCAGGCTCTGTGCTGGGTGGGTCACTGACATTGTCCTGTTTAATCTTCCTGACAACACGGAGACAGGTGGTACTATGACCCGATTTTACTGAGGAGAAAAGCCACACACAAAGACGCATGCAGCTTCACAACGATTCAAGCACACACAGGCACTTTCACAGAAAGGCCTCTCACACCTGTATAGTCTCTTAGAATCCCCCCAACGGTGGCCTCCATATCTACAGTTACAGTGAGTCATATCCCAGGACAGTACAATCCAACAGGCACACATCGCTGCACATGCACAACCGCAAAGTCACACAGTCCAATCACACTGTGATAAACACCCACATCACAAATGCACCCCTACACCACCAACCCTCAGTCACGTTCACGTGCCTACTCCCACCCAAAACTCCCTATAGGTTCCATCATTTATTTCTCATATAAATACCAGACAGTCATATAGTGATACCCATGGTCCCAGAGACAGTTCCTTCACCACACACCCAGACGCCGTTATACATACACACACACACACACACAAGGCCACTCAGACCCCGATGCCATCACACATCACATACAGCTACACCTTTGCACCTCACACACAGCTACAGGCACACAACCCACACAACCACAGGATTACAATCCCAATAGTTCCAGGCACACAATCCAACGCAGGCGCAGGCTTACGATCCCACATGCAGTCATAGGTACACATCCCCAACAGTCGCGGGCGCTCAACTCCACACAGTCACAGACACAAAACCCCACAGAGTCGCAGAAACCCACACTGCTGCAAAGTCGCAACCCCACGCTGTCACCGGAGTTACAACCCCATGCAGTCTCGGGGTCACAATCCCATGCAGTGCAATCTCACAACCCCACGAAGTTGCGGGTGCACAATCACACAATCTCACACAACACACTCTCACCTCCGTCCTCCCCCGTCGGGCCCCAGCGGCGCCCAAGCCAATAACTGCGCAAAAAACCCCGCGCTCCCCGCGCCTGCGCACTTCCCTCTGGAACCCCGTGGGCAAAGCACCAACCCCGCCCCCTAGCGCGCGCAACAAGTAGGAGGGCCCCGCCCCCAAACAAAGCCACGCGGCACGCACACGTTCACTCAGTTCCATGGGACCCCTGCAGAACGCCTGACGCACCGCCCCTTCGTACGCAAGCGCACCAGCCCGAAGCCCCGCCCCTGCACAAACGACGTACCACGCATGCTCTCACGCACGCGCAAAACTTTCGCGTAGCTCCCGGGAGGCAGGTGAGGGAGGCCTCACTCCTCACTCTCCTTAGGATGTCAGGAATATGTACTCAAGCACTGAGATCCTTCCTTGATCTGCTCAGCCAACCCCATTCTTCCCGTTTGGCCACCCTCCCCGGCTTCTACACCTGCATGCTCCGGCTGGGGGGCTTCTCGCCCCGTCACTCTCCATTATTTCCTCACGTTCAGCGGGACTTGGAGCCCAGCTCACCAGCGAACGCTGACGCGCGCAGCTGCGCTTGCGCACTTCGATCTCAGACTGCTACACCCAGAAGCCTCCGCGGCGCGGGGAGGCTCTGGGCGGCTAGGCCAGGAACGGAAGGCTCAGTGGTCTCGGCCCCCCGGTGGCTCCCACTTGACCGTTCCGGAGAGGAAATGATTAGAGGGCGGGGCAGAGGGACGTTCCTCCAGGCTAGAAGTGGAGTCTCATCGGCGCCTTCATTGAACGAGGAGTCCCAGAGTCCTTTGCGCGGCGGTTTTCCAATGTCCAGACTACATTTCCCAGAAGGTACCGCCGCCATTTCCGCCCCGTGTCGCGCTGAGAGTTTGTGTCAGCCTGGCGGGTGGGATACAGGGTGAGGGACCGATGACTCTGCGGGGAGCAGGGAGGGTCCCAGGGTGCCTAAGTGTAGCAGTGTGTGAGGTAATTAGTGTGTGATTGTGCGTCTCTGTGAGGGGCGGATCGAGATGCGGTTCTACCCGGAGGATCTCTTCGAGCGTGACCTGGATTGTAAGTGTGTGTACATTTGTGTGTGTGTGTGGCCCAGTTTTTGTGGTTGTGTGTATGTGAGAGGATTGTAAGGACAAATACTAATTGAAAATACTAGTAACCAATTGCCATTGAGTGGACTTTGACTCATGGCATCCCCATGTGTGTCAGAGTAGAACTGTGCTCTGTATTTTCATAGCTGTGACCTTTGTTGCAGGGACAAAACATCAAAAAGTTTAGTAAAGCAAAAAGAAAGTTTTATTCAGCATATAGTCAAAAAGGCAAAAGTGGAAAATCGGACAATTATGTTGCCAGAGCCGTGTCTGCCCAAATCCAAGGAATATTTCAGAATAGGCAAGAATGGGAATACCGGCAAGCATGCTACCGCAGCCATTTCTGCCCTAGTCCAAGGAAATATTACAGAACAAGCAAAGGTGGGAAAACGGACAAGCATGCTTGCACAGCCATGTCTGTCCGAGTCCAAGGAACATTACAGAGTCATCAGTATATATTAGTATTACAAATGGGCAAAACCTTTGAAAGCTTCACCTTTTCACAGATTGGCTAGAAACTGTGACCTACGTTTTGAATCATCTTTCTTAATAATCATTGGTACAGGTTTCAGTAATGACAGGAGGGTACTCATTGGACAAACAAATTTTCTATTCACTAAATGCTAATAGAAAAAGATAAGAGTGGAAAGTCTTTTTGTTGTTTGAATGGTTTGTGTGAAAGGTTCCCTAAAAGATATTTTCCAGGATTATCCTAGCTATTGTCTTTATACCTTACGGCCCAGTTGATGTATCCTTGTGAGTCCCTGTGAGCCCAGCTCCAGCTGGGTCACATTTCTATGCTGAAGAACAGGGACTAATGACTCCAATATTATTTCCTAAATCACCTTGCAGAAGCAGATCACCATACTTTGTTCCACAGTGCCTTTACAAAATAACCAAAACCAAACCCGTTGCCATCAAGACCATTCTGACTCATAGCGACCCTATAGGACAGAGTAGAACTACCCTATAGGGTTTCCAAGGAGCACCTGGTGGATTCAAACTGCCAACTTTTTGGTTAGCTGCTGTAGTCTTAACCACTGTGCCACCAGGGCTCCCCAAATTGGAAATAAGAAGTTTTAATTCTCCAATTGAAAATAAGAGAAGAGGCTCCCCTCCTCCCATGTTTTTTCAGATTCATTTTGGCTAACTTGTCATTGTAAATTCTTGGTCTCTTTGAAAAGTATGTAAATTAAGGATGTTTCCTCAAGGACTTGGGAGCCATCTGTTTTGAAATGAAAGCATCCAGGAAAATCATACCCCTCCTTTCCAGTTTCCTGGAAGGAGACTAGCATAACTTCAGGTATCCTGCCATAAATATACTAGAAAATTCGCAATTTTATCTAGAACTTACGAAGGTTATAGGTTGTGTCCACTCAACCCTATAAAGGGCCTGATTCCTTTCTATCTTTCCAAGTTCTTTAGCAGATTGCCTGTAATACTTCACATTCTGGTTTAATGCTTATTCAATAATAAAACTTTTCTTTCTCTTCTGTTTTTTGTGAAGAGGGTTTCTGGGTTGGCAGTAGACTTTGCTTTTAATTATATTTCCCATACAAGGTAAACCATTGTTTTGGAATATGTGTGCCCATCTATGTGTGTGATTTAGTTTTGTGGTCATGTATGTGTGAGAAGCCACTGATTACGTATGTGCCCATATATGTGTGTGAGACCCACTTTTTCTGTATATGTGTATGGGAGCTACCGTTTGTGAGTCTGTAACTCAGTTATTATGGTTATGTATGTGGGAAACCACTGTGAATTTGTGTCCTTGTGTGTGTAAAGGTCCACTTGTGGTAGTATAGGAGAATGTAAGCATGGACTTGTGATTGTGCTGATGTGACCCTCTGAGTCCTAGGTATGAGAGTGGGTGTTAGAGTATGTGAGTTCTGATTTTGAGTTCCCATTTCTGTGACTGAGTGGTGGTAAATAATAAAAGTTGCTAACAGGTATTATTAAAGGAGCCCTGGTTGCTCAGTGGTTAAGCATTCAGCTACTAACCAAAAGGTTGGCGATTCAAACCCACCCAGCGCCTCTACGGAAGAAAGACCTGATGATCTGCTTCTGTAAAGATT
>NW_004444112.1:5318649-5320626 GCF_000243295.1 Trichechus manatus latirostris
AATCAAAGCACGATGTCTGCTATCAAATTTCTCTCTTGGACAGTACTCTGGTTCTTCCCTAGAGTCTTTTGCAGGTGTCGTAGAGTCACCACCCATACTCTAATTAAAGTAAAATTGAGAGATTTACTGAAAGTAGAGAGACAGCTCTAGCGAGAGATAGACTGAATTCCATGCAGTGGAACCCAGTAATTCAATATGGTGACTCAGCAGTGATGTTTTATTGGGGAGGGAGGAGGAGACAACATGAAACACATTACTTGATTGGTATTTACAAACATCATCAAAAGACATTACTTGATTGGTAATTACAAACTTAGATCATCAAACAACATTACTTGATTGGTAGTAGATCTTTATATGGCAGGACTTCCTGTGGCGGGAACTCATAAGGCAGGTCTTCCTGTAATGGAAGATCGTAAGGTTATTGGCTTAAAAAGATAAGCATATCTTTCCTAGATTGGTTATAGTGTGGTAATAACAAGGGTATGTGACGGGAGGGGATGGTCGCAGGGTATTTACATCATCATTACTGGACATTCCTGTCTTAGAAACAGCACGGAAAATAGCCATTGTTAGGGTGAAAAAGCTGAGCCCTGGTGGTGCAGTAGTTAAGAGCTTGGCTGCTAACCTAAAGGTCGACAGTTCAAATTCACCAGCTGCTCCTTGGAAACCCAAGGGGCAATTTACCCTGTCCTATAGGGTTGCTATGAGTTGGAATCGACAGCAGTGGGTTCAGTTGGTTGGTAGGGTGAAAACAACTAGCAACTAAGGAGTTGTACCCAAACCTCAAGCCAATCATTTCAGATCTTATCAGCTACCTCAATTTTGTTTAATTCCCTTTTCACATTCCTTCCTATTCAAGGATTTTGAGAGAAATTCTTTGATCAGTTCACTGACCACTGTTCTGAAAGAGGCTTTCTTTTGCATGGACACTGAGCATATGTTTGTTCTGGATGGCTGTTCGTTTAATAACTCTTTAAGACCTCGGATGCTGTGCGTGTAAAAAGGTCATTATTGTTAGGAGCCATGGAGTCAGCTTCAACTCACAGTGACTCCACACACAACAGAACAGACCCCTACCTGGTCCTGCACCATTCTCTCCTAAGGAGAATTCTGGCTGTACTTCTTTCAAGACAGATTTTTTTGTTCTTTTTGGCAGGCCACGACATATTCAATATTCTTTGCCACCACACCAACACAAAGGTGTCAATTCTTCTTTGGTTGTCCCCATTCACTGTCCAACTACCACATGCATATGAGGAAGTTGAAAATATGGTCTGGGTCAAGTGCACCTTAGTCCTCAGTGTGACATCCTTTTTAACATTTCAAAAGGGTCTTCTGCAGGAGGTTTGTCCAAATGCAACACATCATTTGATTTCTTGATTGTTGTTTCCAGGGGTATTGACTATGGATTCAAAAAACAGGAGATCAGGTTATGAATAGCAGCTATAAATAGTAGCAGAATATTGTGAAAAGGTAGCTGGGCACTATTTAACGTCTCCACCATGCCACAGCGTTAGCCTGTTGCTGCTGTGGTTTTACTATTTGAAGGTTAGTGCAGGGCAGGCCACAGTAGAGGAATAACCTGACATCTGATGGCTAACTCAAGGAGTGGGCTTGAGTCTGTCCGAATAAAAGTACTGTCAATCTACATTATTCTTCTCATAGGCATTAATGGGTCTTTTAGGTAATGGCATTTGTCAAAAGTTTCATATAACATTTAATACTCCCTATGATTTTTACAATGGCAAAGAGTATTATTAATCCGGTTGACAATATAGACTTAATCCATGATCCAACACCTGAGGGAAGCCAGCTGAAAATATTTACCAAAGGGAGAATCTGAGGGTGGAGGTATATGGAGCCAAGTAGTTTTCTGGCAAATTAGTTTAATATCTTATTCTACCTCTCTTGAGGTGTCAATCCAGGTGCAGCAAGAGATGTTAGCTATAGCCCAGACTCCTCTTTGTTGGGCTG
>NW_004444112.1:5321674-5322711 GCF_000243295.1 Trichechus manatus latirostris
CATCTTTATCTGGGAGAGGAATAGTTTGATTCATCTGTTCAAGCCAATTCTCTGTCAAGGAGTTGTAGCAAATAGTCTTCCTAACCTCAGCCAATTTCCACATTTGGACAAAAAAAGACTTTTTTTCCTTGTAGACACACTATTAAATTTCCTGAAAAAGCCATGTTCCAATATCTGGGAGGGACATTATATGAAGTTAAGGGCTCATTTTCACAATCTGAAGAGGAGGTCCAGGATATTTTGGAACAGTCTTTAACTCTAATCCAAGTCAGATTGAAGCATAGGACCTGGGGTTAGGTCAGTATTTTAGGAGAAAGTCACAGTTCCATACATATGGCTTGCCTAGAGGTGATGTTAAAATTGACAGTAGCAGGGGAAACGAAGTTATAATTCAGTATGGAGTAGCTAATGGATCTGAGTTCCCACGTACGGTTTTGGGTAAAGGGTGACAGATCCAGCATTCAGTCATATTTGTGGATTGTGCAACTGCCTGGTGAGCTTAACAAAGGCATTCTCATGGCAGGAATTAATGGGAGCTGTCATGAGCAGCAGTATGGGCAGAAAGTTTAAGAAGGGCTTCATAGTGGAGAAACACAGCTGAAAAGAAATAACCAGGGGCTTCTAGCACACAAATAATAGTATGGCAAAATAAACTTCAGCAGTGAAATGCATAAAGGAGGATAAAAGGGCTACTAACCAATAAAGGGCAAATAGAATGCTAATGATAGATACAATGTTACTTCAATATTCATGTGTCTTACTAAATTAATCTGTGACTGACCTTAATAACAAGTGGGTTAATAAAATATAAATGGAGGTAACAATTATAAAAATGTGATTAGAATTTAAAACAAAAGAGCTAGTATGGATTCCAATACCAGGCAGGTCATAAGAAATATAACTATTCTCTAAAAGTGATATTTATAAAAAGTAGTCTGGGTTTTCAGAGGAAGAACAATATATTAAAACAAAGAATAATACCCTATAGTAGGATTCCAATGACACTAAAAAGATTAGGGTGATCAGAAAACAAATTC
>NW_004444112.1:5323933-5325506 GCF_000243295.1 Trichechus manatus latirostris
GGCCATGATTCCCAGTATTGTGTTATTGTCCACCATTTTGTCATCTAATGTGATTTTCCAATGTGTTGTAAATCCTATCTCTATGATGTTAATGAAATAAGATTAGTGAAAGTTATGTTAATGAGACAGAACTCAATCTACAAGATCAGATTGTGTCTTAAGCCAATCTCTTTTGAGATATGGTAGAGAAAAGTGAGCAGAGAGACAGGACAAACTCATAACACCAAGAAACAAGAGCCAGGAGAAGAGTGCGTCCTTTGGATCCAGGGTCCCTACACTGAGAAGCTCCTTGACCAGGGGAAGATTGATGACAAGAACCTTCTTCCCAAGCCAAGAGAGAAAGCCTTCCCCTGAAGCTGGCACCCTGAATTTGGACTTGTAGCCTACTAGATTGTGAGACAATAAACTTCTGTTTGTTGAAGCCATCCACTTGTGGTATTTCTGTTATAGCAGCACTAGATGACTAAGACAAGGAGTCAATTTGTAAGGTCCAATTGGAGTAATTCTTACATTTAAAAAGACCAGAGGCAACGCCTTAGTCCAAGGCAATTGTAAAAATTTGGAAAGTTTGGGTAGTTGAATTTTTATTATACCATTAGTTCTTTCAATGATACCAGAGGATTGAGGGTGATAAGGGCAATGAAGTTTTTGAAATATGGGGAATATTTTACATATTTCCTTAATTATTTGCCCAGTAAAATGGGTACCTCAGTCACTACGAAGGACCCTTGGAACTTCCCAAATGAGGATAATGTCCTCAAGAATTTTCTTAGCCACAAACATGACAGTAGCTCAATGACTGTGGAAAACTTCTACCCATTGAGAAAATCTACAAACCGTTACTGATACAAACTTGTAACCACTTGAGAGGGGGAGTTGGATAAAATCAATCTGCCATTCTAGCATTGGTCCTGACAGCAGGGAAAATTTCCCAGGTGAAGCTTTATAAAGTTTACCTGAATTAAATGGAGAGCAAATTGAGCATTGGGAAACCACTTGCCCAGCAGCTTCATAAAAATGCCCCCACCAATATTTCTTTAAAATTTCTATCTTATCTCATCCCAAGTGGGTATTCATGTGTAATGCCTCCAGTAGAGGGACTTTCAGGGATTTGGGGAGAACTGAGTTCTCTTTGCATCCAAGCCATATCCCAGAGATGGGGCATTGGGGGCAACCATATTTCTTCCATTTCTCAGCCTCATCATGTGGGGCTGATTTTTGATGATCAAATAAATCTTCTAAGGCAATTACTCCAGGCCTAGAGGGATTCTCTATAAGCACATTAAAAGGTTGTTCATCATCTAAAACAGTGCCCCAATGTGAAGAACCATACATAACTCTTAAAAGCTTGTGAGACGCATTAACAGGTTTGAAACAATAGGGAATGTGATCTTTAAAACTAGGGGAAAAAACATGGTCAACAGTGACAGAAAAATCTAGCCACCAATAGACTTCTAAAGCCCTGATTCGTTCATCTGTTATTATTCCTGTATTGTCATGCCAGCAGTGTCAAACCATAGGAACATATAACCATTTTTGGCAAAACGGGTTTTTTATTAGGCCCAATCCACAA
>NW_004444112.1:5326955-5328333 GCF_000243295.1 Trichechus manatus latirostris
CAGCAAAGAAAAATTAGGTATTCAAGTTCTGCAATAGCTGCAGAGTCCTAGAAATCCTCTTAACTCAGTTTCTTGGTAGTAAGGACAGGGTAAGCTAAGATTCTCTTTTCTTTTGGGGTCTATATTGACCCCTTTTACTGAAATAATATGTCCCAAGTATTTAACAAAAGGTTATCCTAACTGTAATTTTTCTCTGGAGGCTTTATGACCTCCTCTGGCTAAATAGAGTAACAACAGGGTACTATTGGTAAGACATTCCTGTTGACAGAACAGACTAGTTAAGTCGTCCACATATTGTAATAATGTAGACTCCTGAGTGAACTATAAGTCTGTAAATCAGCATGTAAAATATGAGAAAAATAGGTGGCAGACTCGGAAAAATTTTGGGCATGACAATCCAGATAAATTGTTGAACACCTCAAGTGAAGGCAAACAAATAGTGACTGTCTGGATGCACTGGAATGCTAAAAACAAAAAAGCACTGCAAAGATTCATTACTGTAAAGTGAGTCATTTCAGGGGGAATATTGGAGATGGGCTGGTGAGGGTTAGGAACTATGAGGAATCTTGAATTACTATGCAATTAATAGCAGATAAGACTTGTACAAAGCTCTATCCCCAATTGTTGGATTTCTTAACAGGGAACACTGGAGTGTTACAAGGACTGGTACAAGGAATTATCAAGACTTTAGCCAAAAAGTCTTGAATTATATGAATAGGTCCTTCCTTAGCTTCCAGTTTGGAAGGGTATTGAGAAATTTTAGGTAAGGGTTTAGAAGTGTCTATTTAAATTGTAATTGGTTCATCTGATAGGACCCTACCAAAATCAGTAGAAGTAGTTGCCCATAAACTTTCAGGTACAGAAGAATGACATTCCATAGAATTGGCTACAGAAGGAAAATGACCTTCTTGTGGTGGTAAGCTAAGTGCTTGTAAATAGCAATAGGCTTCTTCACTTAAAGTATTTTTATTGTAGAGGCTAGCTGTTGATTGGCTTCAGGTGAATCTAATAGCATTTCTCCTATTTCTGAAAATTTCATTTGGCAATGCCATTTGGTTAACATCTCTTCCTAGTAAATTTTGGATAACATCTCTTCCTAGTAAATTTACTGGAGTATCTAAGCTGAATAAAAATGGGTGCATGTCCTTTAAAGGATTTAGAGAGACAGAAACAAGCTTGCAGTCGGTTAAAATCTGTTCTTGATTAGTGACCCCCCACGACTCTTGGGGTTTTATTACTCCAGGGCAAGGGCTTTTGTAAATTTTGGGGATTTGTTGCAGATGAGGTCACACCTGTGTCAATTAAGTTTTTACATGGTTCTCCATTTGTTTGAATAGTAATTTATCCCTGAGAGTTTAGTGCTACCATAGGAAAAGAC
>NW_004444112.1:5351384-5360360 GCF_000243295.1 Trichechus manatus latirostris
TTCCGTTCTTATTCCTCCAATGGATTTATCTTGGTACATTTCCCTAGTCCGTCACAACATAAGTGTATGACACCTACCCAGTGGATGAAAACCTGATTTTCATAAAGCTACCCTGTCTGTCAGTTTGACTTACTGTGGTGGTGTGCATGTTGCTGTGATCCTGGAAGCTATGCCACTGGTATTTCAAATACCAGCAGGGTCACCCATGGTGGACAGGTTTTAGCAGAGCTTCCAGACTAAGACAGACTAGGAAGAAGGACCTGGTAGAGTCTACTCCTAAAAAAAAAAAGGGCCAGTGAAAACCTAATGAATAGCAGCAGAACATTGTATGATACGGTGCAAGAAGATGAGCCCCTCAAGAAGGAAGGCATTCAAAAAGAGACTGGGGAAGAGCTACCTCCTCAGAGTAGAGTCGACCTTGATGACGTATATGGAGTAAAGCTTCCAGGACTTTCATTTGCTAATGTGATATTACTCAAAATGAGAAGAAATAGCTGCAAACATCCATTAATAATCACAGCACGGTATGTATGAAGCATGAATCTAGGAAAATTGAAAGTTGTAAAAAATGAGACGGAATGCTTAAAGATTGATAATCCTAGGCATTAGTGAGCTGAAATGGACTGGTATTGGCCATTTTCAATCAGACAATCTTATGGTCTACTATGCTGGGAATGGCCAGTTGAAGAGGAATGGCATTGCATTCATCATCAAAAAGAACATTTCAAGATCTATCCTGAAGTACAGCATTGTCAGTGATAGGATAATACCCATATGCCTACAAGGAAGCCTAGTTAATACGACTATTATCCAAATATACACACCAACCACTAATGCCAAAGATGAAGAAATTGAAGATTTTTACCAACTTCTGCAGTCTGACATTGATCAAACATGCAATCAAGACGTGTTGATAATTACTGGTGATTGGAAGAATAAAGTTGGAAACAAAGAAGGATCTGTAGTTGGAAAATATGTCCTTGGTGATACAAATGATGCTGGATATTGCATGATAGAATTTTGCAAGACGAGTGACTTCTTCATTGCAAATACCTTTTTTCAGCAACATAAACGGCAACTATACACGTTGACATTGGATGGAAATCACAGGAATCAAATCGACTACATTTGTGGAAAGAGACAATGGAAACGCTCTTTATTATCAGTTAGAACAAGGCCAGGGGCTGACTGCGGAACAGATCACAATTGCTCACATGCAAGTTTAAGTTGAAGCTGAAGAAAATTAAAACAAGTCCACAAGAACTTGTTTATATTCCACCTGAATTTGGAGACCATCTCAAGAATAGATTTGACACAATGAACACTAATGACTGAAGACCAGATGAGTTTTGGGATGAAATTAAGTACATCATACACGAAGAAAGCAAAAGGTCATTAAAAAGACAGCAAAGAAAGAAAAGACCAAAATGGATGTCACAACAGACTCTGAAACTTGCTCTTGAAGGTAGGGTAGCTCATGTGAATAGAAGAAATGATGAAGTAAAAGAGCTGAACAGAAAATTTCAAAGGGCAGCTTGTGAAGACAAAGTATAATAATGAAATGTGCAAAGACCTGGAGTTAGAAAACCAAAACGGAAACACACACTTGGCATTTCTCAAGCTGAAAGAACTGAAGAAAAAATTCAAGCTTCGAGTTGCAATTTTGAAGGATCTATGAGCAAAATATTGAACGGCACAGGAAGCATCAAAAGAAGATGGAAGGAATACATAGAGTCTCTGAACCAAAAAGAATTGGTTGATGTTCACCTGTTTCAGAAGGTAGCATATGATCAAGAATCGATGATATTGAAGGAAGAAGTCCAAGCTGCACTGAAGGCATTGGCAAAAAACAAGTCTCCAGGAACTGACAGAATACCAATTGAGATGTTTCAACGAATGGATGCAGCTCTGGAAGTACTCACTCATCTATGCCAAGAAATTTTGAAGACAGCTACCTGGCCAACCAACTAGAAGAGATCCATATTTATGCCCATTGTAAAGAAAGGTGAACCAAGAGAATGCAGAAATTATTAAACAATATTAATATCACACACAAGTAAAATTTTGCTGAAGTTAATAAAAAATGGTTGCAGCAGTACATCAACAGGGAACTGCCAGAAACTCAAGCAGTATTCAGAAGGGGACATGGAATGAGGGGATTGTCATTGCCGATGTCAGATACATCTTGGCTGAAAACAGAATACCAGAAAAGTGTTTACCTATGTTTTATTGACTACACAAAGGCATTTGACTGTGTGGGTCATAACAAATTATGAATAACTTGCAAAGAATGGGGATTCCAGAACACTTAACTGTGCTCCTGAGGAGCCTGTACGTAGACCAAGAGGCAGTTGTTCAAACAGAACAAGGGGATACTGCATGGTTTAAAATCAGGAAAGATGTGTGTCAGGGTTGTATAATTTCACCATACTTATTCAATCTGTATGCTGAGCAAATAATCTGAGAAGCTGGACTATATGAAGAAGAACACGGCATCAGGATTGGTGGAAGACTCATTAACAACCTGTAATATGCAGATGACACAACCTTACTCTGTGAAAGTGAAGAGAACTTGAAGTACTTACTGATGAAGATCAAAAACCACAGCCTTCCTTATGGCTTACAGTTCAACATAAAGAAAACAAAAATCATCACAACTGGCCAATAAACAACATTATGATGAAGAAAATATTTAAGTTGTCAAGGATTTCATTTTACTTGGATTCACAATCAACACCCATGGAAGCAGAAGTCAAGATATCAAACGACGCATTGCATTGGGCAAATCTGCTTCAAGACCTCTTTAAAGTGTTAAAAGCAAAGAGGTCACTTTGAGACTAAGGTTTGCTGACCCAAGCCATGGTATTTTCAATTGCTTCATACACATGCAAAAGCTGGACAATGAATAAGGAAGACCGAAGAATTGGTGGTATGGAGTTATGGTGCTGGGGAAGAATGTTGAATATACCATACACTACCAGAAGAATGAACAAGTCTATCTTGGATGTACACGTACAAGTCTTCAAGATGTACATCCAGAGTGCTCCTTGCAAACAAGGATGGGAAGACTTCATCTCTCTTACTTTGGACATGTTATCAGGTGAGACCAGTCCCCAGAGAAGGACATCATGCTTGGTAAAGTAGAGGGTCAGCAAAAAAGAGGAAGACCCTCAATGAGATGGACTGATACAGTGGCTGTCACAATGGGTTCAAAAATAGCAATGATTGTGCGGATGGTGCAGGACTGGGCAATGTTTTGTTCTGTTGTATGTAGGGTCACTATAAGTCAGAACTGACTCAACAGCACCTAACAACAACAACGAGTGGGAAAGTGTAAAACGTGATCTAGGTTGAGAGTTGATGAGCAAATTTTGGACTGATCAGCCACATGTTCGCATCTTTCCATCACATCCATTTTTAAATCCTCCAGAAAGATGCTTACAAATGAAGGAGATTGCTTCCTCTTGTTGCTGTTGCTCACTCAGTGTTCAAAATTGGAACTCTGACAGCACGTGTGGCCTGATTGAATGAGAACCTTGTATGGCTTTTGAGGACATCTCCCCCTTTCTCCTTAACCATACTGAGATGGACCCAGGTTAGGAGTAGACTTTACTTTTCCACCCCACACCTTATCAGGCTGTTGCATTTATAGCATGCTAGGATCATTTAGGTCTTTGTGAACTAGGCTTACCCCCATAAATCTCAGCATCCAAGAGCTTGTAAATAGTTGGGAGTAGAAAAATTATGTAAGTCAATGAGTAACAGCACATTTCACATTAGAAAGATGTTAAAAATTCAACCAATTTCATCAACACATGAACATTAAAAATATTGCTGGAATCATATGTTAACATGCCTTACACTTTTTTTCAGAACACATATTCTAAGAACCTAAACTATTACTATAAGTAGTCACAGTTTGTTATGGGCTTTGGTCAAACAATTGGATGTGGCTGATTCAAAAATTTAATCAGTTACCAGCTGTGTGACCTTGGAAGAAGTATCCAGAACATGAGAATAATATAGGGCAGGAACTAAGAGCTTCATGGTAACACTCTTGATTTCTAAATTCCCTTCATTTGAAAGGATATCCATGTTTCTTTGTTTATCTGAATATTTACTAACTTTGGATATTTCTAAAATCAATGTAATATATATTAAAAAAATCCATGTAATCCCAGAAAGTATTCTGAGTTAGTTAATGATTATTCAAACTAACTCTTATTGAGTAGATTAGATAGCCATCTCAATAATCCTCACATTTCTATAACTTAGACCCAGAAAGGAAACCTCAACAAACTTTGGGTTTTCTGACCAATCTCTCCATCATTTGCACCTAGATCTGACTTTCTTAAAGAAGTGTCTCCAGAAGCACCAGGAAGCAGAGCCAGCTGTTTCTAAGACTGCTAACACTGGAACAATAAGGCCAAGCTTGGCAGGCAGTTCTTGGGAGGACTACTGATCATTTGTGGTTTGAGGGGATTTCTCTCCTCAGCTACATATGCAGTTTTGAACCCTTCAGATCTTTGCGGGGTAAGTTTGCAGTGAGGGATGAAGATGTCATTGCACTTACTTACCTCAAATCAGGTAAGGAAGTAGGATTTGAAATTGAGAAAGACTGTGCACCTGTGTTACCAATTGCGTGCCTTCTCTGTGCCTCAAACTTGGGTATGTATTGGTGGCTAGAGGGGTGCCTGAATGGAGCTTTTAGTCTAAGAGAGGGATATAGTTAGGCAACTATAGTTCAAAAGGATATGGAAAATGGCATATTGTACAGTTTTGGGGACCTTATTGGAGATAATCCTAATACACATTTTGATGATCATGTAGGGGTGGTTAGAGGGAACAGATTTCTGAAAAATTTCTAGTTAAAAACAAGCATCTACCCTGAATGTGAGCTTGTTAGGTGAAGAGGAAACAGAACGGGATGGGTTTTATGCGTAAAGGTCTAGAATTGAAAGATACTGAGGTGTATTAATGGACCTGAAAAGACATGGATAATTGCTGTGTGGCTCATAGGAGCAGGAAGTGGCAGGCAGTGGCGTTGGATATGTTTAAAATGATATATTAATGTGTAACTTTAAAATGATGCTAAGAAGTAAAGAAAATATCCCAATGCAGTGGAAATACACAGACAGGGTTTAAGTAGGGAAGGGACTAAGACAAGTATAGTATTTCTATGAGTTGGAATTGACTTGACAGCAACAGGTTTAGAGCCTTTCTATGTTGAAGTAATAAAAGTGTAGGATAAGAATAGAACAGATCAGTCTGCGTCAGCAGGACCAGGTAAACAATGACAGTGATTAAAATTCACAATAACAGAGCAAATGGGTAGAATTAAAGAATAGTAGCAGTATTTAAGAAGTAGTTTCAAAGAGATTTGATATTTGATTGGAATTGTATCAGCACAGGGCTTCTAAGCCTTGTCACTATTGACATTTGGGGCCTGTAATTCTTTTTAGGGGTCTGTTCTATGCATTGTAGGCTGTATAACATAATTCCAGGAAAAGGCCCACTTAATGCCAGTGCCATACCCTTACCTCCATTTGTGGAAAAGGAAAACATCTCCAGACATAGTCAAATGTCCCTTTGGTAGGAAACCCACCCAAGTTTGAAAACCACTGAAGTAGATATTGAGGAAGAAGGAGGCCACATACATTTCTGAGGTTTCAGACAAGGAAATTCGGTGGATGTTGGTGCCATGCACTGAAACAGAGAAAGAGTGCTAGAGAAGCATAACTATAGGAACTGGCATTAGAAAGATTAAGAAAATTTATACTGTTTGACATACTGGGTATAATAGGATATATGAGGAAATGTAAGTGGATTGTAGGTTATTTACCTAATCAGAAATCCCAGAGATGTTATTACTTATGGCTATTATTTCTACTAAGTGCTAAAGACTGTCACGTGTCCAGAGTCTTTTTAACAATACTGTTAGTGATTTCTCCAGGGAAATGGTGAGTCTGACTCAATTATGGGATCTGGATGGAATGGCAGAGATCTTGCACTTATGTCACAACCTGAACATCTCTAGATCTTACTCTATTGTTGTATGAATAGTCACACTGCTGTGAAAACCTAGAGTTTGCTAAATCCATAGTACCTCCTATATTACAGCAGAATCTCATCTTGCATGCTCTGCTCCCATAAAATTTTTATAAATATTATTTTGAGATGCAAGAATATAATGTTCTCCCACTCCACACTTTTTGCTGAACTCCACATTCTGAATGTCAGTTACTCCTTGGATTTCCTTTTTGTGGCTTCCTCTTTTATAGACGCTCATTTTAAAGAGTCCTTTTCTGAATGCACTTTCTCTGTCTTTATCATAAATGCATCACCATAGTAATTTCTATATTTAACTCTATTTTCTGAGCGTTCTCATTTACTCTTAATCCTTTCATTTTTGTTACTCTATATGGAGTCCCAGTCTCCAGCCCTGACTTGTTTCTTGAGCCCCAGATATTTTAACAGATGCTTGGAATGTTCCATTGCCATCTCAAGTACACTTTTAAAGAGATTAAAGACATATTAATCCCACTCTACACATCTATATATATATCTCTTTTTTCAATTGGGATTTAGGTGAAAGTTTACAGAGCAAATTAGTTTCTCATTAAAAAATTTATACACAAATTGTTTTGTGGCATTCGTTGCAATCCCGCATTGTGTCAGCACTCCTCCCCTTTCTCTTTTCACCCCGGGTTCCCTGGTTCCATTCATCCAGTTTTCCTGTCCCTTCCCACCTTCTCATCTTTGTTTTTGGGGTGTCGCCCATTTGATCTAGTATACCTGATTGATCTAAGAAGAACTTTCCTCTTGTGTGTTATTGTTTGTTTTATAGGCCTGCCTAATCTTTGACTAAAAGGTGAACTTCAGGAGTGGCTTCAGTTCTGACTTAGAAGGGTGTCCGGGGGCCATAGTCTCAGGGGTTCCTCCAGTCTCTGTCAGACCAGTAAGTCTGGTCTTTTTTGTGAATTTCATCATTTGTTTTACATTTTTCTCTCATTCTGTCCAGGACCCTCTGTTGTATTTGCATCTCTTTTCAGTTATTTTGCACAGTGCTTGTTGATGTTAGCTGCTTTCCAGTTAGCTCTGACTCATGGTGACCTTACATATAAGAGAACGAAATGTTGCCTGGTCCTATGCCATCTTCAAATTGTTGATACTGTGTCAATCCATTTCATTGAGGGTTTCTTTGTTTTGCTGACCCTCTGTTTACCAAACATAATGTCCTTTTGTAAAGGTTGATCTTTCCTGATGATGTGTGCAAAGTAAGTGAGCTGAAGTCTTGCCATCCTTGCTTCTAAGCAGCATTCTTTTTGTATTTCTTCTAAGACTGGTGTGTTTGCTGTTTTAGCAGTCCATAGTATAGTCAAAATTCTTCACCAATGCCACTATTTAAATGCATCAATTATTCTTCTGTCTTCCTTTCTCACACATATGAGACAATTGAAAGACCATAGCTTGGGTCAGGCACACATTAGGTCATCATAGGGACATCTTTGCTTTTTAACACTTTAAAGAGGTCTTTTGTAGCACATTTGCCCAATGCAATACACCATTTGATTTCTTGACTGCTGTGTTCATGGACATTGATTGTTAATTCAAGTAGAATGAAATTCCTGACAACTTCAATTTCTTCTTCATTTATCATGATGTTTTTTACCAGGCCAGTTCTGAGGATTTTCATTTTCTTCACATTCACACCTAATCCATACTGAAGGCTGTCTGTCATCCATGACTTTCATCTGTAAGTGCTTTAAGTTGTTGTAGTGAAACAACTTTCACCAAAGCCTTGTGCAACAAAGAGATTTTTATTGTGACATATCAGAAAACAAAATGGGAAATTGGCTGCAAGCGCTCAGGCTATAAACAGACAAAATCCAAAGAAGTATAACCTATAAGTGCTCTATACAATTTTGGCAGGTGCTGATTCATTATGAGCAAATTACTTACACACTATGACTGGTTAAAGTAAAGACAAAGAACTAAGATCTCAACTGGGTGATCTTTTCTTATTTTTCTTTTCAAACAATTTTGTCTCTTGGCTCAGGGATCCCAGATCTGTCATATGATGGTTACTTTTTATGTTATGTGGGCTATATATAATATTGGGTAGATCTTTAACTCATTTCCTGGGGTAAATTGTTATTTAGTTTTGGTATGTAAGTCCACAGTCCTCTGAACCAGTTAGAGCACTCTGTCCTACTCCTTTGATGTAGTTTTCCTATTGTTTTAAGCTTTTCAGATTCTGACAAACAAGTTGACCTTTTGTGGTGATAGCCTGCTGTGGTTAGGTTAACCCTTTATCAAAGTCATCTTCATTTTTGGCAAGCAAGTTTGTGTCATCTGCATTTCACAGGTTGTTCATAAGTCTTCCACCAGTACTGATGCTGTGTTTTTCATATAGTCCAGTTCCACACATTATTTGTTCATCATACAGATAGAATAAGTAAGGTGAAAGAATACAACCCTACCACACAACTTTTCCAATTTTATACATGCAATATCCCCTTGTTTGTCTGAATGACTTTACTCAGTGCTGGTAACCACATTATCATCACACTGAGAAGTCATTTTACACCTCTCTGTTTACTCTATGAGTCAAGAGCTAATCAAACTGAGTGATGTTAGCAAAAATGGCACAAGAGGTAGCTCTAAGGTCGTGGCCTTCTACAGAAACATAAAAAAAAATCTAGTAAAAGCTATCAGAATCAACTTTGTTAATACTCTGGAAAGCAATCAAAGGGTTACAGCAACCAAGTGAATGCTGAACCAAGGAAAAAGCAGCTTAAAAATAGCAGGAAAGATTCATGGCATTTTTATTTGCTCTTGCTGCACTCTCTCTCTGTTTTGGTGGCAGTATTGGAGATAGAAACCCTGTTTTCCCAGTGTGGGACCCTGGTCGCTGGTTCTGGAAGGAGCAGAGCAGATATTAATCACAAAGACTCTTGTTTGTCTCTTTTAACT
>NW_004444112.1:5361831-5365162 GCF_000243295.1 Trichechus manatus latirostris
AAATTTGGTAATGAAAGGGTTAAAGACTAAATGTAACCATGCTTCAGGAGCTAGAGGAAACCAGGAAAATGGTATATGAACAAATAGGGACTATCAATAAAGCAATATAAATTATAAAAATCAACCAAACAGAAATTCTGGAGCTGAAAAGGACGATAACCGAAATAAACTCAAAAGAGGGTTTCAATAACTTATTTGAGTGGTTAGAAGAAAGAATAAGCAAACTTGAAGGTAGATTTCTAAAAATTATGATGTTTGAGGAGTAGTAAGAAAAAAGAATGAAGAAAAATGAACAGAACCTAAAATATCTATGGGACACCATCAAATTTACCAACATACGCATAATGGGAATACATGAATGAGAGGACAGAAAGGAGAAAAAAGAGTATTTGAAGAAATAATGGGCAAAAACATTTCAGAATTTGACAAAAGATACAATTCTACACATCCAAGAAGCTCAATGAACTCCAATGAGGGTAAACACAAAGAGATCCACATATACATTGTGGATGGGCACTGTACATTATAATCAAATTTTTGAAAGCCAAATGTAAATACAGAAACTTGAAAGCAGCAAGACAGAAGTGACTTGTCCTGTAGAAGGGATCCTCAATAAGAGTAACAGCTGATTCCTCATCAGAAACAATGGAAGCAAGAAGGCAGTGGGATGATATATTTAAAGTGCTGAAAGAAAACTTGGTAAACGATACCTGGTATCTTTCTCTATTCTTTTATACAACTGCATGTATATCTACATTTACCTCAAAATAAAAGGTTTAGTTAAAAAAAAACTACAGTGACAGAAATCAGAAAATTATGCCTAGGCTTTGTACAACTGTCACTACTTCAATGGCACTAGCATTTTTTTTTCCCGTTTCCTCAATTCCACAACTTAAGGTCAGTATCTGTCTTTCTATGGTGAGTTGCTCTCTCTCTCTTTAAAGCAAAAAGAAATGTTTTATTCAGCATATGTTCAAAGACACAAAAGTGGGAACATGGAGAAGCATGCTGCCAGAGCCATGTCTGCCCAAGCCCCAAGGAATGTTACAGAATAATCACTATATATTAACATTACAAATTGAACATTAACATTACAAACCATTGGAACCTTCACCTTTTCACAGATTGGCTAAAAACTGTTAAGTCACCGTGATTCTGCATTTTGAATTGTCTTTCTTAATAATCACTGACATAGGTTTCAGCAGTGGGAGGGTCTTCATTGTTCCAAGAAATCTTACTATTCACTAAATGCTAATAGAAAAAGATAAAGAGTGGAAAGCATATGTGGGTCTTTTGTGCTGTGTTTTATGATTTATTTATGTGAAAGTTTCCCTAAAAGATGTTTTCCAAGATTGTCTTAGCTATTGTCTTTATACTTCAGGGCCCAGTTGATGTGTCCTTGTGAGTCCAGCTCCAGCTGGGTCACATTCTTTATACTCAAGGAGAGGGAATAATGGCTCCAATATTATCTCCTAATCATTCCCTCTTTTTGATCAGAGATTGGATACAACACATCGATGATCAATACTTGGATTTAGTCAGGCTCCTAGATGGCAGCCATGGCAGGCTCTTTAAACTCACAGTGCTGGATTTTCACTGGATTCCATCCGGTTCTTCACCAGGATCTTAAGTAAGAATGACATTCCCATCAATAGCATTGCTGAAGTGAGCAGACTCAATGTACATCAACATTTTAGCCTGAGGCTTTTTTAAGTGTGTAAGACAATAGAAGATAAGTTTTATTATGTCTAATACTATCAGGATGTAGACTAAGAATATTACTATTCCTTGTGATAGTGATCTAGCCCATGTACTTTTTCCTGATTTTAACCAACCAAATAAATCTGATGTTAGTAAGGGTGTTATAGTGTGTAATCAAGTAGCTTGCTGTCCAATTCTATGTATATCTTATTCTACTTCTCCTGAGTTATTTATCTAAATGCAACAAGAAGTATTTGCTATAGCACGGACTGCACCTTCTTGGGCTAATAAAAAAAACTCAGGCTATTCTATTATCTCATACCACCTTGGCAAGTGAGGTCAGAGATCACTGTTGCGATTCCATCCCACTAGCAACTTCATCTGCTATTTGTCCCACACTGATAAATTTCTTAAAGATTTCTCCAACTCAGCTATACCATAAGTAGGAATTAACTCTTATAAATGACTAACCCCACTCTGAGTGTTGGACTAATGGGTTTTCTTCTGACTCTTGTTTTACAATATGTAAGAATTTAACATTACCTTTCCAATATTTACTAGCATCATTACTATGAATATCTAAAGGTAATCCTAAAGTTCCCAAAGTGCATTGCCCATGCATTCATCAGGAATCTAAACAAGAGATTGCTCATGTAAATTCACTGTCAGTTGGAAAGGGATCATCTAAACTAGTATAGCTGGATCCACCACACGAAAACATATATTCATAAAGAGCACACAAAGTATGTCTAGAGGAAACAGAAAGTATAGAAAAATTTACATGTGACAACAAAATTTTCATCATAGGATAGATGATTAGCAAGATAATACAGGATGAACCTCTCCTGTTGGAGGTCTTTCTTCAGTTTAAACTAATTACTGATTTACCCTAAACATAGCTCCCAGTATGCTCTTTGGAGATAGTTTTCCAAAACAGACTGAATTATGCAATAAGGCCCAATGCCCAGAGCAAAAGAGTCTTACTAGTTTATCCGGACCATTGTTTGACTCAAAAGTGGCTTCAGGAACCAGCTTTTTTTTTCTCTCTCTCTCAAAGCTTGAAGTTCAAAAGGATACCCAAAGGCAGTGGCCTATACGGGTTACTCCAACCTCCATGAAAGTCAGAAATCTAGATTCCAGGAGAATTACAACTCTTTCATGTTTCCATCCTTTGGATCATGATTCTGCTACAGAATATTTGATCCCAAATGTCCAATACTGGTAGCTGGGTACCATCTGGTTTTTAAGACCTCAGGTACCGTATAGTGAACTAGGACATAAAATAGAAACACCAAAATAATATTAGGTCAATTGTCTGAAATAACCAATGAAACCATGACCATAAGGTCTTTGAACCAAGGAAACAAATCTCATGAGTCATTTATCTATACATAAGCAGCATTAGTAATTGCTTTTCATGTGCCTCAGCAACAACTACATTCTGCAAAACCTCAGATTGTGTATCAATATAAACACAGCAACATTTATCTGTTAAGGCACAAACTGTTCCTTGAGAGACTAACGGGAAATCTAATGCTTTCTGTTTTGTAAAATCATCACTCGAACTTCAGACACTTTTCTGGTTAGAGGTATTTACAACTTTGCTAAGTTTACCAACAGGAACTTCTAA
>NW_004444112.1:5365667-5366621 GCF_000243295.1 Trichechus manatus latirostris
GCAAAAAGAAAGGTTTTATTCAGCACATGTTCAAACAGGCAAAAGTAGGAAATGGACAAGCATGCTACCAGAACCATGTCTGCCTGAATCCAAGGAATATTACAAAATAGGTAAAAGTGGGAAAATGGACAAGCATGCTGCCAGAGCCATGTCTGCCCAAGTCCCCCGCTTCCTCTCTCTCTCTTTCTTTTTAACATTTCTAGATGATAAATTTTAGCTGTTGTTATGGAGAATATAAAAGATAATCCAAAGTAGAAATAATGATATAATGACCCCTTCCTAAAGCAGCCATCAACCAGCTTCAAACTTTTCATTAATTGACAATCTTATTTCTTCTATAGCCTCCAACTCATTCCGTTTGCTCCCCTAATGTACTATTTTTAAGCAAAAATCCTGACATAAACATTGAAACTATCAGGGATAAACATATGAAAAGGTACTCCACCATATTTAAAATAAGTGAAATGTAAATTTAAAATAGGATGCGATAGGTGTCTCACTTATTGTATGGCAAGCATAGACAGACATACTCATATTTTCTTGATGTAAATGAAAAATTATAAAGCCTATTGTCAAGGATTGAATTGTGCCCGCCCAAAATTTCTGTCACCTTGGCTAGACCTTGACTCCTAGTTTTGTGTGATTGTCTACCATTTTGTCATCTGATGTGGTTCTCCTATGTGTTGTAAATTCTACCTCTATGATGTTAATGAGGCAGGAGTACAGGCAGTTATGTTAATGAGACAGGACTCAATATACAAGATTAGGTTGTGTCTTAAGTAAATCTCTTTTGAGATATAAAAGAGAGAAGCAAGCAGAGAGACAAGGGGACGTCCTACAACCAAGAAACAAGAACCAGGAGAATGGCGCATCCTTGGACCTGGGGTCCCTGTACTGAGAACCTCCTTGACCTGGGAAGATTGATGATGAGGACATTTCCCCAGAGCTGACGGA
>NW_004444112.1:5369605-5382814 GCF_000243295.1 Trichechus manatus latirostris
CATTGACTTATACAATTTTTCTGCTTCCAAACATGTACAAGATCTTGGATGCTGAGATTTATGGGGTAAGCCTAGTTCACAAAATCCTAAAAGATCCTGGCTTGCTGCAAATTGAACAGTTTGATAAGGTGTAGGAGGGAAGAGCAAAGTCTGCTCCTAGCTTGTGTCCATCTCAGTGTGATTAAGGAAATAGGAGGAGATGTCCTCAAAATCCATGTCTGTTACTCATTCAATCAGGCCACACTTACTGTCGAAGTCCCAACTTTGAACACTAAGTTTGGAAAAACTATAAGGGGAAGCAGTCTCCTTCACTTGTATTTATCTTTCTCAAGGATTTAAAAATGGATGTGATGGGAGGATGCCAACATGTGGCTGGTCAGTCCACAGTTCTCTATCAGTTTTCACACCAGATCACTTTTTACACTTTCCAAGTAGCTTAATGAAAATTAGATTTTCATCCACTTGGTAGGTGTCATAAACTTCTGTTGTGACGGGCTAAGGAAATGTACCAAGATAAATCCATTGGAGGAATAAGAGTAGAAGTCGACAAAATCTTTTCCTCAACCTATCCACCTCTTCCTATTGTGACTACTACCCTCCCAGGCTGTAACCACCCTTTTTACATAGAATAGTCTTCAATCTCTCTGGGAAGTTCTTGCATTGCTGATTGTTGTTTGTTCAGCATACAGATTAAAGAAGTATGGTGAAAGGATATAACCCTGAAGCATACCTTTCCTAACTTTAAACCTCACAGCATCCCCCTGTTCTTTTTGAACGACTGCCTCTTGATCTATGTACAGGTTTCTCATGAATACAATTAAGTGTTCTGGAATTCCCATTCTTCACAATGTTATCTGTGATTTGTTATGATCCACACAGTAAATGTCTTTGCATAGTCAATAAAACACAGGTAAACATCTTCCTGGTATTCTCTGCTTTCAGCCAAGATCCATCTGACATCATCAATGATATCCCTGGGTAAGCCATAAACAACTTAAGGGTTTGATTCTTTTGTGTGATAATTAACAAGACTGGAGTAAATTAACACCTCATGGTTAAGTGAGGATTGGTTGAACTCTGGCCTGGTGACGGAAGCCCTGCCTTGTAAATGATGAAGATTGGGATATATAAACAGCTGAAACATAGAGGTTTGTGAGGCATCCTGGTTGAGAGAGATGCTGGATGAGAGTGGACTGGCAGAGAAGCAGAGCCACATGGGATTGAGTGGTCCTAAAGCAGCTACACTGGCTATGTCCTGGTCCAGTTAGTGATGGAGAAGCTGATGGTGGAGAGCCAGCAGTGGGGAGGTTTGACGACAGAGAGGACTGACAGGAGGGAGCAGCCAAGACAGCCTAGGAACCCACTACACTGGTTGTGAACTGGGCCATTTAGCGGTGGAGAAGACTACAGACGAGAGCCATCTGTGGAATGACCTGACAGCATAGAGGCTGATGTTTGAGAGTTGTTGCTAGCAGAGTAGTATCTGAGAGAATTTAGCTGCTACACTGGCTATGAGCTGGGCCAGTAAGTGACAGAAGGGCCGATGGCCCTTGCAACAAATTATCAAAACCTGTATAGAAATAGAGACTGCTGTGGGGAGAATGGCTGGTGTCAGAAATTAGATTATTGGGATAAGGTGTGAGAGAGTAAATTTTTTGGTAGAATGGCTACTTGATGCAGCTCTTCATATGAAATTATCAGGAAATCTCTTTTCCTGTCACTGGCAGCCAGGCATGAATAAGGTCAAACCATGATCTAAATGACACTGCAAGTGAAGTGGGATGAAAAGGTGACTGTATGGTTCACTTTTGTGTGCTCACTTGCATTTATAATCTGGATCATTTTGTATATGTCTAAATATGTGGGGAATAAACAAGTGAGTTTAGAAATTCTCTTCTTTTTACCTCATTTTCATAAGAAAAAAACAAACAAACAGTTGCCATCAAGTTCACTGTCAGTTAGGGCAAACTCATGTGTGTCAGAGTAGAGCTGTCCTCTATAGGGTTATCTTTTTGTTTTTTTCAATTTTTTTTTTATTGTGGTGAAAATATACACATCCAAACATTTGCCAATACAGCAATTTCTACATGTGTAATTCAATGACACTGATTACATTCTTCAAGTTCTCAACAGTTCTCACTATTCTTTTCCAAATTATTTCACCATCATTAACATAATCTCAATGCCCCCTAAGCAAAAAGTCTCTCTTTCCCCCTCCCTCCCAGCCATGGTAACCACTGCAAATCTTTGGTTTTTATATATTTACTTATTTCATATAAGTGAGATTATAGTGTTTGTTCTTTTGCGACAGACTTACTTTGCTCAGCGCAGTGTTGTCTAGGCTCATCCATGTTGTGTCATTCCATGTGGTTTTCAATGGCTGATTTTTTTTCCTGGAAGTAGATCACCAGGCCTTTCTTCTGAAGCCCTCTGGGTGGACTCAAACCTCAAAACTCAAGCTTTTGGTTAGCAGCCAAGCACGTTAATCATTTGCACAATTTAGGAATTCCAAATGCAGTTACCGTGGTATTGATTCTTATTCATGGTGACCGCATGTGTGTCAGAGTAGAACTGTGCTCTGTAGAGTTATCAGTGGGTGATTTTTTGAAGTAGATCACCAGGACTTTCCTCTGCTGTGCCTCTGGGAGGACTCAAACCTCTACCTTTTGAAAAGCAGTATATGCTATGTAAGATAAAATATTTAAGGACTATTTCCTATCTATACGGGAGGGAAAGGAGATTTGGAAATTTGAGGAAAATGTGTTACAAATGTAACAGCTAAATTGAACTCAGTTGATTTGGGAGTCAATGATTTTGTTATTTCTACAGTGAATACCATTTCTTTCTTCTACACCAGAACAATGATGCGGTTGACTGAGGCTCACACTTATGTTGTTTTTGGCCTTCACCTACCTCGCACTGCTACCACATACCCATATCACATATTATAAGAATTTTCCTAAGATGTTCAGTCTATTCAGGAAACTCTGACTGGAGGGGTCATATCTTAAGAGATCCTGTTACTTGGATATCATTAATACATCTGACCCATGCAGACAGTTCTTCTTCCCTGAAAGCTTTGTCCTTGGCATCAAGAGAGAAATTACTGATCTCTTTATATATCTTAACAATAAAATATATGTCCCCTCATTCGGGAAATGTCAGATTTTTTTTTCATGTCAAATAAACAAAAGAATAGAAATCTATGCTGACGCAAAGAACAATAAAATTTTCAAACAGAAAAGTGAAGAGATTTAGGAAATTTTCTTTGATTTCATGGTTCATATTTCCATAAGAGCTTGAACTGAATTCCTAAATGAGACTCATCAAGAAAAGTATGGTATTTTCTTAATTTCCCTTTTTTGAAGTTTTTTAAGAAATCATCTTTAATGCTCTTTTTAAAAAGTGTGAGGTCTATGTAAACAAGAACTTTTGTTGTTAAGAGTATGCTCTGAGGCTCAAAGGGTGAAATAACTCGACTGACAAAATAGAGATGATAAACTTTAAAGCAGCCCTTGGAATCAGCACTCCAAACACCAAAATGAAAGATGTTTTCTACCTTGAGATAGATACCTAAAATTCTGAGTACTCACCAGTTCTAGGAACTATCTTAATTAATACATCCTCAGGCCCCATCTGATCAATAAGGAATTGAGGCTTATAAAAATTATGTCATTCTTAATCTGGTATGCACCCAGTAAAAGATCAAATAATCAAAATTTGAAAACTCAGACAGTGAAAACCCCCAGAGAGGAGAGAATTTGAGGCAGATACTGGCAAGATTATGGCCAATTGGAAGTATACTATTGTTGTAGAGAAAAGCTTGAATGCTGTTTCAAGTTAAAACAAAGGGGTTTCTTAAGAGTTAAAACAAGTGCAATTGGGGAACCACATAGCCCATTGAAAATGGAACCAGGTAGTCCCAGGGAAGTTTTGTTATACAAGTATTCTTATGGGGTAAAAAGGGGAACCAAACCATAAGGAGGGCAATTACAAGAAAATCAATATTTTAATAATCACACTCTGATTGGCTGCTGATTACTAATAGTATAATTAGTGATTACAGATAGTTTCACAGGATGCTTAGATCATGGTCACAAGATGCTTACATGTATTTTCTTTTGTCTGTCTTGTAAAAATATCTTGTTGACAACAGCACCTAGACAGCACTCTTCCTGAGTACGTTTATTTTGAGGGGTGTGGATGGTCACTTGGTTAAGACCCCTCGGGGCATATGGTTTCACATCCTGGTTTTGACTACCGAGGTAAAACATGTTTTTCTCAAAAAAACATAGTTGTTAGTCTGAAATCCAGATTAAAATTAGATGGCATGGTCAGCATATTATGCCTCGGTCTCACTGACTGCACTGAAAGAGGTCTTTTCCTGAGACATTATGATGAAGGAAAAATCATCCACATGTCTACCACAGAATCATAAGATGTCAGAGAATTGGACACTCTGATAAAAGTAAAACAGGAGTTAATGTTGATCATTACAATCTTTTGAAAATATCTTTTACGGAAACCCTGTTGCCAAACCTAAGATACTCTTTAAAAATAATTTTTATTTGTAATATAGGTTAAATCCCAGGATCTCTAAGCTAGCGCGTAATACTATTCATGATCTTGACCACGTAGCGACTATTAGCATCCTTTCTTAACCAATCTTCCTCAGCTGTTGCTGTTTCAACTCTTCTCTCCTTGTAGCATTTCCTTGTTTCCCACCCGCCCATCTTAATTGATTGGTAGTATAATCTGCACATTTTTCTCCACATGTTTATTTTTTGTCTTAACAATGGATTCCAGATGTCACTCTTCAGTTGTATAGCAGCATTCTCTTCTTCTTTTTTTTTTTTTTTTAAGGTACGTAGTATTCCAATACATGGTTAGTAGACATTTGCTTCTTTCCTTGGTTTTTGCTATTACACATAAGCCTTCCTTGAACAGCTTGTATAGCCATCTTTTTTGAATTTTTGCTCCTGTATTTTTTTATTGTAAAATTTAGAATTGTATATTAACTAGCAAGTGCTAATCCAATTTTGTCAGAATTTTGAAAATTACCCTACATGGACTTGTAGCATTTTTTCTTCACACCAACAACATATGAATATACCTGTTCACACAATAGTGTGTGTTTTTAATATTTTGAATGCTTACCAAAGGATTTGTGAGGCATGGTACCTCAATGTAATTACCTCAGTGTAATTAAATCCACATCCCCTTTATTTTGAATGAGTGGAATACGTTTTCATAGTTTATCCTGATTATTTCAATGTTCATATCTGAATTTTGCTTAGAAATAATACCTTGGAGGGGGGTGGGATAAGTTGGAGAGTACAGAAGAAATAATATTACCAATTAATTAAAAAGTTTGATGCAGTTGACGAGTACGTTAGAAGAGGGGTCATTACAACATTACCTGTTCTTTTGATCATAGTTTATATTTCCCACAATAAAAACTAAATATTATCAGGTGGAAATGTTAAAAAGATTGAGGTTCACAAAGAAGGATAGATATTGAATTTAAATTGTAGGAATTTGTGAGATAGAAAAGTTCTACCAGCATTTAAGTACTGACAGTTATACAAAACCTGAGAATTATTTTCTGATTTCTCTCATATATCAGTCATTTTTTTATAAAAAAATTGAACCTTTTATTTTGAAATAAATTTAGATTCACGTGCAGATATAAGAAAGAATATAGATACTATGGTTCCAAATCCAGAATTTCCAACAATGTTAGCATCTTTGCGAACATTTTAGTATCCTAGTGTTTCAAAATTATACTGAGAAAATTTTCAAGTAGCAGAGCATGGAGACTGAGATTCTGTTGTTACAAGGAAAGTGGTATGGATTTAGCAAACTATAGATTTTGAAGGCCATGTGGCTGTTTAAACACTGAGATAATCAAACCTGTAGATGTTCAGGTTGTGACACAAGGTGCAGGATCTCCACTATTCCATCCAGATCCCCTATCTTGAGTGAGACTATTTCCCTGGAGAAACCTTCCAAATTTTGTTCAAATAACTCTGATTCTTCACACATTTCAATGCTTTGTAGAAATAATAACAAGAAGTAACAACATCTCTGGGACTTCTGATTACATAAATAGCCTGACGTAAAAAATAATTAAAAAAATGTTGTGAGTGCCTTCCAAACTGAGGGGTTTATCTTCCGGCAGTATATCAGACAGTGTTCTGCTGCTATTCATAAGGTTTTCACTGGCTGATTTTTTTCAGGAGACTGCCAGGTCCTTCTTCCTAGTCTTAGTCTGGAAGCTCAGCTGAAATCTATTGGCCATGGGTGACCCTGCTGGTATTTGAATACCGGCGGCATAACTTCCAGCCTCACAACAAAATGCAAGCCCCCACAGTATGACAAACTGACAAATGCATGGGGTCTATAAATACAGTCTATGAATTATATGTATTAGAAAATACTCTAACATATATAACAGCCTATGTATTTTACATAAATTTCTATTATACAAATATATCCTTTATTATATATATCTATCAGTGGCATAGTGGTTAAGTGCTACGGCTGCTAACCAAAAAGTTGGCAGTTCGAATCCACCAGGCACCCCTTGGAAAATCTATGGAATAGTTCTACTCTGTCCTATAGGGTTGCTATAAGTCAGAATCGACTCGATGGCAATAGATTTGGTTTTTGGTTAAACATATATGGGAGCCCTAGTTGCTCAGTGGTTAAGAGCTATGGCTGCTAACGAAAAAAGATTGTCAGTTCAAATCCACTAGCTGCTCCTTGGAAGCCCTATGGGGCAGCTTTACTCTGTCCTATAGGGTGGCTATGAGTCTGAATCCACTCCATGGCAATGGGTATACATATATGCTGTCTATATTATAATATATATAAATATGTGCTACATATTTGTTTGCATATACATATTATATGTAAAAATATATTATAGAACCCTGTGGTGCGATGGATTGCTAGTTGGAATTGACTCAACGACAATAGGTTTGGTGTTTGGTTTTCTCATCACATTCTTGTAACTCCCCTCAAGTGGCTGGGTGGGTAGGACTATACAAATAAGGTAATTGTGGCCCACTGAGGGGATTAGATAGCTTGCTAATAATGCAAATAAAGCTCATGGCACCCGTGTGGGGTTGGACCATGCAAATAAGGTCTATGGAACCCTAACAGAAGGGATTGATCAGTTCTGCCATACCACTAATCTTAAAATGAGCCATCCCAGAGGCATGAAGGAAAGGATCTAACCACAATCAAGGAAGAAGAGCCAGGAGCGGAACACATCATTTGGACCCGGGATCCCTGATGGAGCAGCTCCTGGAACCAGAAAACAGAGAGAGATAGAGAGCTGTAACGCTCAAGACTAGGAGAAGTGGTAACAGTGAAACCTCAGCGGGAGATGGCGTAGTGGGCTTCCCAGGGAACGGAGTGAGAAAGCCAAGTGCCTTTGGGCAGGAGGCTTGCTGGTGGAGTATGGTGCCTCCAGGCACTTGGTGGAGCTAGGTTTGCTGACTCACGGAGCTAGAGCTGAGCACCTTTGGGCTGAGACCTACTGGCAGAGTGGGGTGCCTTGGGGCACTTATTGGCAGATCTGAAAGGGCTTTGTAACACTTCTGTAAACAGGGCAGAGGCCAAGGGGCCAGAGAGAGGTATGCTTGCAGGCACGGCTGAGAAGAAGCTGTCCTGATGGAAGAACTGTGTCCTGAGTGTTCCTGAACTTGAATTGTAACCTATTACTTCCCCAATAAACCCCATAATTGTGAGTATGGTCTGTGAGTTCTGTGTGGCCATTGCAATGAATTATCTAACTCAGCAGAGAAGTAGAGAATGTCATGGGAGGGACTGTTGGTGTTAGAATTGGTAACGATGGAGGAGAAAGGAGGCAAGTCTGACCTCCACCTCATAGGAATCAGCCTTGGGCTGTTGATCTTGATTCTCCTTCCCACTTGTGAACTTAGAGAAGGTCAGATGCCTTTCCACACCATTTTTACAAACACATATTAATATGTGTCTAAATACTATATCACTACATACAAACATGATTATATGTGATTGTAATATTTTGTATAGCACATATAAATATATAGCTATATATAGCATAATACTATATAATATATATACATGTATTGTTTTTGTTGTGTGCTGTCACTCATAGTGACCCTCTATGACAAAGTAGAACTGTCCCATATGGTTTCCTAGGCTGAAATTATGGGAGCAGATTGCCTGCCTGGTCTTTCCTCCTGTGAAGCCACTGGTGAGTTGGAATTGCCAACTTTCTGGTTAGCAGCCGAGTGCTTAACCATTGCAACACTACTGTGTATATTATAACCAAAACCAAACCCATTGCCATCTAGTCGATTCTGACTCATAGCGAACCTATAGGACAGTGTAGAAAGTGTAGAACTGCCCCATAGGGCTTCCAAGGAGTGGCTGGTGGATTTGAACTGTCAACCTTTTCGTTAGCAGCCTGAGCTCTTAACTACTGTGTCACCAGAGCTCCATATGCATATTACAGATGATATATTTAAATATATTGTATGCCTTACGTGAAAATATGTATTCATATACATAAAATAATTATATATACAGTACGTATAACATGTTTATACATATATAAGTAACAAATCATATAAAGAAATCAAATATATTTTAATACATGTTTATGTCACTGGAGCTATTCTATACGCATATAAATGTGAGATCATTATTGTGAGAACTCAATATGATTACGGTGATAAGGTATCTGCAATGGGCATTCACCCTCTTAATATGCTTATTTCTTAAAATAGATATTATATTAAGCCTAAACTGCGACAGATAACATATTAGACAGTGAGAAAACTATATTATCAGTAAAGAAGTTGTCTTTTTACCTATTACCTATCTTACCAGTATAAAAAAAAGTTGCTGTCAAATCGATGCCGACTCACAGTGACCCTATAGGACAGAGCAGAACTTCCCTTTAGGGTTCCAAGGCTGTAATCTTTATAGAAGCAGACTACCACATCTTTCTCCAGCAGAGTGGCTGGTGGGTTTGAATCGTTGACCTTTCAGTTAGCAGCCAAGCACTTTAACCACTGCGTTACCAGGGAAGGTCTGTACCTGCCTCTCTAAAGACTGAATCATTACAACTTTGGGCCAAGGAGAGCAATTGTCTTCCTCTAGACATTTTGTTAAGAGAGGAAAAAAAAAGAAAACATTTGTTTCATGTATTCCGTTACATACAGCTGTCTACATCTGCACTGTTGCACTTGGTTTATTAATACGAGTCCTGACAAGGCCAGCAGGATAAAACATGGCTTATAAAACATTGTTAGGAAAACACATGAAATATATGCATGGACCAGTATACAAATGCACTGTCTGAATTTTTTTTGTTTCTATCTTAAGTTCACTCACATTTCCCCATATTTCATATTATACCAAGTATGTCAACACTATAAATTTGCTTAATCTTCCTAATGCCAGTTCCTATGGTTATGCTTTTCTTCGAACTCTCTGTGCCTCAATGCATGTCACCAACATTCACTAATTTTCCTTGTGTGAAATCTCAGAAATATACATGAGCCTCGCTCTTCCTCAACATCTAATCAAGAAGTTCTCAACATCAGGTGATTGTGTGATCCAAAGGACATTTGTCTATCTAGATACATTTATGGATGCCTTGAATGGGGATGAGGGCGTGCTACTGGCATTTAGTGAGTATAGGCCTAGGATGCCGTTAAACATCATGCAGTGCAAAGGCGATCCCCCTAAAACAAACGGTTATCAGTACGAAAGGTCAATAGTGCCTAGGATGAGAAACTTTGTGCTAAGGCGAACAAAGACCAAATCCTTCTGAAACTACTGCCTAAATATTGCTCAGTAATCTCTTGTTCAGCCATTTGCTCTGTTGCTCCTAGTTCTAATCATAGTCATTGCCTGCCCTGACCTCCAGATCTAACCTTATCTTATCTACTCTTATCCTACACCCTTATTCTTTCAACATAGACAGGCCGTGTTGTGGTTGCCATTGAGTTGATTCCAACTCAGAATTGCCCTAAACCTGTTAAAACTCATTGCTGTTGAGTCAATTCCAACTTACAGCCACCCTATAGAAAGGGTACCTCTTCCCCCTAGAGTTTTCCAAGGCTGTCATCTTTACTGAAGCAGACTGCCACATCTTTCTCCAGTACAGCAGCTGGTAGGTTTGAACCACTGACCTTTTGGTTAGCAGTAGAGTGCTTAACCACTGCACTACTAGGGCTGCTTAGAGAGGCCCTAGTAATCTTTAAATACATGGTTAGGTTATTTCCCCACTGAAACCTTTCAGTGGATTTCCATTGCATTTGGGATTATTTCTTTATTCCTTAGCATGCTTTACAGGTTACACATTAATTTACCATGTAAACATTTCCAACCTCATGTCCTCCTAATCCTCTGACCATACACTCCACACAAAAATCAACACTGTCCTTTCAGGTACTTGAATGTGACTCAGTATCTTTCAACTCTAAGCCTTTACACATGTAACCCACCCTGCTCTGTTTCCTCTTAACCTAAAAATCTCACACTCATTGTGGATACCTCAGGGTAGATGTTTGCATTTAACCAGAAATTTTTTAGTAATCTGTCCCCTCTAACTACCCCAACATGGTCACCAAAACATGCAATAAGATTCTCACCTGTAAGACCCCCAAAACTGTACAATACCCCATTTTTCACATCCCTTTGAATTGTAATTGCCTGCCTTAATCCCCCTCTTAGACTAAAAGCTCCTTCAGGATATCACTCTACACAACAGTACATAGATAAGTTTGAGGCAAGAAAAGGCACTCAGTTGGTAATATCTTTCCACCAAAAAAAAAAAAAAAAAACAAAACCCAAGCCCATTGCTGTTGAGTTGATTCTGACTCAAAGCGACCCTATGGGACAGAGTAGAACTGCCCCATTCGATTTCCAAGGAGCACCTGGTGGATTCAAACTGCTGACCTTTTGGTTAGTAGCCCTAGCTCTTAACCACTACACCACCAGGGTTTCCATATCTTTTCAGAGCCTTCCTCAATTTCTGATTCTGCTTCCTCACTTGATTTTGGGTAAGCAAGTTTAATGATATCTCCATCCCTTAACACAAATTAATCCTGCAAGGATTTCAAGCTTTCAATACTGAATGTTTTTGGTTAAAGGAATCCCCTCAAACCACAAAAAATTAGTAGCCATCGCCAAAACTGCCTGTCAAGCTTGGCATTGTTGTTGCGGTATTGGCAGTCTTAGAAGCGGTTGGTTCTCTGTCCTGGTGCTGCTGAAGAGACTCTTTACAAAAGTCAGGTTTGGGTGCAAGTGATAGAGAGGTTGGACAGAATAATCCAGAATTTGCTGAGGTTTCCTTGCCTGATCACAGCTATGAAAAATGAGAAGGGCTATAGGGATGAATATCTAGCCAACGACAGCTCGAGTAATCATTAGATAAATCAGACTACTTTCTGAGATAACAAGAATTTAAATGCATTTTCCTGGTATTGAAAGATCAATAAACAAACTATCAAGGAAATATGAATATCCTTTCAAAATAAAGGGAATCTAGAAATCATGAACGTTAACCTGATGTTCCTAGTCCCTGTCCTGTACTTATTCTCTGGCAACTATTCCCAAGGTCACACAGCTAGTAATTGACTAAATTGTGAATCAGCCCATTCTAATCATATGTCTAAAGTCCATGACAAACTGTGACTCTACTAATAGAAATAGTTTAGATTCATATAATATTGGCTCTGGAAAAAAATGTGTAAGACATACAAGCAGTATTTATAATGTTCATGAGTTGATGAAATTGGTAGACTTTTAAAATATTCTTCTCGTAGGAAATGTGCTGCTACTCATTTACTTTCATTATTTTTCTAATTCCAACCATTTACAGGTTCCTGGATGTTGAGATTCATGGGGGTCAGCCTAGTTCATGTAAACCTATATGACAATGGCATGCTGTGGATGCAACAGCTTTATGTAATTATTTCCGTATCAGAAGAATTTAAACCTTTACTCAGGCTAACAGGTAACTCCAAAAACTTGAAATAATGTTCTTTCTAACACAGGTCTAAGTTTGAGGATAATTGTTATGTGTCTGTATGAATATTTAACATCGACCCACCCAGCAAGTAAAAAGTTGGTATAGAAAAGGGAAATAACTATTTATCTTCTTTTAAATTTTGAAGTATTTTATAAAAGGGTATCATTTGTAAGATGTGAGAGCAGAAATTTTTGAAGTTATCACCAAAAATTTGTGATACTAAAGTGGGTGGCTGCTAAGGCTCACCCAGGAAAAAATGCCCATCGCAAAACTCCAGCTCTTTCTACCAACAAACAACAGCTTGGAGATGTGTGACTGTTGAGAGTTAACGGCAGTGGCCAGACACTTGCACCAGTGTTTGACCAACAGTGTCTTAGGAATCTAGGTGCAGTACCTGGACTCAGTGGCCCCATGAGCACTCCTCTAATTCATTGGTGTTGGCAGGAAGTTGCTTTGTTGGAGGTAGAACATTTGCTTTGTTCCTATGTATTTATTTATTAAGGATGTGACATGGCTATGATAGGCTCACTGTGTATGCCCAAAGACTGGTCATCAGGACCAAGTTGGAGTGTAAATGGTCATGTGTGTTGCCTAGTGCAAGAGGCATGGCACAGTTCAGAAAGGAAGAAATTATAACCAAATCCAGATTGTTACATGGAGGGCACATTGCCTGATAAAGGCATTTTTCCCAACCATTTAAGATAGTTCAGGGCAATGTGGTTAATTAAGTGAATAAAAGTCTTGGTAAGGCCCTCTTCAGGGCATTCTACTACTGAGAGAACATCATCATGGGCAGGCAAAGACATTTGATGTCAACTCAATTGCACAGAACTTGAAGAACTAGGGAGACTCATGGAGCACCACTCAGTAGAAATGCCCCAGATTGATACTTTCAGTATGCCCTCCTGAAAAAGGCCTTGGAGCTCATCACACCAAACTGAAGCAACTGAATCACCAATGTGACCAAATGCCCATGTTGGCCCACAAAATTCTATGGTACAAGGCACTGTGCATGCAATACTTCAATTCGTACAAGGAAACAGAGGCTCAAAAATGTTGAATCACTTTCCTATAGTTGTCCAGTCACTCAGTGAGGACTAAAGGAGAAGTGAGGGCTTTAGTGCAGATCATGCTCTTATATATTAAGAGAATCTATGGGCCTCTAGTCA
>NW_004444112.1:5384006-5385170 GCF_000243295.1 Trichechus manatus latirostris
CTCTTTTATATCTCAAAAGAGATTGGCTTAAGACACTATCTAATATTGTAGATCTCATCAATATAACTGCCACTAATCCATCTAATTAACATCATAATGATAAGATTTACAACACATAGAGAAATCACATCAGATGACAAAATGGTAGACATACAATACTGGGAATCAAGACCTAGCCAAATTGACAGATATTTTTGGAGGACACAACTCAATCCATGACACTTACTGTTCAGACTTTTTATTTACCTGCATTCAGTGGACAAAAACAGACATATTAGGGTGTTCTGAGTTTCCTCCAGAACCATCAACCTGTGCCTCTTCCATCCCCCTTTTTTATTATTGCTCCCTACCCTGACTCCGTGTACTGTGATTACCTGACACACAGCAACAGCTGCACAGTTTTATGAACATGTTATCAGGATGGGATTGCACCAACGATCATGAGCCAATGACACAAACCAAGACAAATTCCAACTCTAAGTTTCCCAATAGTTAAACATAAAAATCACTACCTTTGCCAAATCACAAGTACACGTGCCTTTCCCTTCAACTCTTTCTGTAAATATCCAGCATGACCGATGGATTTGGGATGTTCCAGCCTCTCCCAATAGTAAAACATAAAAATCACTACCTGTGCCAAACCACAAGTATACGTACATTTCCCTTCTCCTCACTCTGTAAATATCCAGCATGACCCATGGATTTGGGACTTTCCAGCCTCTCTAACCATGTGAGCTATTTTCTTGGTATAAATCTCTTTATATAGATATTTATACACTTTACTGGCTTTGCTTTTATAGAGAACCCAGCCTGAAACAAGCTGCTACCCCACAGCACTCTTTACATCTCTGGGTAGATAATTCGTTGCAACAGCTACAGAGACCTCACAGACCACACTCACAGTTACGTGGTTTACTAAGGATGTAACAGGCTACATCTCAGGATCAGGATCAGGATCAACTTGAAAGTAACGGGAACAACTCGGAATCAGGTCAAGAAAAACACAGGCCTGGTCTGGAAGGGTCCTCAAAGTGGAAAGCGTATCCCTTCTTTCTTCAATGCAGGACTGCTTCCAAACAGGACAGCTCTCTCAGCTACTCTCCTCTGTCAGACCTCTCTGCCATCAGGACACTCCACTGCTGGCTTCTCCACTGCTAACTGGTC
>NW_004444112.1:5386187-5387290 GCF_000243295.1 Trichechus manatus latirostris
TTTTGTCTAAATTAAAAAGCCACAGGTGGCTAGTGGTTGCCATAGTGGTTCTCAACCATGGTTCTCAATCTTGGTGGCACACATTTAGAATCACCTGGGAGCTTTTTAAAAAATGCCTATTCCTGGGCTCAATACCCAGAACAATTGAATCAGAAACTCCAGGGGTGAGGCCAGGACATCAGTATTTTTAAAAGCTCTACAGCTTTTCTAAGGTACTGCCAAGGTCAGGACTCACTGATCTAAGTAGCACAGCCATTTTGAGAGCAAAGTAATGATCATTGTTTGTTGTTGTTATTAGGTACTCGATTTTTTACTTATAGCAATTCCATGTGACAAAGTCGAACTGCCCAGAGGGTTTTCTAGGCTGTAATCTTTACAGGAGCAGATTGACTGGTCTTTCTCCTGCACAGCGGCTGCTGGAGTCTGAACCACCAACCTTTTGGTTAGCAGCTGAGCACTTAACTGTTGCACCACCAGGGCTCCTTGATAGCTTTTTAGAATGGTCTTTTCTGCAAACGTCAGAGCCATGGGTTGGTAGACAGAGCATGAATGGAGTCTGGAATCACTGGGTGAATCCTTCAGGGCCTCAGTTTTCTCATGTGTACAAATGAGGCCAGAATATCTGCCGCACAGGGTGGCTATGGTAATTCCATGACACAGTGAGGAAAATACTGAGCACATGGTAGTTCTTCCTCTCTTGTTCCCTTGCTTTAAGTCTTCACCCAACAGAGTACTCAGGAAGGGAATGGTAACATTTTCCTCCAATGACAGGGTCCAGAGAAGCCAGGATACCTTAGTGCAGGGGTCAGCAAACTAAGACTTATGGTCCAAATTGGGCCAACCACCCATTTTTGTAAATAAAGTTTTCTTGGAGCATAGCCATGTTCATTCATTTGCTCATCATTGACGATTGCTTTAGGTCTCTTGGTGGTGCTAGCGGTTTGTGCTCAACTACCATCCTAAAAGCTCAGGGTTTGAACCCATCCATTGGTGCTACAGAAGAATGGCCTGGCCATCTGCCTCTGTAAAGATTACAGTAAAGATAACCCTACTGGGTAATTCTACTCTATAACTCATGTGGTTGTCATGATTTGGAATTGATT
>NW_004444112.1:5389482-5390631 GCF_000243295.1 Trichechus manatus latirostris
AGAATAGTCAGAAGTGGAGGTAAACCCATCATTTCATCTTTAGCTTCCAAGTGAACTCCTCCATTTGTGAAATAACTCCCAAGACGAGTTCTAGTCAGGACAACCAGCTTTGCAACATTGCCATTAGGGACAATTTGCTGAAAAGGTGCAAAGGAATCTTGTACATGTGAGATGAAGATTCTTCCCCTGGAACTTGAGCCTGGAACATGAAGAAAGAAAAACCTCCCTCAACCTTCACCTCCAATGGCAAAATTAAACTCTTCAGATAATTTAATCAGTTATAGGGATGAGTAGGGTGAATCTGAGATTACATTGCCTGTTGAGATTTTAACTTTAAAGACGTCTGTGACTAATTTCTTTCCAAAATAGAATTTACAGTGGCTCAGGCACTTATTTTGTCAAAAGCTACATTGCCTCAAATTCAATAGGCCAACTGAATTTCAACTTTCTCATTTATAAAATTCTCAACAGGTATTCTGGAACAATAGCTGAAGGATTCATGCAGTTTTAATTTCCTGTGCTCATTTTCAATTTTCACTGGTTTGAGCCTTTCAAAGAGCTATTTTAGCTAGTCATTTTAAATGAATGTTATTTTTTATTTTTGTAAGGTATATGTCATTTTAAAAAATGATAAACTTCAAAATGAAGGAAAATAAGACTGGCAATCCTGGAATATTCTCTCAGAAGTAACATTTTATATTTTGATACATAGCTTTAAAATACTTTCAGCTTATAAAAAGGGATCATTCTTTTTCTTGTTATAACTAACTACAGTAAAATTTTTTTTATTGTACTTTAGGTTTATAGAGCAAATAGTTTCTCATTAAACAGTTAGTACACATATTGTTTTATAACAATGGCTAACAACCCTACAACATGTCAATACTCTCCCTTCTCGACCTTGCGTTCCCTTTTACCAGCTTTCCTGTCCCCTCCTGCATTCTAGTCCTTGTCCCTGGTCTGTTGTACCCCATTAATCTCATTTTGTTTTATGGGGCTGTCTAATCTTTGGCTGAAGGGTGAACCTCGGGAGTGACTTCATTACTGAGCTAAAAGGGTGACCGGGGGCCATACTCTCAGGGTTTCTCCAGTCTCTGTCAGGCCAGTAAGTCTGGTCTTTTTTTGTGAGTTAGAATTTTGTTCTACATT
>NW_004444112.1:5404589-5405880 GCF_000243295.1 Trichechus manatus latirostris
TCTCTTTTTGTGTGTTGTTAACAGTTTCTTTTTTCCCCTTAATTTTCTGTGCTGAGTCGTTTTTCTTTATGTATTTTTTCATCTTTTTCATTGTTGTTAATTTTGTATTTGCTGAGTCGTTATGTTTTTCTACTTTTTTAATTTTGATTTGCAGGATTAGATTCCTTTGTGCTTACCTTAATATTTACCCCTATTTTTCTAAGTTTATATCAGTCTTTTCTTTCTTTATATCTGCTTGACCTCTCCCCATATGAAAAATCTATGTCTGCATTTTTTAAGTCCCCATTTTTTGTTTTAATGTTGTCCTTTTTTACATATTGATTTCTCTGTTTCCCTATCTTCAATGTTACAGGTTTGATGTACTTTCAACTTCCCTATCTGAGTCAGTATCTGGTTGCTCTGTCCTGTGTTCTAGGCTTGCGTTGTTATCTGATGTTACTGGTTATCTAACTGGAGGACTCCCTTTAGTATTTCTTGTAATTTTGGTTTGGTTTTTGCAAATTCCCTAAACTTCCATTTGTCTGGAAATGCTCTAATTTCACCATCATATTTGAGAGACTGTTTTGCCTGATACATAATTCTTGGCTGTCAGTTGTTTTCCTTCAAGGCTTTATATATGTCATCCCATTGCCTTCTTTCCTGCATGGTTTCTGCTGAGTAGTCCAAGCTTATTCTAATTGACTCTCCTTTGTAGATGACTTTTCATTTATCTCTAGCTGCTCTTAAAATTCTCTCGTTATCTTTGGTTTTGGTAAGTTTGATTATAATATGTCTTGGTGACTTCCTTTTGGGATCTACTGTATATAGGGTTAGATGATCATCTTGGATAGATATCTTCTCATCTTTCATGATATGAGGGAGGTTTTCTGCCAACAAATCTTCAATAATTTTCCGTGTACTTTCTGTTATCCCCCCCAGCCTCGTTCTGGTACTCCAGTCACTCGTAGGTTATGTCTCTTGATAGAGTCCCACATAACTCTTAGAGTTTCTTCATTCTTTTTAATTCTTTTATCTGATTTTTCCTCAAATAAGTTGGCATCAAGTGCTTATCTTCAATGTCACTAATTCTAACTTCTACTGCCTCAGTTATGCTCCTATGACTTTCTATTGGGTTGTCTAATTCTGAAATTTTATGTTAATCTTCTGGATTTCTGATTGCTGTCTCTCTATGGATTCTTACAGCCTATTAAATTTGTCATTATGTTCTTGAATAACTTTTTAAAGTTCCGCTACTACTTTGTTTGTATGTTCTTTGCAAGTTTCTCCATTTTGAAGAATTTCCTTTCTAATT
>NW_004444112.1:5408467-5410745 GCF_000243295.1 Trichechus manatus latirostris
CATACTCTCTTTTATTGCTTTACTTTCATTCACATATCCTGAAATTATCTCTCGCATGTCCTTGATTCATTTTTATTTAATAAAATGGAAACAATAAAAAAAAGTTCCATAATTTCCTTGTGATATAAGCATCCAGGTACCTGTATCTAAACCCCCTTCCTCTTGCTTTGGATGAACGCTACATATTCTTTTTAAGACCGATCCCTCATCTTGACCTCAGCATCCCACTCTTCTCACTTACTCAAAATGTAGCTCCAACAACTTTGAGCATTCTCTCCTACATCATTTTCCTTCTCTACTAAACCAATCTTTCAAAATAAACACATTCTGGAATTCCTACCAATTTAGTCAATATTACTCTTGTAATATAGTATTAAATTAATTGCTTCATTTTTCTATTCTCTGTTTCAGAGAAGATCCTAAGGAGTAGTTTAAACTCTTTCTCTGTTGTTCCTTGCTTAAAATCCTTGCTTGCCACTCTTAAACCCACCATTGAAATTTAACCTGTAAAAGTCATCAAGAACTTTCATGATGCTAAATGTATGGTCAACCCTTAGGTCTCCTTCAACTTAAACTTTAGTAGGTTGTGTAGTTTAACAGTGCACAATTCACTACTTCTTTCTTCATGTAGGTCTTAACCAAAAGCAAACCAGTTGTCGTTGAGTTCATTCCAACTTATGGTAATTCCACGTGTTTCAGACTGGAACTTTGCTCCATAGGGTTTTCAGTGGCATATTTTTCAGAAGAAGGCCTAGCCTTCCTTCTGAGGCACCTCTGGGTGAACTTGAACCACCAAGTTTTGTTAGTAGCAAGTGTGTTAACTGTGTGTAAAGGAATTAAAATTAAAAGGAGGTACTTGATAAAATCTGAAATGACTGGTTTGAGGTTTGAGTACAATTTCTTGGTTACTACTTCCTTTCTCACCCTAACAACAGCCATCTTTCATACTGTTTCTAAGAGAGGAGTGTCTGGTAATGATGACATAATATCCTGTGGTTGGGGTCACATATGCCTGTAATTATCATGCTGTAACCAGTCTAAGAAAGACACATACATCCTTTTAAGCCAATCATCTTAAGAGCTTCCATTACAGGAAGTCCTGCTTTACAACTTCCTGATGCTGGAAGTCCTGTCTTATGAGTTCCTACCACAGGAAGTTACACCTTATAATGATCTACTACCAATCAAGTAATGTCTTTTGATGATCTAAGTTTGTAAGTACCAATCAAGTAATTTGCTTTATGTCCTTTGTTCCCCCTGTATAAAACGTCACTGCTGAGTTGCCATATTGGATTACTGGACTCCACCACATGGAATTCAATCTATCTCTGTCTCAACCTTTCTCTTTATTTTCAATAAATCTCTAAATTTTACTTTAATTAGGGTACTAGTGATGAGTCTTAGACATTCCATGGCATCGTCAACAGGGTTTTGAAGAAATATCATCTTCTGCATTCCCAAGAAGTCATAGAACTGGCTTGCCCTGGTACCAGCAAGAGCCCCTTTCTCCCAGAACTGTTTCCTCAAAGTCTCCAGATACGCCTGAGGTAAGCCTCTCAGAATGAAGCTTCTGCTTATTTCAAAGATGCCTCTTTGAGAGATTCATTGGCTGTCTTTTCTATATACTTACAATTTCTTCTTGTTTCAGGAGATTCTTGCTTGTTTCATTATCAAATTAAGTTTGGTGGGACTGCCATCTTGTGGCCAGTCTATTTTACTGAAATTCCTTTTCTTTCTGGTGCACTGTATAGTTAGGTCTTTAATACTTGCAAGTTTCTCCATGAGATGAGGGAATGCCACGTTCAAGACTGAAGAAGGAACCCCCAAATGGAACTTCTGCTGATTATATTACTAAGCATTATGGCCCCAGTTCATTCTTGTATTTAGGCTGCTGGCATGTGCTTACGGAGGGAAATTTAAAGGATCACTGGCCATTGTGGGAGTCATTTGAGTTACCTAAGTTAAATTTTCTGTGCAGTAGATTAGAGGTTAAGGGTTTACAAGTAAAACTAAAGCAGCAGGAGGCAGTTTTTGATTGGTTCTTGGAAGCTTTCAATAGAAATCCCAATGATAAGTTCACGTCCTTGGAGGAGACCGTTTTGAAACAAGCAAAACGAATGAATTACAATGTCAGAGTTCTGTAACCTCAATGACTACCTATAGGACAGCAGCTCCTATACTCTGTCTTTCCCAAAATGACTCTGTATCCCAACATAGCTCCCTTTCCCAAAATGATTTGCTTTCCCAGAATAGCTCCCTTTTCAAAATGGCTTCATTC
>NW_004444112.1:5411570-5412891 GCF_000243295.1 Trichechus manatus latirostris
GTCAGCCACTCTAGCTTATAAGCTGTTTCAAACTCTTAAACAGAAGACTAGGAAAGCTGAACAGAGAACTAATGCTAAATAAAATCAAGTTATGGCCCTGCAACTACAGCAGTTACAGACCCAGCTTCAAAATAATTTCCCCACACGGAATGGGTCCACTGAACATATGGCTAAAACTAGGCCCAGTAACTTGCCCCTTGTTTGTTACTACTATAATAAGCCTGGACACTTTAAAAGGAAATGTGTCTTAGTTATCTAGTGCTGCGATAACAGAAATGCCACAAGTGGATGGCTTTAACAAAGAGAAATTTATTCTCTCACAGTCTAGTAGGCTAGAAGTTCGAATCCAGGGTGCCAGATCCAGGGGACAACTTTCTCTCTCTGTCAGTTCTGGAGGAAGGTCCTTGTCATCAATCTTCCCCTGGTCTAGGTGCGTCTCAGTGCAGGTACCCAAGGTCCAAAGGATGCACTCTTCTCCTGGCACGATTTTCTTGGTGGCGTGAGGTCCCTTATCCTCTCTGCTCCCTTCTCTCTTTTATATCTCAAAAGAGATTGACTCAAGACACAACTTAATCCTGTAGATTGAATCCTGTCTCATTAACATAACTGCCTCTAATCCTGCCCATTAACATCATAGAGGTTAGGATTTACAATGCATAGGATAATCACATCAGATCACAAAATGGTGGACAACCTCACAATACTGGGAATTATGGCCTAGCCAAGTTGATACACTTTCTTTCGGGGGCACAATTCAATCCACTGCATCCCACCCATTGCTCCCCTCAATTCATATCCTTGCCTCTTGTAAAACATTTTCAACCCATGACATCATCCCTTAAGTCTTAAATCAACTCTTAAGTCCAAATGCCATCCTGGGACAAAAATTCCTCTTCATCTGTAAAATCTAGAACACAAGTTATATGCTTCCAAAATACAATAGTGGAACAGACAAGGTAGATATTTCCGTTACAAATGAGAGAAATTGGAGAGAGAGAAGGGATAACAGGCACTAAGAAAGTCAGCAGAACACACTACATTAGCTCTCAAGGTTTGAAAATAATCCTCTGTTCTCTGACACCATTTAGGCAATATCCCTGCCTTCCAGACTCTGGGTGTTGGCCACACTCTCTGGATTTCGGTGGTGGTCCCTTAGCCCTGGGCTTCAGTTCTGCTTTACATGCTCACTGGAATGGCAACTAAGTGTTTAAAACTGAAAAATAATCTGTGTAACCTAACACCACATGTAGCCCAGAAGCAAATAGAATGAAGGGGCTCTGAAGACAAACCAGGGGCTTTTCCTATGGTAGCACTAAACTCT
>NW_004444112.1:5414483-5415211 GCF_000243295.1 Trichechus manatus latirostris
CCCAAGATGCCATCATTCAACTAAAAGAAGCATTAATTAAACACTTTTGCTCTGGGGTTTCCTAATTATAATTTAGACTTTTCACATTTGGTCCATGAGATTTCTGGGAATGCTGTAAGAGTCCACGCTCAAAAACACAGAGGACAACAGAGACACATTGGTTACTGTAGCATCCAGCTAGACCCCGTGCCAAGGGGCTACTCCCCTTGCCTTAGAGCAGTCGCTGCAACTGGTAGACTAGTCGAGATCACAGCAGATATAGTTCTAGGAAATATTCTTGACATGTGTGTCTCTCATGCGGTGTCAACCATTTTAAATTCAACACTTACTCAACACCTGTCAGTCTGAAGGCTGACTTCTTATTAAGTTCTCCTTTTGGCCACTTCTAATATTCAGTTACATACTGTCATGGATTGAGCTGTGTCCCCCAAAAATATCTGTCAGCTTGGCTGGGCCATGATTCCCAGTGTTGTATGATTGTGTAATATGATATGATCTCCTTATGAGTTGTAAATTCTATCACTATGATGAGGTTATACTGATGAGGTTGACAAGACTAGAGTCTTAATGCAATCTTTTTTGAGATATAAAAGAGAGAAGCAAGCAGAGACACATAAGAACCTCATACCACCAAGAAAGTGTGCTGGGAGTAGAGCGTGTCCTTTGGACCTGAGGTTCCTGCACAGAGAAGCTCCCAGACCAAGGAAAGACTGATGCATTACAAGGAC
>NW_004444112.1:5417271-5418592 GCF_000243295.1 Trichechus manatus latirostris
TCACTACGAGTCAGAACTGACTTGATGGCACCTAACAACAACAACGTCAAGCAAAAGGCACAAAAACCAGGGCAAACTCCAACCACAGGTTTTACAGTATGGAAAGGGTGGAAATCTATCGGAGCCAAACTACAGAGTCATGTACCCCTCTCTTCTCCTAACCCTATAAAGCTCCAAACTTGCTTCCACTCAGAGAGTTATCTAGTCTTCAGATTTCCCTTGATGCATATCAACTGAACAAAGCTTTTAAGCTCAATTTATGTCAGTTACTTTGTTTTTTAATTTATTTTTAAATGAATGTAATTCGCCATATTAATAGAATGAAGAAAAACAATATGACTGTCTTAATAGATTCAGAAAAAAATTGACAAATTTCAACACTAAATGATGGTGTATATTCTCAGTATGTCAGAAACAGAAGGGAAGGTCCATAATGTGATAAAGGGCATCTACAATAAAAGACTGCATTGAATAGCACACTTAGAGGTGAAAGACTGAATGCTTCCCCCTCAGATCTGAAACTTGACAAAAGAGTCTTCTCACATCACATTTATGGGGTGTAGATTCTGGGGTTTTGGCTCAAGAAATAGACGGTGACTAGTAAAAGGGACACCGGAGATAGGGGCATGGGCTGCGAATGGGTGAGGAGGCTGCCAATCAAGCCCTGCTGGAGTCCCAAGCAGGAGCAGTGCTCACACAGGAAATGAGAGAAGACACAGCAAATCAGAATCCTCTCTAGCATGTGGGGGCATCATGTGATCCCTAGCACACTCTGTCACATGGGGCAGTTGTGCCTAGGTGAGGAATGAGGAAGAAACTGGGCAGAGGTCGACCAGAGACACCACACCCTCTCAGCCACTGGAGACGCTATCCCTTCCCCCATGGTCACTGCCTCATGTGACCCCATCCTCCGTGTCCCTGTGTGGATCCTGTCACCTAGAGCTTGCAGTCTGCTGTATCAGGTGAGTTACAGTTTTCCAAATGTTTAATGGCTGAGGAGCCTTTCTTTTTTGTCATATTCTCTGATCATTTTTCTCTTGGGCCAATCATGTTTTTCTTATTGATTTTACTCTTTTAAAAAAAAAAAGGATATTGTATAAATTGAATGTTTATTGCTTAATTTCTGTTGTACATGTTTTCTCCTATTATGACCATTGTCTCTTAATTTTATTTCCTATCAGTTTTTGGTATATTCTAATACAACTAATTTTATATATTGATTTTATATCCAGCCACTTTGCAAAATTCACTTATTAATTATAACTTGTAGATTATCATGGATTTCCCATTCCTGTAATCATCTCATCCACAAATAATGATA
>NW_004444112.1:5419930-5421433 GCF_000243295.1 Trichechus manatus latirostris
TATGATGGCAAAATTAGGGCATTTCCAGATAAACAGAAGTTTAGGGAATTTGCAAAAACCAAACAAAAATTACAAGAAATACTAAAGGGAGCCCTTTGGTTAGAAAATCAATAACATCAGGTAAGAACACAAGACTAGAACGCAGGACAGAGCAACCAGATAGCAACCCAGAAAGGGAAGTCACAAAAATAAATCCAAGCTAAAACGCTGAAAACAGGGAAACAGAGAAGTCAATATGCAAAAGATGACAACATTAAAACAAAAAGGAGGGAGTAAAAAAAAGTAGACATAGATTTTTCATATGGAGAGAAAGTCAACACTATATGAAGAAATAAGAGTGGCTTAAACTTAGAAAAATAGGTTTAAACTTAAAAAAATATTAAGGTAACCACAAAGGAAACTAACAATCCCACACATTAAAATAAAAAACAAGAACAATATAAAGATGCAGCAAATACTAAATCAAGAACAATGAAAATACATAAAGAAAAATGACTCAACACAGAAAATTAAGTAGAACAAAGAAACTGTCAACAAAGCACAAAAAAAGCCATCAAAATGACAGCATTAAACTCATACTTATCAACAATGATGCTGAATGTAAATGGACTAAATGCACCAACAAAGAGACAGAGAGTTGCAGAATGGATATAAAAACATGATCTGTCTATATGCTGCCTACAAGAGACACATCTTAGATTTAAAGACACGAACAAACTAAAACTCAAAGGATGGAAAAAATATATCAAGCAAACAACACTCAAAAAAGAGCAAGAGTGCCAATATTAACCTCTGACAAAATAGACTTTAAAGTAAAATCCACCACAAAGGATAAGGAAGGACTCTATATAATGATTAAAGGGTCAATACACCAGGAGGACATAACCATAATAAATATTCACATTCCCAATGACAGGGCTCCAAAATACATAAAACAATCTAACAGCATTGAAAAGAAAGATAGACAGCTCCACAATAACAGTAGGAGGCTTCAACACACCACTTTTGCTGAAGGACAGAACATCCAGAAAGAAGCTCAATAAAGACACCGAAGAGCTAAATGCTACAATCAACCAAATTGATCTCATGGACATATACCAAACACTCCACCCAACACCAGCCAAGTATACTTTCTTTTTCAATGCACATGGAACATTCTCCAAAGTAGATCACATATTAGGCCATAAAGCAAACCTTAACAGAATCCAAAGCATCAAAATATTACAAAGCATCTTTTCTGACCATAACACTATAAAAGTAGAAATCAATAACAGAAAAAACAAGGAAAAAAAATCAAACACATGGAAACTGAACAACACCTTGCTCAAAAATTACTGGGTTATAGAAGATATTAAGAATAGAATAAAGAAATTCACAGAATCAAATGAGAATGAAAACATTTCTTAACAGAACCTTTGTGACACAACAAAAGCAGTGCTCAGAGGTCAGTTTATAGCAATAAATGCACACATTCAAAAAGAAAAAAGTGCCATAATCAAAACA
>NW_004444112.1:5424285-5445774 GCF_000243295.1 Trichechus manatus latirostris
TTTCAGGGGACATCTAGGTCAATTGGCATAACAAAGTTTATTAAGAAAATGTTCTGCATCCTACTTTGGTGAGTGGCGTCTGGGGTCTTAAAAGCTAGCGAGAGAACATCTAAGATGCATTAATTGGTCCCAACCCACCTGGAGTAAAGGAGAATGAAGAACACCAAAGACACAAGGAAAGTAATAGCTCAAGAGATAGAAAGGGCCACATAAACCAGAGACTTCATCAGCCTAAGACCAGAAGAACTAGATGGTGCCTGGTTATCACCAATGAACTGCCCTGACAGGGAACACAAGAGAGAGTTGTAGCAGGAGAAAAGTGGGATGCAGAACTCAAATTCTATTGAAAAGATCAGACTTAATGGTCTGACTGAGACTGGGGGAACCCCAGAAAGCATGGCCCCCGGACTCTCTCAACCCTGAACTAAATCCATTCCCGACGCCAACTCTTCAGACAATGATTTGACTGGACTATGGGACATAAAATAATACTTGGGAAGAGTGTACTTCTTAGCTCAAGTAGATACATGAGACTAAGTGGGCAGCTCCTGTCCAAAGGTGAGATGAGAAGGCAGAGAGGGTCAGGAGCTGGTTGAATGGACACAGGAAATGAAGGGTGGAAAGGAGGAGTGTGCTGTCACAGTATAGGGAGAGCAATTAGGGTCACAGAACAATGTATGTATAAATTTTTGTATGAGAGACTGTTTTGAATTGTAAACTATCACTTAAAGTACAAGAAAAATAAATAAATGAATGCATGTTTAATCATTCCTCCATTTAAATCATTTTTGTGGATTTCCACTGCATTTGGTATTTTTCCTAATTCTTTAGCATAATTTACAGTTTTCCCTTTAATTTATTATTTAAACATATCCAACCTCACTTCCTGACACTCCTTATGGCTCACACTCCACAAAGCAATCGTGGGTGTTGTTAGGTGCTGTTGAGTTGGTTCTGACTCATAGTGACCCTATTGCAGCTACTATGCAAATCCATCTCATTGATGGTCTTCCTCTTTTTCACTGATCCTCCACAAAGCAATTATCCATGTCTTTTCCAGTCCTTGAATATGCCTCAGTTATCTTTCAACTCTAGACCTTACACATGTAACCCACCCTGCTCTGTTCCCTCTTCACCTAACACATTCACATTCATTGTAGATATCTCAGGGTACATACTTTTTCAAATCCAGAAGTTCTTCTGTAATCTGTCCCCTCTAACCAATCCTACATGAACACCAAAACATGCAATAGGATTCACTCCTGTAAGTCCCCTCAAACTGTACAATACCCCATTTGTCACATTCCTTTGAATTATAATTGCCTGTCTTAATCCTTCTCTCTGAATAATGCTCCATTAGTACATCATTTTGGCAAATATATGTATATATAGTATATACAAGTTCAAGGCATATAGAAGGCACACAATTGGCAACATCATTCCACAATCTTTCTCAATTTCAGATCCTGCTTCCTTACCTGATTTTGGGTAAGCAAGTGTAATGACATCTCCATCCCTCACCACAAATTCATCCTGCAAGGATTTTAAGATTTCAATACCGCATATGTTGTTGGGGAAAGAAATTCCCTCAAACCACAATCAGTAGCCATCCCAAAGACACCTGCCAAGCTTGGCCTTCTTGTTCCAGTATTAGCGGTCTTAGAAGCAGTTGGCTCTCTGTTCTGGTGCTGCTGGAGACACTTCTTTAAGAAATTTGATCTGGGTGCAAATGATAGAGAGATTATACAGAGGAATCCAAGGTTTGCTGAGGTTTCCTTCCTGGTTCTCAGTTATAAAAACGGGGAGTGTTAAAGGGATGGATTTCTAGTCAATGAGAATTAGCTAGAGTAATTATTAGCTGACTCAGAGTACTTTCTGATGTTACAAGGTCAATAAACAAGCAGAGGATTAATGAATGATAGGTGTGCTTCCAAAATAAAGGAATTTTGAAATCATAAATGTTAAATTTGTGCTCTCATCCCCTATCCTGTACTTATCCTCAGTCTCTGGGGACTTTTTCCTAGGACACCAGCTTCTAACTGACTAAATTTTGAATCCACCACATTCAATGCTTTGTCTATAGCCCATGAAAAAAAAAAATGGGATTCCAATCACAGAAATACTTTAGATTAATATAATATTTAATCTGGAAAAAATGAGTAAGCCATATTCAGAAATGTCCCGAGAAGTTTGCCTAACATTTACTGTTGATGAAATTGGTAGAATTTTTAGCATCCTCTAATGTTAAATATTCCGCTACTCATTTACTTGCATAACTTTTCTAACTCCAACTATTTCCAGGTTCTTGGATGCTGATTCAGTGGGGTCAGCCTAGTTCACATAAGCCTAAATGACACTGGCATGCTGTGAATGCAACAGTTTTATGCAATTATTTCTATTTCAGAGGGACTTAATCCTTGGTTCAGACTGATAATTAACTGCAGAAATTTGAACACGAAGTTTTTTCTCACATTTCATAAGGCTTCACAATAGATTAATTTTGTGTTTGTATGAATATTTAACATGGAAGAACACAGAGGTTTTTTTAAAAAAAGTTGGTTTTGAAGGAGAAATAACCACATACTGTTGTTATTAAGTGTTCATTTATTGAAGATATGATATGACTAAAATAGGCTCACTGTGTATGCCCAAAGGCTGGTCTTTGGGACTCATTTGGGCACTGAATGGCCATGTGTGTTGCCTGGTTGCTGGTGTGGACAGCGGAAGTAACATGGCAATTATAGCAAAGACAGAAATTATAATTAAATCTAGTTTGTTACATTGAGGGAGCATTGTCTGATAAGGTTTTTTTTTTTTTTTTTTTTTTTATCCAACCACATAAGATGTTTCAGGGCAATGTTGGTAAGGGTATAGCAGGCTTTGTAAGACCATACTCAGGGGATCCCACAAACTGAGAGAACTTCCTCTTGAACAGGAAGTCATTTGCCATCAACTCAACTGCACGGAACTTGAAGAACTAGCAAGACTCATGGAGCACCACTCAGTGGAAATGTCCAGGATTGGTGCTTCCAGTATGCTCTATTTAAAATCGCTGTGGAGTTCATCACACCAAACTGAAAATTCTATACCACCTATGTAACCAAATGCTTATGTTGACCAATCAAATTGTATGGTGCAAAGCACTGTGTATGCAATACTTCATTTCCTGTAAGGAAATGGAGGCTCAGAAAGGTTGATGGCTTTCCTTTAGCCACCCAGTTACTAAGTGTAGTATCAAGGAGAAAGGATGTTTTACAGTAGGTCATGCTCTTATTTATTAAGGAAATCTGTGGATCTCTCGTCAGTCCACAGGGAATTCAGGATTCCACTGAAATCGCAGTGGAGGGATTCTAATGTGAACTAGGTGGCCAGGGAAGTGCTGCCTGGGGACTGATAATTATATTGAAGATGAGAGTATACATTGGATTTGGCCCAATGCCAGTGTGGGAAGGGATTGCTGCTTCCAGAAGGAGTAATAGGAGTACTCACTACTCTGTGTTCTCATGATACCTTTCCTCACCCCTCCAAACAATTGGAAACTTAGTCACAGGAGTCCGAGTTCGGAGTTTACCACTAGGGACTGCCAGAGATGGTCTTCGGCCGGACATTGAGTCCAATTTCTGTCCAGAACCTACCTCTTTGTGCTCTGGTTGTGTCCTGCCTGGATTACTGTCAAGGCACATGTAATGTGTTTTATACCTCTTACTGACATTTGTGTGTGTGGTGACGATGTACACAACAAAACCCTTACCAATTCAACAGTTTACACAGTGACATTGATTACATTCTTCGTGTTGTGCCATGATTATCACACTCCTTTTGTGAACCATTCCACCCCCATGAACATAAACTCAATGCCCCCTAAGCAAAAACTCCCCCTTTCCCCACGCTTTCACCCATCGTAGCCACTAATAAATGGGTTCTATGTATTTAATTATTTCATATTAGTGAGATTATACAGTATTTATGCCTTTGCAACCAAATTATTTCTTCCCTCAGCATAATGTTTTCAAGGTTCATCTATGTTGTGGCATGCATCAGTACTTCAGTTGCCTTTTACTAGCTCTTAAGACTCTGTATTGTTCTCATATGTGTTCAACAACCACACTGTGGAGTTTGGTGAAGCTATCATTTATAGCACTTGCCTATTTCCATAGTGTAAATATTCCCATCACAGTAGATTTCAATCTACTAATGTGACATCACTGAGTAGGGAATTGAAAAGAGATGTGCATTACCATGCCATTATGTGCATTTCCACCATACAGATACAATAAACACAAAAATTCTCAGGAGAATGACTAATAGTAAAATGATTTAAAAAAAAAAATCCGTCGTAGTCGAGTTGATTCCAATTCTTAGCAACCCTATAGGATAGAGTAGAGCTGCATCATAGGGCTTCAAGGAGCGGCTGGTAGATTTGAACTGCCAACCCTTTGGTTAGCAGCCAAGCTCTTAAGCACTGGACCACCAGGAAGTGATAAATTTTGCATATTTATTATCTTCGTTTTGATGTAATTTATTTAGCAGCAAGTTTTTCTAATTTAATTTATAGGGATGACTGCATTAAAAAAAATTTCAAGTAGGGAGAAAAGGTGGCTATTTCACTTTTGTGTGCTCAACTGTGTACAATTCTGGTTCATTTTGTGTTTGTCATAAGGATTTAGATACATGAGTAAGTGGTGGAAATTAAGTTCTATTTTAGCTACTACCTGCCTCCCCCCCCCCAGGCTGTAACCAAGCTCTTTAAACAGGAGATTATGCAATCTTCCTGGGAAGTTCTTCCATTGCTGTTGTGGTTGCTTCATCAATGACCTTATATTTCATTTTTCCAAGGTAGGTTTTTGTGCAATGAATCCTGACAGCTCCATATCTTATAATGGCCAGTTATTCCAAATAATTAAAAACTCTATGAAATTGTAAATAAGTAATTATCACCCACAAAGCAGGATAATAAGGAAATGATTAAATGTGCATGTCTTAGTCTACCCCCAAGTGGATGGAAAATTATTCTACTTAAAAAGTTTCATTTGTGTGTGGAAGCTGACATTTGCTGCTTTGTGTTTTAAAATATTTAAAATTGTGAATTAAATTTATTTGAGTGGTTTTTCTATAATGTAAACTAATTAACCAACTCAAGTAAAATACCCTTCCAGGCTTCATGTTTAATAAAGACTTAATTACTATGAACAGGTGTCAAAAAAACTAACGAAACAAACAAAATCAACAAGCGCATAAGGAAATCAGTCACCGTAAGATCCGATAGATAAACATCACCATCATTTCAGCAAAGGTATCAGAATTTAGAATTAAAGGATTTCAAATATAAAATTAGCATTTTAAATGTATTTAAAAGTATAAAAGATGGAATTAAAAGAAGGAAGATAGAGTTTCTTTGGGGTGGAATCCCTTTCTTCTGTTCCCAGGCACAGCACTTCCCCAGTCAAACTATGCTAAGATTTATGGGTTTGGTAGCCAGGAAGAGAGCTGGAGACATTCCTGAGGAGGGTGAGCATTGAATTGTGATGCACACTCCTCACACGGTTCGTCTGCTTAGTCTTCAAACCAGTGATCCTTTTCTTTTAAGAAGTGGAGGGAAACACTTCTAAAGACCAAGGGAGCAAGAGGAATTTGACTCCTAAAGAATTACAACGCCATCTACTAAAAAAACCCTCCTTGGTCCTAGGGACAACTCTTTCCTTATCAGGGACCAGAATGGGTGTAGGAACCCTTCCTAGATGGGAAATTGAGCTTTGTTTGCGTTACTTTCCCTCTTCCACTAAAGTGATGAGTCTGGAATTTAGCTCTGTCTGCACTGTGACTGCAGGAGATGAATGTTTCTACAAATGCCTCCAAATACATTCCTTAGCAATGTAGATTGGTAATTAATGGGAAGTTTTATCTTTTTGGAAAGATGTCTCTTATTTGGCTGAGTGCCATTTTGCAGTGAAGAGCATAGCTGTGAGCTGTTAGCAGCTCTCATTCACAGCAATTAGAGTACAGGTGCAGGTTTGGTGATCTGTGTAGGCAGCAAGAGATTTTACTAAAGAAATATACACATTAAATAATGAGTAGTCCTGAATTGTGGTGAAACCCTGAAGGAAATGGAATTGGTGATGGTTACAGAACAAGTGTTGTCTATGGAACTAACTCTTCATTTCATACTTTATAAATAAGTTCTCAAAATGGCAAAGTATTAACTTTTATTTTTTTATCTGTTAAAAGAAGTACATGGGTTTTAAATATGATTTTATTATGTATGATTAAAATATTACATAATATTTTGAGGCTGATTCATAGAGTTGATAAGATATTAGGTTGTTTTCAATTATTGAATGTATAATTGCATTGTAGGATTAAAGTCTCCAGGATACAATTAGACAAATTATGCTTCATAAAAGCAATCCCCCACAGAAGTATATATATAAAGGAAGTCAGTATCCATGCCAGATTTGAAAATATTAGGCCATTATTCCCATGGGAAAAGCCCTTGAGGAAGTTCCCTCATCTTCTCTTGGTATATTTTATTAAAGGCTTCACTCTGAGCCACCGTGAAATGATTTTTCCAATCCCCAGTGATTCCTGTCAAATACCAAAAGTAAGACCAGGTCAGATTTCTAACTAGCATCTCAAGGCCTCATTTGAACTTCTCCAATACTAGAGCCTACTAACATCTAGTATCTGCCTCACAATATTGTGAGGACTAAATAGACATGACAGGCAACACCAACAATAATAATAACTAAATGACAATTAGTAATTCTTTTATGTCAGACTTTTTATTTCTCTTTTTTTAGGATTGCACATGTATACCTCATTTAATACTCTCAACATCTTTTCAAGATAGGGGCTGTGTTTTCTCCATGCCACACTTACCCTGATTTGCTCATACAGGTAGGTACAAATGGTGTTCTTGCTCCTCACACTTGCCTCCTGATCATCCTTTCTTTTTCTTTTTTACTCTCCACCTTTGAATCTCAGAGCCCCCAACTACCAGGATATCTCACTGTTGTAGCTTTCTATCATGCCTCAGGTCAAAACCCCTCATTCAATGAAGATTTTAGCTCATAGTACACTGGAACACTCTTGATAACAAGTATAATAAAAATTCTTCGTGATTTCAATTTCTAGATTATGCTTCTTCAAATACGCTGGTCTCTGTTCCTTGATTATTTCTCTTCCAATGACCTTATGCCCCATGCAACCCAAAGTTACATGCTGTATCTTCTCATTACTCATTCTTCCTCCATGATCTGACTTTCACATATCCCATTTTCAGAATATCAGCTTCTCCACTCCCTGATCATTCACGAGCACATCAGTTTCTCCAATACTTCAACTCCACTGAGACCCCTAATCTATTGGTTCTACCTCCTTTTCACTATCTTGCTCTCTCCTCATGAATTAGTTTACTTCATTAACCAGACTAAATGTCAAAATTGATTATTGTAATTACTCTTGCACTTTCAGCTCTCTTGCCCTCCTCGTTGTGTAGAATTTATTTCATATTATACTAAGTTAAGATAAACCCAACTTGAAACAAGACAGGACATAATACAGACAAACCTGCTGACTGGTCTTTCTTTAAAATTGTGACCACTGAAACCCAATCATGATGCCATAGTGAACATACCCATTTATCTTGCTTTAACTTCAATAACTTCTCCCCATTCTGTTTCTAAGCTGATAACCTTGACTCAATTGTGTTGATACAATGGAATCAATCTGAAGGTAACTTCCGTGATTTCCTAGCAATGTAACCACCCATGTATCTATATCTGAAGATTCAAATACTTCCCTTGTGCCATGTCTTGAGGGTATCAATAGAAGCAGGTGAGTTGTCTGGCCATTTCTTCATGTTCTAAAATCAGAAAACTCTCTCTTACCTTTTCTCATCAATTTCCCTTTGCTGTGATCCATAAATTCGTCTGCTATTAGGGATAAATTGCTCATTTTATTATCTTTCATGACCTCGAAAGATACGTGCTTGAGGACCGAGTTGAGTTCTTCTGAGCTTAGCTTCTTGTCCAAGAAGTGGCTGATCCTCTCTACACTGGCCCTTATGTCCTAGAATAAGAAACACAAAGGAGAGGACATGAAGAAAAATACAACAGGGATAGAAGAACAACAAGCATAGGAAGGGCAGGACAATGATGAGGTGGATAAAAAATGAAAAAAAGCATAAATAGAATGAATTGTTTAGGCTCCTCTGAAAGGGGATAAACACTGGATAAGAGTACATTGGACAAAAAGAAAATAAAGGTTAGTTGGAAGAAATGAGATGAAAGTATAGTAATGATGCCGAGAACAATATTGAACTCCTCTGTGCCTAAGTCCATGTCACTCTAGAAGTAAGAGGGAATTGTCCCAAATTTTCAAAGACAATTTCCAGATGGACTTCATATACACACAAATTTATTAGAGATAAGAAATGCACTCCTTACAGATAGAACTCAATTCTCGATATGATACTTGTTTTTAAGTCATGGCTGTAACACGTAGTAACACAGTTTTAAATAACTTTCATTTGAACAGCACATCAAGTTTTACAAAGCATGCTTACATATTATCAGAAGGATTAGCGCATGTACCATCTGAGAATGAGAGAGAGGAGGGCTTTTATAAGACAAAAATCTTTAAGGCCAAGTACACTGTTTAAATCCCACCTGTGATGCAATGAGTTCCTTTGTGTGGCCCTTTGTCTTGGTTCTTTGGAAAAAACAGCTTAGGAGATTTTCTCCCTTAGCCCTGAGGAGTTACTTTTGCCCTAGTTCTTAGAGAAGAAACTTGGGCGAAGGGGTGTTGATAGATTTTTTCCTAACACAGAGGATTTGCTACTTTTGCCCAGGGGATTTCCCAGGTTGATCAACATTTCCTAGGTAAGTTATAAACAACTTGATGGTTTGATTCTTTTGTGTAGTAATTAACAAGACCTGAGTAAATAAACACCTCATGGTTAGTTGAAAATTGATTGAACTCTGATGTGGTGAGGGAGACCCCACCTTGTAATGGATGAGGATTGGGATATATAAATGGCTGAAACAAAGAGGTTTGAGAAGACTTCTGGCTGAGAGAGAGATGCTGGCTAAGAGTGGACTGGGAGAGAAGCAAAGCCACATAGGATCGAGTGGCCCTATAATGGTACACTAGCTTTGAGCTGGGTCAGTTAACAGAGGCGAGGTCAACGGCAGAGAGCCAACAGCAGGTAGACTTGACGAGGTAAAGGCCTGCCACCAGGGAGCAGCTAAGACAACTGAGCAAGCCATTAGATTGGCTGTGAACTGGGCCAGTTACCAGTGGAGAGAACTACAGTGGAGAGCTGCTGGTAGAATGACCTGACAGGCAGAGGCTCACTAAAGAGAATTGTTGCTAGGGGAGCAGCAGCTGAGATAGCTTAGTGAGCTGCTACACTGGCTATGAGCTGGGCCAGTTTTTGACAGAGAAGCCAATGGACCTTGCAACAAATTATCGAACCCTAAAGAAGTAGACAGTGCCGGGGGAGGGGAACGTCTGCTGTCAGAATTTAGATTATTGTGATATGGCATGAGAGAGAGTAAATTTTTTGGAAGAATGGCTACCTGATGCAGCTCCTCATATGAAATTATCAGGAAATTCTCTTTTCCTCTCATTGACAGCCAACCATGAGTATGGTCAAACCATGATCCACAGAACACTGCAAGTGAATGGGAGGAGAAAAGGAGACTGTATCATTCACTCTTGTGTGCTCATTTGCTTGTATAATCTGGCTCATTTTGTGTATGTTTAAATATTTGGGGAATAAACAAGTGAGTTGTGGAAATTCTCTTCTTTTTACCTTATTTCCACGAAGAATAAAGGTTTCCGCTGAGTTCACTGTGTGTCAGGGAAAACCCATGTATATCAAATTAGAACTGTCTGATAGGGCTTTCTTTTTCTTTTTTTCCATTTTTTCTTATTGTGTTAAAAATATACACATTCAAAATTTGCCAATACAACAATTTCTACATGTATAATTCAGTGACACTGATTATATTCTTCAAGTTCTCAATAATTGTCACTATCCTTTTCCAAATTATTTCACCATCATTAACATAATCTCAATGCCATCTGAGTAAAAACTCCCCTTCCCCCTCCCTCCCACCCTCGGTAACTGCCACAAATCTTTGGTTCCCATATTTGCTTATTTCCTATAAATGAGATCATACAGTATTTGTTCTTTTGCAACAGACTTATTTTGCTCAACATAATGCTTTCAAGGATCATCCATGTTGTGACATTTCATAGGTTTTCAGTGACTGATTTTTTCTTTTTCTGGGAGTAGGTCACCATACTTTTCTCCTGAAGCCCTCTGGGTGGACTCAAACCTCCACCTTTTTGGTTAGCAGACAAGCACATTAATCATTTGCACCATCTAGGGATTCCAATAGCAGTTACTATGGTGTCAATTCCTACTGATAGAGACCTCATGTGTGTCAGAGTAGAACCATGCTCCATAGGGTTTTTTGGGTGATTTTTCAAAGTAGGTCACAAGGACTTTCCTCTGTTGTGACTCTGGGTGAATTCAAGCCTCTAATCTTTTGAAAAAAAACTGGGTGCTATGTAAGATAAAATATTTAAGGGCAGTTCCCCATCTACATGGAAGGGAAATTAAATTTGGAAATTTGAAGGGAATGAGTTGGCAAATGTAACAGCTAAATATGAACACAACTGATTTGGGAGTCACTGATTTTGTTATTTCTACAGTGAATATCATTTCTTTCTCCTACACTAGAACAATGATACTGTTGACAGAGGAGCACACCTATGTTCTTTTTGGCCTTCACCCATATCACACTGCTACCACGTATCCATATCACATATTGTGAGAATTTTCCTAAGATGTTCAGTCTATTCAGGAAACTCTGACTGGGGGAGTCATGTCCTAAGAGATCCTATCACTTGGATATCATTAATACATCCATAAAGGGACAAGTGACCCATGCCAATCAATACTTCCTCCCTGAAAACTTTTGTTCTTGGCATGAAGAAATTGTTGATCTCTTCATATATCTTGGCAATGATACGTAAGTCCCCTCATTCATGAAATGCCAGCTTTTTTTTTTTTAGGTCAAATGTACATAAAATAATAGCAATCTATGCTGACACCAAGATCAATAAAATTTTCAAACACAAAAACGCAGAGATTTAGGAAGTTTTCTTTGATTTCATGATTCCACATATTTCCATAAGAGATTGAATTGAATTTTTAAATTAGATTAATTGAGAAAAAATTGGCATTTTCTTAACTTCCTTTGTTTTGGAGATATCTTTTTTTAAAAATCATATTTAATGTTCTTTTAACTAAGAGTGTAACCTAACTAAATAAGGGCATTAGTTGTGAAGAAGATGGCCCAAATATCAAAGGGTAAAATAAATTGACTGACAAAATGGATATGATAAACTGTAAGCCAGACTTTGGCATCAGCACTTCAAACATCAAAATGAAAGGTATTTTCTACCTTGAGATAGACACCTAGAATTATGAGTACTAACCAGTTCTAGGAACTGTCTCAATTAAGACATCTTCAAACCCCATTTGATCAATAAGGAACTTGAGGCTCATAAAAATCATGCCATTCTTCCTCTGATAAACAGCTAGTAAAAGGTCAAATAATCAAAATTTGAACACAGACAGTGAAAACTCCCAGAGAGGAGAGCATTTGAGACAGAAACAGGCAAGATCATGCCAGTTAGAGGCATACTGTAATGAAGGAAAAATCATTGTAATTACATGCATAGTTACTTCACATGTGTACTATGGTGTCCCATAAGATGTCAGAAAATCGGATATGTGACAAAACTAAAACAGGAGTTTTAAAGTTTTATGTTGGTCATTACAACCACTTGAAAATAAATATCTTTTATGGAAACCCTGTTGCCAAACCTAAGGTACTCTTTAAAAATGATCTTTTTATTTGGAATCTAGGTTAAATCCCAGGATCTCTAATCTAATGTGTAATGCTATCCATGATCTTGACCATGCAGATACTATTAGCATCCATTACCTTCCCCAGCTGTTACTATATTTCAACTTTTCTCTTCTTGTACAATATCCTGTGTTTGTCCCCTCCATCTTAGTTCAGTGGTAGTAGAATGTGCACACTTTTTTCCACATGTTTATTTTTTTCTTTAACAATGGATTTCAGAGACCACTCTTCAGTAGTACAGCAATATTCTTTTCTTTTTTACCCTGGTGGTGTAGTGGTTAAGTGCTACAGCTGTTAATCAAAAGGTTGACAGTTTGAATCCACCAGGTGCTCCTTGGAAACTCTATGGGGCAGTTCTACTCTGTCCTATAGCGTCTCTATGAGTCGGAATCAACTTGATGGCAACAGGTTTTTGGTTTTGATGGTATTCCAGTATATAGCTGGTGGACATTTAGTTCTTTTCTTGGTTTTTGTTATTACAATTACAAATAAGGCTTCCTTGAACAGCTTGTATATCCATCATTGTGCATTTTTGCTCCTGTATTTTTTCCAGTGGAAAAGTTAGAAATGTGTATCAACTTGTCTGAGATTAGTATTGCAACTTCCACTCTTTTTTGGTTACTGTTTGCTTGATATATTTTTTCCATCCTTTGATTTTTAATATATTACGTCTTTGTGTCTAAGGTGTGTCTCTTGTAGACAGCATACTGAGGGATCATTTTTTTAAATCCATTCTGGCACTCTCTGTCTCTTTACAGGCACATTTAAGCCTTTTAAATTTAGTGTGATTATCAATAGATATGAGCTTATTATTATTGTTATTATTTTTTTTTTGAATGATGCTGACGTTTTCTTTGTTCCTCTTACTCTCCTGTGCAGGGTTCTTTTTGTTTGTGCATTTCTTTTCTTTGTTATTATGGATTTGTGTTTACTGAGACTGTTTTTCTTATTTTTTATTATGATGAGTAGGTTTGTTAGCTTTCTTTGTGGTTACCTTGAAATTTACTCTTAACTTACTAGGTTTTAAGCATTCTTTTATTACTTGATATTGCCTTGAATTTCTCTCCACTTGAAAATTTTATACCTACCCCATTTATTCCCCTTTTTATTGTCTTGACTTTGTTGTTATTTACATATTGATGTCTCTGTTTCCCTATTTTAAGTCTTTTAGCTTTGTTTTATTATTGAAATTTCTTTACCTAGGTTGGTATCTGGCTGATGCTTTCCGGTGTCCCAGACTCCAGTTGTTGTCTGATGTCATGGGGTCTCTAACTGAAGAACTCCCTTTAGTGTATCTTGTAAGTTTGGATGGGTTTTTATGAGTTTGTGCATCAAGTTGTAAGTGCTAATCTAATTTTGTTACAGTTTTCAAAATTACCCCAGATGGACTTGTACCATTTTTTCTTCACACCAACAATATATGAGTATGCCTGTCTACACAATATTGTGTGTTTTAAATATTTTGAATGCTTACTAAAGGATTTGTGAAGCATGGTGCCTCAATGTAATTACTTCAGTGTAATCAAATCCACATTCCCCTTAATTTGAATGTGGTGGAGTACCTTTTCATACTTTATCCTGATTATTTAAACATTTATGTTTGAATTTTTCTCAGAAATAATACAGTGGATGAGATGGGATAAGTTGGAGGGTGTAGAAGAAATAAGATTGTCAATTAATTGAAAATTTGCTGCAGTTGATGGGTATGTTAGGAGAGGGGTCATTATCACATTACCTGTTCTTTTGATAGTATTTTATATTTCCCATAATAAAAATTAAAAATTGTCGGCTGGAAATGTTTAAAAGATAGAGGTTCTGAAAGAAGGACATATATTTAGTTTAAGTTGCAGGAATTGACAAGATTGAAATATGCTACCACCGTTTAAGTACTGACAGTTATACAAAGCGTGAGACTTTTTTTCCCCTGATTTCTCTCTCCATACATTAGTCATTTTTTACATAAAACTAAACCTTTTACTTTGAAATAAATTTAGATTCACGTGAGGTATAAGAAAGAATACAGACAGATTATGATGTCCTTTCCTGAATTTTCCACAATGGTAACATCTTAGCTAACATTAGTATTCTAGTGTCTCAAACTTATACCGAGAGAATTTTCAAGACAGCAGAGCATGGAGATTAAGATCCTGCTGTTATATGGGAGGTGGTATGGATTTAACAAACTCCAGGTTTGTAAGGCTATGTGGCTGCTTAAACACTGAGATAATCAAACATGGACATGTTCTGGTTGTGACATGAGGTGCAAGACCCCCACCATTCCTTCCAGATCACTCATCTTGAGTGAGACTTACCATTTCCTTGGAGGAAACATTCAAGATATTGTTCAAATAACTCTGGAGTCTGGACACATTTCAATGCTTTGAAGAAATAATAACCAGAAGTAATAACATCTCTGGGATTTCTGATTACATAAATAACCTGAAGTAAAAAATAAATAAATAAAATAATGAAAATGAATGCACCCAATCCCCTATTCGTAAATCTTGACAAATGGTGAAAAAGCCAAACCTCAACAAATGCTTAACTGCAATTTGATCTTCTCCAACTCATTCATTTAACAAACATTATCTCAAGTACCCACTATGTAGGGATGGTTGCACAACAGCATGAACACAATGTCAATGAGTTGTACATGTAAAAAATGCTCAAATGGTAAAAGTTTTGTGATATATATATTTACCATAGTAAAAATCAATAACCCAAGAGAAATTCACAATTATATCCTCAGGGACTCTAAACATGAGAACCTTACTTTATAGTACCTGAAATTACACGTCAGAGTCTTATGGAGATGTTGACTGGGAAAGACATAGTACCCTTAGATGATATGCTTAGGGAAGTACAACTGAGTTTCATATGTGAGCACCACACCCACAAATCCTCTGAAATATAGGTGCTAATTTATAATTCAATTGCTTCCACCATGAGGAATTCAATATAAAGTACTTTTTCAGGGGTGCAGAGACATAATTAACTAATGAAGAATGGGAAGAAAGCCCTGATGATCTACTTCAGAAAATTATCCAATGAAATCCTTATGGATCACAACAGAATATTTTTCAATATAGTGCTGGAAGATGTGCCCCCTAGGTTGGAAGGACCTATGCAATAGCTGCAACAATGGACTCAAACGTTCTGACGATCATGAAGAAGGCACAGGACAGGGCAAGGTTTTGCTCTGTTATATATAAGGTCGCCATGAGTTGGAGCCAACGTGATGGCAACTAACAACAAAAACAATGAAGAATGAGTATCTATGGAGAAAAATCAAGGAGATAACCTAGTATATAATACTGTGGTTTGGAACAAGGTTTTCTCTTAGTTCACTTTCATGAATCACATTTAACTCTGTATGCAAAGGAAGGCATTTAAGACATAGAAGTTGTCAGTTCTGTCGTTGCAATTATTAGCTCACCTTGGCCTTGGAATGGAAGAGTGACTTGGGAAATAATTGAAATGGGAGGTGTGAAGAGTACATTCGTGGATCTTTCTGATTTTTTACCCTTTCATACCCAATTCTTGTTTCTATCCACGGTGAACGATTCCAGTTTAAAACAGACTGGACCCAGCTGGGATCTCCCTTGGAGTGGATGAGACTGATGATCTCTATCATCCAGTTGGTTCCTGGATAGAGAAGGAAAGACTTTGACGTACTTCATTCTGACTTTCAAACATGCCACAGCATTTAATTACTTCTTTATTCATGAAATACTTTTTGTCTTCCATGAGACCACACTCTTACTATTCTTGCTCCTAATGCTCGATCTCCTTGCATCCTCTTCATCTAATATTCAACATCTGATCCCCTAACCAATTTGTCATGTTTGACACGTAGGTAAAGATGCTCGAGAGTACTAGCTGGCAATGAAAAGGGAGAATAATCAAGTGGAAACTTCCATAGACGTTCATAACTCCACCAGAAGAATGAGATCTACCATCTTTCATGCCATTATTAACCTCATGGACGCAGTGTGTATAGATAGGGCTGGGAAGAAAAAGCGGATTCACTCTCAAGGAAACAGGCATTATTTTTTATATAAATCTGTCAAATATTATTTTTTCTCCTACTTAAATGAAACTAGGGCTGACCATGTGACTAGATTCCTGAAAGTAAGAGAAAACGTGCTGACAGGACCCAGGGGAGAAAATTTATCTTGTTCTTGTAAAATACATTCCTAGAAAGGAAAAAGCAATTCCATACGAAGCCATCTAATACTTTCCTTTGAATTATATAGGAGGACTTACTGTCCACAAATGCTGTAGCCCTATGGTACCATGATGAGTAACTCATTGTTATGGATTGAATTCAAAAATGAATTAAATTGAAATCAAAAATGCATATCAACTTGACTAGGCCATGATATCCAGTACTGTGTAGTTGCCCACCATTTTGTGATCTTGTGTGATTATCCTATATGTTGTAAATCCTAACCTTTATGATGTTAATGAGGCAGGGTTAGAGGCAGTTATGTTAAAGAGGCAGGACTCAATCTACAGGATTAGTTTGTATCTTGAGTCAATCTTTTTTGAGATATAAAAGAAGTGAAGAGAGAATGGGGACCTCCCACCACCAAGAAAAAAGAGCCGGGACCAAGTGCGTCCTTTGGACCTGGGATCCCTGTGCTGAGAAGCTCCTAGACTAGTGAATGATTGATGACAAGGACCTTCCCCCAGAGCCGACAGAAAGAGAAAGCCTTCCCCTGAAGCTGGCACCCTGAATTTGGACTTCTAGCCTCCTAAACTGTAAGAGAATAAATTTCTCATGGGTAACGCCACCCACTTGTGGTATTTCTGTAATAACAGCACTAGATAACAAAGACACTCACACAATCAGATTTGCCAGTCTGGAGACTGAATCACGGACCCTTAGAGCTAATGACATCAACATTCTTTCTCTAGACATTTCATTATAAAAGAGAGGAAAAGAAAAAAAGAGCATTTGTTTAAAATGTGTTACTCATGTCCAATTACATGCAGCTGCCTACACATACACTATTGCATTGATTTATTTACACTAGTCCTAACCAGACGAGCAGTAAAATGGATGGCTTGTCCAAACTGTTCTTAAGAAAACACACCAAAAATACAATGGACCAATAAACAAATGCAATTTTTTAGTGTTTACTTTTTTGTTTCTAGCTTAAATCCACTCACATTTCTCCACCTTTTATATTATATACCCAGTATATCCAAACTATGAAATCTCTTATTCTCTCTAATGCCAGTTCCAATAGTTATGCTTTTCTTCCAACTCTTTCTATCTCAATGTACAGCACCAACATTCACCTAGTTTTTGTGGTCTGGAATCTCGGAAATATATGTAGGCTTCTCTCTTCCTCAACATCTGATCAAGTTGTTCTCAACTTCAAGCAGTTGTACCACCAAAGGGACATTTTTCTATTTCTGGAGAAGTTTTTTTCATGAATGGAGTGAGTGTGTGCTACAAGTGTCTATTGGATAGAGTTCAGGATATGGTTAAACACTCTGCAGTGTATAGAACAGGCACCTAAATAATGAGTTATCAAGCCCAAAATGTCAATAGTAACAAAGCTGACAAACCTTGCACTATTCAATCAAAGGTCTAATCCCTTTGACATTGCCTAAATATTGCTCAATGTGGCAGAATTCTACCATTTCCTGTGTAATTCTTCGTCCTAATCACAGTCATTTCTTGATCTGCTCTGCAGATCTGATGTTCTTTTTTACTCTTATGCAGCACAATTATTCCTTCCACATACAGAGGCCCTTGTGATCTTTAAATGCATATTTAGTCACTTCTCCATTTAAAACCTTTCCGTGGATTTCCACTGCATTTAGTATATTTCCCTAATTCCTTAGGATGGTTTACAGGTCTACATAATTTACTATTTAAACACCTCTAACCTCACTTTCTGCCCCCTCTACCCTCACACTCCACAAAGCAATTATCCATGTCTTCTCAGGTCTTTGAATATGCCTCAGTATCTTTCAACTTTAGACCTTTACACATGTAATCTACCTTGTTCTGTTCCCACTTCACCTAACACCTAACACTTCATTGTAGACATCTCAGGGTAAGTGCTTTTTTTCATCCAGAAATTCTTCAGTAATGTGTCCTTTCTAAACAATCCTACACGAACACTAAATCATGAAATAGCATTCTGTCCTGTAAGGCCCCCCAAACTGTACAATACCCCATTTGTCACATCTCCTTGAATTATAAGTGCCTGTATTAATTCCTCTCTATGACTAAAAGCTCCATTAGGACATGCTTTGTCACACACACACACACACACACACACACATATATATATATAATCAAGTTTGAGGCAAAGAGAAGGCAGACAATTAGTAACATCATTCCACAGTCTTTCTCAATTTCATATCCTGCTTCCTTACCTGATTTTGGATAAGCAAGGGTAATGACATCTCCATCCCTCACCACAAATTCATCCTGCAAGGTTTTCAAGATTTCAGTACTGTGTACATTTTTCATGAAAGAAATCCCTTCAAATCTGAAATAATCAGTAGCCATCCCAAGAACTGCCTGCCAAGCTTGGCCTTGTTGTTAGCAGCTGACTCTGTTTCCTGGTGCTGCTGGAGGCACTCTTTAAGTTAGACAAATCTAAGTGCAAATGATAGAAAGACTGGACAGAACAATCCAAAGTTTGCTGAGGTTTCCTTTTCGTGTTTTATTTACTGAAATGGGGAGGATTATTGAGGTGGCTATCTAGCCAATGAGAGTCAGTTTGAATAATCATTAGCTAACTCAGAGTACTTTCTGGGGTTACACTGATTTTTTTTTAAAAAATATTACATTGATTTCAGCTGTATCCGAAGGTTAGTAAATATTCAGATGATCGAAGAAACATGGATATCCTTTCAATTGATGGGAATTTAGAAATCATGAATGTTAACTTGAAACTCTTAGTTCCTGCTCTATAATTATTCACATTCTCTGGATACTTTTTCCACAGTCACACAGCTAGTAATTGATTAAATTCTGAATCAGCCACATCCAGTTATTTGTCCAAAGCCCATAATAAATGGTGACTCTACTGATAGCAATAGTTTAGATTCTTAGACTATTTCTTCTGACAAAAAAGTATAAGCCATGTTAACATGTGATTCCAGTAGTGTTTTTAGTGTTCCTGTGTTGATGAAATTGGTAGAATTTTTAACATCTCTTTAGCGTGAAATGTGCTGTTACTCATTGACTCACACAATTGACTTACACAATCCCAACCATTTACAATTTCTTGGATGCTGAGATTTATGGGGGTCCGCTTAGTTCACAAAAGCCTAAATGATCCTGGCATGCTGCAAATGAAACAGCTTGATAAGGTGTAGGGTGGAAGAGCAAAGTCTACTCCTAGTCCATGTCCATCTCAGTGTGGTTAAGGAGATGTCTTCAAAAGCCATGTCTGATGCTCATTCAAGGAGTCCACACTTGCTGTCCAAGTTCCAGCACTGAACAGTAAGTGAGGAGCAACAATAAGAGTACGTAGTCTCCTTCATTTGTAATCATCTTTCTTGAGAATTTAAAAATGGATACGATGGGAAAATGCCAGCATGTGGGTTGCTCAGTGCACAATTCTGTCATCAACTTTTCACCCCAGATCACTTTTTACACTTTCCTAGTAACCTTATGGAAATAAGGTTTTGATCTACTGGTTTGGTGTCATAACTTTCTGTTGGGATGGGCTAGGGAAATGTACCAAGAGAAATCCATTGAAGGAATAAGAGTGGAACTCTACAAAACCTTTTCCTCAACCTATTCATCTCTTTCTATTATGATTACTACCCTCCTAGGCTGTAACAATCCTTAAATCTCTGTGGGAACTTCTTACATTGCTGTTGTTGTTTCATCAATGACCTTATATTTCATCTTTCCATGGTAGATTTTTGGAAACATCCTGACAGCTCAACATCTTATAATACTCAGTTATTCCAAATGATTAAAAACTCTGGGAAATTTTATATAGGTAAGTTATCACCCACAAAGTGAGATAACAAGGAAATGATTAAATGTGCATGTCTTAGTCTAGTTTCAAGTGGAGGGAAAATTATTCTACTCGGAAACATTTTGAGTGTGGAGGCTGACGTTTGTCATTGTGTTTTAAAATATTTAAAATTTTAGTTTAAATTTAGTTAAGTGTTTTTTTCTATAATACAAACTAATTAACCAACTCAAGTAAAACATCCTTCCAGGCTTCATATTTAATAAAGACTTAATTACAATGAACATGTGTCAAAACAAACAAAAATCAACAAGTGCATAATGAAATCAGTCACCATGAGTAAGATTCAAAAGAAAAACAGCATCTTTTCAGGAAAGATATCACAATTTAGAATTACTAGATTTCAAATATAAAATAAATATTTTAGATAGATTTAAAGGTATAAGAGGTGGAATTAAAAGGAGGAAGATGTAGCTTCTTTGGAGTGGAATCCCTCTTTTCTTTTGCCAGGCCCACCATTTTCCCAGTCAGGTTATGCTGAGCTTTATGGGTCTGGTAGCCAGGAAGAGAGCTGGGTGCATTCCAGAGAAAGGTGAGCATTGTATTGTGATATGCACCCCTCATTTGGTGCCTCTGCTTAGTCGTCAAACCAGTATTCCTTTTCTATTAAGAAAGTGGAAGGAAACACTTCTTAAGACTAAGACAGCAAGGGGAATTTGACTCTTTAAGAATTGCAACTCCAACAACTAAAAAACCCTCCTCATCATAGGGCCAACAACTTCCTCATCAGGGTCCTGACTTTGGCATAGAAGCCCTGCCTGGATGGGGGATTCAGCCTTCTTTAAGTTTCTTCCCTTCTTCCAATAAAGTGTTGAGTCTGGAATTTAGCTCTGTCTTCCCTCTGACTGTAGGCGATGAATGTTTCTTCAAATGCTGCCACGAAGGTTCTTTGGCTTTCACACTTAATACAGATTGATGATTAATGGGAAGTTTAACTTCTGGACAGATATTTCTTGTTTGACTGAGAGAAATTTTGCAGAGAAGATGTTTTCTGTGAGCTATTGTTGTCTCTGTTTACAGCAATTGGACTATGGGTGCAGTTTTTTTTTGTTTGTTTGTTTGTTTTTTTGTGGGTGAAAGTGTTGTGCGCCACTCCTGGACAGGAGCTTTATAGCCAGCACGGAGCTCTAGACAGAGGTTACTCTCTATTAGCCTGAGTCCCGGGAGGGAGGGAACATAAAGCAAAGCTAGAGCTGATATGTAGCGTAAGAGAGAAATAAACCTTGTTGTGGTGAGTGATTGAGATATAGGAGTTGTTTGTTAATGCAACATGACCTCACTAACTCACCAATTTATGGCATTTCACTTGAGAAGAGGTTCCTTTATAAGATCTCTGGAGATTTAGCAAGAGGAGTGGGACCTACCAACACACAATGTCCACTATTGTATATAGAATAACAGTAATATTTTTTCTTTTAAATTTTTTTATTATACTTTATTTTTTAAATTTTTTTTACTGTACTTTAGATGAAGGTTTACAGAACAGTTTCTCATTAAACAGTCAGTACACATATTGTTTTATG
>NW_004444112.1:5445874-5447571 GCF_000243295.1 Trichechus manatus latirostris
CAATTCTTCAATGATCCTCTCTGTGTTTTCTGTTTTCTCCCCCTGTTCTGGAACTCTGATCACTCACAGATTTTTGGTTTTGATTGTATCTCACGTAGTTCTCAGGCTGTCTTCATTTTTCTTCATTCTTTTTTTCTAAGTTTTCCTGAAACAGAGTTGTATCCAAGTGTTTGTCTTCAATTTCGCTGATCCTATCTTCCACCACTTCAAACCTGCTCCTCAGCCCTTCTGTGATGTCCATTTCTGAAATCTTGTTGTTTATCTTTTTGATTTCTAATTGTTGTTTTTGTATGATTTCTAGTTGTGAATTTATTTTAGCATTTTGTTCCTGTATTATTTTTCTGAATTCTTCCATTTTTTTGTCTGTATTTTCCATGAATTTTTCTGCCTTTTCCATGAATTTGTCTATTTTTCCTCATTTTTGTCTGTTTTTTTGCTTCAACTCTTGGAAAATTCTGAATGTTAGAGATTTGAATTCGCTATCAATTAGGTCTAGTGTTTTTCTACTACTGGATGGTCAGCTGGTGTTTTATTTTGGAAGCCTACTGGAACCATCCTATCTTGTTTTGATATTGTAAATGTTTTGATATTGTCTGCTGTCTTCAGGGCATTCAATGTTTATTTTCCTCATTTGTTTCATCATGCTTTTTGTTTTATTTGGTTATGTCTGAGCAGATGGGCTGTGCATTCTCTGTTGTTTGCTTTTCTGTGGGCACGATACTTTTCACCTCCTTCCCAATGGTCAGGGTCAGTCACTCAGGTATGGTACAGCAGGGCAGATCCAGCTGAAGGGTAGTTGCTGGGATAGGTTTTTTGCAGCACTTACCAGGGCTGACAGGGCAGACTGGGAATCAGTGCAGGGCAGGTTCCGGTAGGCCGTGCCTGTGCTGCTTGGGAGTGTGATGTTCAGCACACGGTGGAGTTAGGCAGGAAGGAGGGGGTAGATTTTTATGTGTGGAGCTAAGATGGGTATGGGAAAGAGGAGAGAGAGGAGAGAGGAACAGGATCCAAAAACATACATACAAACAAAAAAGAGTACTAAAGGAGCTTGCTATTGGAGTGGAGAGATGAGAGACTGAGAAATGGGGGAAAACAAAAATTTAAAAAAGGGTAAAAGAAAAAAATGAATAAATCGAGAAAATGGAAATGAAGAAAGACAAAAGGGGAATAAGAGAGAGAAGAAAACTAAATAAAGAAATAAAAAAAAAAGCAAGAAAAAAGAATTGCCCCCAGAGATGTCCCTGTGCATCTGTGCAGAGTAAGGGACTAGCTTCCAATCCACGTGGTACTGCCTGGCTAGAAGGGGCTCCCAAGCTGAGAAAAGAAAAAGAAAACAAACAAAACCAAACAGACCAAATCAGAGCAAACAAACAAAAAAGACCTGGGGATCCCACCAGCGTGGCAGCACAGGCCAGGAACCAGTTTCACAGTTGAGTGGTGTTTCGCAGCCTTTCAGGAAGAAGCATAGCTGGCACATGCAGCCAGGTATTTGAGAGAAAGGAGGGGGAGGTGGTGAGAGGTAAGTAAGAAATCTAAAGAAGCAGAAAAAAGCAACACCAGCAGCCAACAAATGGCACTCAGGGAGCAGGCCAGTGTGGGCAGATGGAATCCAAGTGGCACTGGGGTGAAGCTTGTGCTTTCTGGCCAAGAGACTGTGGTGGCAGGAAGCAGAGGAGGCCAAGTGGGGGTGAAGAAGG
>NW_004444112.1:5447671-5454477 GCF_000243295.1 Trichechus manatus latirostris
GAGAGAGAGGAGAGAGGAACAGGATCCAAAAACATACATACAAACAAAAAAGAGTACTAAAGGAGCTTGCTATTGGAGTGGAGAGATGAGAGACTGAGAAATGGGGGAAAACAAAAATTTAAAAAAGGGTAAAAGAAAAAAATGAATAAATCGAGAAAATGGAAATGAAGAAAGACAAAAGGGGAATAAGAGAGAGAAGAAAACTAAATAAAGAAATAAAAAAAAAAGCAAGAAAAAAGAATTGCCCCCAGAGATGTCCCTGTGCATCTGTGCAGAGTAAGGGACTAGCTTCCAATCCACGTGGTACTGCCTGGCTAGAAGGGGCTCCCAAGCTGAGAAAAGAAAAAGAAAACAAACAAAACCAAACAGACCAAATCAGAGCAAACAAACAAAAAAGACCTGGGGATCCCACCAGCGTGGCAGCACAGGCCAGGAACCAGTTTCACAGTTGAGTGGTGTTTCGCAGCCTTTCAGGAAGAAGCATAGCTGGCACATGCAGCCAGGTATTTGAGAGAAAGGAGGGGGAGGTGGTGAGAGGTAAGTAAGAAATCTAAAGAAGCAGAAAAAAGCAACACCAGCAGCCAACAAATGGCACTCAGGGAGCAGGCCAGTGTGGGCAGATGGAATCCAAGTGGCACTGGGGTGAAGCTTGTGCTTTCTGGCCAAGAGACTGTGGTGGCAGGAAGCAGAGGAGGCCAAGTGGGGGTGAAGAAGGATAGGGGGTGGGAAAGAGTATATCACTGGTTACCGGTTATTCTGTCTCCTGCTGGAAGCTCCGTGAAGCTGCTTTCTCATACCCCCTGTTTGCTGATCTCTGATAGGAGTCCAAGATGGTGGATCTGTGCTGTGTTAGCTGATAGGGGACCTCTGCATGTATCTGTCCTTGCTCTCTGTTCTCTGTCAGTTTCTTATTCCATTTGGTGCTTGGCTGAGTTCTTTATCTCTTTATTTGATGCTTAGGATTTCAGGATTGCTGTTTTCTCTGGCTCAGTTTTTCAGATCTTTGCTGTGGAGGGATGGCATGGTGCTTCTGCCTATAGCGCCATGTTTTCCAGAAGTCCCTATGGGTGCATTTTTGCTGATCTAGTGTAGGCAGCAAGATCTTTTACTAAAGAAATGCATACATTAAATTTTAAGTAGTCCTTACTTGTGATGAAACCCAGAGCCAAATGAGATTGGTAATGGTTACAGAAGAATTGGTGTCCATGGAACTAATTCTTCATTTTATACTTTAACAAATAAGTTCTCAATATGGCAAGTGTCTTAGTTGTCTAATGCTGCTATAACAGAAATACCACAAGTGGCTGGCTTTAACAAAGAGAAATTTATTCTCTCAGAGTCTAGGAGGCTAGAAGTACGAATTCAGGATGCCAGCTCTAGGGGAAGGCTTTCTTTCTCTGTTGACTCTGGGGGAAGGTCCTTGTCATCAATCTTCCCCTGATCTAGAAGATTCTCAGCGCAGGAAGCCCAGGTCCAAAGGATGCACTCTCCTCCTGGTGCTGTTTTCTTAGTGGTAGGAGGTCCCTCTGTCTCTGTCTCTGCTCACTTCTTTCTTTTATATCTCAAAAAAGAGTGACTCAAGACACAACCTAGTCTTGTAGATTGAGTCTTTCCTCATTAATATAACTGCCTCTAATCCTGCCTCATTAACATCATGGAGGTAGTATTTACAACACACAGGAAAATCACATCAGATGACAAAATGGTGGCCAAATACTGGGAATCATGGCCTAGCCACAATGACACATATTTTGGGGGGACACAATTGAGTACATAACAGCAAGTATTAACTTTTATTTTTTTAATCTGGTAAAAGGATTATGTGAGATTTAAATATTATTTTATTATGTGTGTTTAAAATATTGCATAATATTTTGAGGCTCTTCAGATAGTTGATAAGGTACAATGTTGTTTTCAATTACTGAATGTATAATTGCCTTGTAGGGTTAAAGTCTCCAGGATTAAATGGTACCAGTTACGCTTCATAGGAGCAACCTGTACAGATGTACAGGCATACATCATTTTACTGTGCTTTGATTTATTGTGCTTTGCAGATATTGCATTTTTTACAAATGGAAAATTTGTGGCAACCCGGTGCCGTTGAGCAAGTCTATAGACACTATTTTTCCAACAGCATGTGCTCACTCCTTGTGTCTGTGTCATATTTTGGTAATTCTCACAATATTTCAAACTTTTTCATTATTATTATATCTGTGATCAGTGATGATCGGTGATCAGTGATCTTTGATGTTACTATTGTAATTGTTCTGGGGTACCATGAACCTCACCCATATAAAACTGTGAACTTAATTGATAAATGTTGTTGTGTTCTGACTGCCCTACCGAAGGACTGTTCCCTTATGTCTCTTCTTCTCCTTGGGCCCCTCTATTCCCAGAGACATAAAAATATTGAAATCCTGCCAGTTAATAATCCTACAATGGTCTTTAAGTGTTCAAGTGAAAGGAAGAGTCACATGTCTCTCACTTTAAATCAGATGCTAGAGATGATGCAATGTCTCCAGTGTTACAGTGCTCTCTCTCTGTCTCTTGTATCTAGGGGGTTCTACACTCAGGGACTCTGGGTCCAAATGATGCACTTGCTCCACTTCAATCTCTTCTTCTTGGTGGTAGTGGGGTCCCCCCTTTCTGTCTCTGGGATGGCTCATTTTAAGCCTAATGGGATGGCAAAACTGACCAATTCCCTCATTAGGGTTCCATACACCTTATTTGCATGGTCTGACCCCTACAAAAAGTGTCTTGCACCATATTTGCATTATTAGCAAGTTGTCCAATCCCCTTGGTGCTCCATAAGCACCTTATTTGCATATTCCCACCCAATATTTATGATACGAGTTACAAGACCATGGAGAGAATGGCCATATAAAAGAGATCCATCACACCACACTTGGTAGAGAGTCAGCAAAAAAGAAGAAGACCCTTAATGAATTGGATTCACATAGTGGCTACAACAGTGGGCTCAAACATAGTAACAATTGTGAGGATGGCACAGGACCAGGCAACATTTCATTCTGTTATACATGGGGTCACTATGAGTTGGAACCGATTCTATGGCACCTAACGACAACAACATATCTGTGTCATTTCAGGGGTTAGTGACTTTCATGGATGTGGCCATAGACTTCTTCCAAGAAGAGTGGGAATGGCTGACCCTTACTCAGAGGAATTTTTACGGGAAGCTGATATTGGAAAACTATAGGAACCTAGTCTCCGTGGGTAAGAGTATTTTTCTCCTTCTGCCTTCCTGTAACTCAGAAGTCCTTCCTGCCTGTCTTAGTTATCTAGTGCTGCTATAACAGACATACCACAAGTGGATGGCTTTAACAAACACAAATGTATTTTCTCACAGTTTAGAGGGCTAGAAGTCTGAATGCAGGGTGCTAGTTCTAGGGGAACCCTTTCTCCTTCTGTTGGCTCTTGGGGAAGGTCCTTGTCTCTTCAGCTTCTATTCCTGGTTCTTTGGAGATCTCCAAGTGGCATGGTACCTAACATCCCCCATCTCTGCTTGCTGGCTTGCTCATTTAATCTCTTTAATATCTCAAAAAAAGATTTACTTAAGACACCCAACACTAACGTTGTCTCATTAACATAACAAAGAAAACCTATTCCCAAATGAGATTGTAACCACAGGCATAGAGGTTAAGATTTACAACACATATTTTTTGGGGACAAATTCAATCCATAACACAGCCTTAATCAGCATTTTCCTGCATTGCCCTTCTTTCACAAGACCACAAGGACTGAGTCGTAGTTCCAGGATACCCACATCATGGTCAATTTTCATATCTTTCTTCATATACAGGTCTTTGCATTTCTAAACCAGGTGTGATTTCCTTATTGGAACAGGGGAAAGAGCCCTGGGAGGTGAATGGACAGATGACAAGAGGCCTGTGCCCAGGTGAGTGCAGGATAACCAACGATGGGGAAACTATTCTCCAGATGTTTCTTCTCTCAGCTATTTCTTTGGAAAATACCTCTCAAAGTCCCCAGGGCCTGGGGAGAAAATTGAGGCCTCTCCAACATGGGCTTCCCCAAATATCATCCTCTCTATGTTTCTTCTCACATTTTGCTTCCTTCTGCCTGATTATCACTCAGTTTTCAGTTCTCTGGGCTCCGTTTCCTCCAGCTCCCCCTCCTCTCTATTTCTTAAGACATTTTTTTTCTGATATTGATTTACTTTTTAAGCTGTTGCCTTTGATTCAATAATTGATAAATGGATTTATTCAGTCATTCCTTTAATAAGCATTTATTAACTCTGTTCTGTTAGACACTCTGCCAGTGTTGCTTATAGACGTTAATAAGTGTATATATCTACCAAGGAATTTATCAGCCTTAACGCTGGAGGCGCAGTGGTTAAGAGCTATGGCTGATAACCAAAAGATTGGCAGTTCTAATCCAGTTAAAATCCACCAGCTGCTCCTTGGAAACCCTATGGGGCAGTCCTACTCTGTTCTATAGGGTCGCTATGAGTTGGAATCCACTTGACTACAATGGATTTTGTTTTTTTTAGGGATGGTAAGGAATGGTAACAAAGTGGTTAAGAGCTCAGCTGCTAACAAAAGGGTCGACAGTTTGAACCCACCAGCTGCTCCATTGGAGAAAGATGTAGCTGTCTCCTCCTGTAATGATTTATAGCCTCAGAAGCCTCATGGGACGGTTAGACTCTGTCCTATAGGGTTGCTATGAGTCTGAAACGACTTGACGACAACGGATATAAATAACTTACTCAAAGTTGTTTGTTAGTTGCTGTTGAGCCACCTCTGACTCATGGAGACCCCATGTACAACAAAATGAAACAATGACTAGTCCTGTGCCATCTTCACAATTGGGAATGTTTCAGTCCTTTGTTGCAGCCACTGTATATTTTGAGTGCCTTCCAACCTAGGGGCCTCATCTTCCAACACTATATCAGACAGTGTTCTATTGTGTTTTCATTGGCTGATTTTTGGAAGTAGATGGACAGGCCTTTCTTCCTAGTCTGCCTTAGTCTGAAAGCTCCACTGAGACCTGTCCTCTATGGATGACCCTGCTGGTTTTTGAAATATCTGTGGCATAGCTTCCAGCACCACAGCAACACTCACACTACCACAGTATGACAACTGACAGACAGGTGGCAAATATATTTTACTTCAAAAAAACAAAATCTCAGCTTTCCTGAGAAGTCATTCATATTTTCTGAGAAGGATTTTTGGTTTTGGTTTGTTGTGATTTTTTTTTTAATTTAGGTTTTTCTTGGCATAGGTTGTATACATGTTTGGTACAAAATTTTTAAGGTATGAAATGTTTTATAGTAAAAAATTGAGATCCTCTCTTCTATTCTGTAAATCAGCCACCTATTTTTCTTCCCTTAAAAAAAAAAAAAACAACCCCACTGCCGTCGAGTTGATTCCAACTCGTAGTGACCCTATAGGACAGAGTAGAACTGCCCCATAGTTTCCAAGGCTGTAAATCTTTACCATAAGAAGACTGCCATATCTTTGCCCTATGTAGCAGCTAGTGGCTTTGAACCACTAACATTTTTATTTAGCAGCCAAGGGCTTTAACCACCGTGCAACCAAGGCTCCTTTTCTTCCCTAGAGGCGATCATTACCTTCTTGCTTATGCTTCAATGTAAATACATAAATACTTATAGATTCTTTTTTCTTTTTTGTATACAGTGAAAAGTGATGTACATTTTTTAGACATAATGGTATTGTACACTTAATAGACTACAGTATAGTTAAACATAACTTTTATATATATCGGCAAACCAAAAATTTCATGTGACTCACTTTATTGAGATATTCGCTTTATTGTGGTGGTCTGGAACCGAACCTGCAATATTGCTAAGGTGTGCTTGTATAGAAAGGAAGTCAGATTTGGAAATATTAGACCATTATTCCTATTGGAAAAGCCCTTGAGGAAGTCTCCCATCTTCTCTTGGTATATTTTATCAAAGGCTTCATTCTGGGCCACTGTGAAATTATTTTTCCAGTCCCCAATGATTCCTTTCAAATATGAAAAATAAGTCCAGATCAGATTTTCAACTAGCATCTCAAGACCTCGTCTGAATTTCTCCAATTCCAGAGCCTACTGCCATCTAGTACCTGCCTAACAACAATACTGTGAGGACCGAATAGATATGATGGATAACATCAGCAATAATAATAACTAACAAGCATTTAGTAATTCTTTTATGTTAGACTCTTTTTTTTAAGGATTTTACATGTATACCTCATTTAGTACTCCCAACATCTTTTCAAGATAGGAGCTGTGTTTTCTCCACATTACATTTACCTCTGATCTAGTAATACAAGTAAAATTGGTGTACTTTCTCCTCACTGTTGCCTCCAGATCATCCTTTCTCTTTTCTTTTACTCTCCACCTTTGAATCTCATAGAACCCAACTGCCAGGGTATCTCATTGTTTTAACTTTCCCATGCCCAGGTCAAACCCCTCATTCAATGAAGATTTTAGCTCATACCTCACTGGAATTCTGTCCATAACAATTACAATCAAAATTCTTGGTGATTTCAGTTTCCAGGTTATGATACTTCTAGTTCTCTGGTCCCTGTTCCTTGATCATTTCTTTTCTAATAATCATATACCACTCTCAACCCAAAGTTACATGCTGCATCTTCTCATTACTCATTCTTTCCGCATGATCTCACATTTCACATATCCCATTCTCAGTATATCAGCTTCATTTTACTTGGATCTACAATCAATGCCCATGGAAGCAGCAGTCAAGAAACCAAATGACATATTGCATTGGACAAATCTGCTGCAAACTCTTCTTTAAAGTGTTA
>NW_004444112.1:5454577-5455530 GCF_000243295.1 Trichechus manatus latirostris
TAACAACCCCACTACATGTCAACATTGTCTCTTCTCAACCTTGGGTTCCCTATCACCAGCTTTCCTGTCCCCTTCTGCGTTCTAGTCCTTGTCCCTGGACTGCTGTGCCTCATTAGTCCTGTTTTGTTTTATGAGGCTGTCCAATCCCTGGCTGAACAGTGAACTTCGGGAGAGGTTTCATCACTGAGCTAAAAGGGTATCCGGGGGCCATACTCTCAGCGTTTCTTCAGCCTGTCAGGCCAATGAATCTGTTCTTTTTTGTGAGTTATATTTTTTTTCTACATACTTATCCAGCTCTGTCCAGGACCCTCTACTGTGATCCCTGTCAGAGAAGTCAGTGGTGGTAGCCAGGCACCATCTAGCTGTACTGGACTCAGTCTGGTAGAGGCCATGGTAGCTGTGGTCCTTTAGTCCTTTGGACTAATCGTTTCCTCGTATCTTGTTCTCTTCATTCTCCCTTGTTCCTGAAGGGATGAGACCAGTGGAGTATCTTAGATGGCCGCTCACAGACTTTTAAGACCCCAGATGCTACTCACCAAGGTAGAATGTAGAACATTGTCTTTATAAACTGTGTTATGTCAATTGAGCTAGATATTCCCCGAGACCATGGTCCCCACAGCCCTCCGTCCAGCAATTCAGTCCCTCAGGGAGTTTGGAAGTGTCTATGGAGCTTCCATGACCTTTCCTTGTACAAGTTGTGCTGGCTTCCCCAGTAAAGTGTACTGTCTTACCTTTCACCAAAGTTATCACTTATCTATTTAGTTTCCCCCATCCCTCCCATCCCTTGTAACCAACAAAGATTGTTTCTTTTTGTGTGTAAACTTTTACATGACTTATACAGTAGTAGTCTCATACAATGTTTGTCCTTTTGTGATTGACTTATTTCACTCAGCATAATGTCCTCCAGTTTCATCCATGTTATGAGATGCTTCACAGATTTATCATTGTTCTTT
>NW_004444112.1:5457481-5458834 GCF_000243295.1 Trichechus manatus latirostris
GAAGAATTGATAGCTTTGAATTATGGTATTGGCGAAGAATATTGAATATACCATGGACTGCCAGAAGAATGAACAAATCTGTCTTGGAAGAAGTACAGCTGGAATGCTCCTTGGATACGCTGTTACCCTAAGCAGGTCCTGCTTGGTTCGGCTTCTCGTTAATAAACACACACTGAGGTGAGAAGGGAGGAACATCGTTTATTGCATGCACACAGGCAAGGAGCAAGGAGGTATATACCTCAAGTCAAGCTCTCCGAACAAAGGGAGGCAGAACTTTTTATACGGTCCCTCACAAAGGAGTACATATAAACATTATGGACTACATAGGTTATCATGGTGCACAGGCTCAATAAGACAAATTGCATTTTTTATTTGGCATGTAGGCTAGTAAACTGGGTTTGACTGGCTTGAGCCACAGGCAGCACTTTGAGGACAATCGACAGCAGGGGCCAGGTTCCACTTGGTCTGAGCAGCTGCTAATGAGCCACACAGAGTGCCATCACTTAAGATCTTGCTTGATAATGGTTTAAGCAGCTCCTGGCTGCGTTGACTATCAATCCCTCCTTCTCTTTGGGGATATGCCAGTAAGCCATATTCCCTGGGCTGTGGAGAGCATCTTCTAAATTGGGCAATGGCTCCTCAATATAAGGGACTGTATTGAACATAAGCTTCTATGCTTTTGTTGTTGTTGTTGTTTGTTTTGTTTTTTAGCTTGCACTGAGATAGACAAAAAGGAAAGTATTGTATAAAACAACAGACAAACATTCCTGTTACAATCAAAGAAAATAAAAATAGTAAACAAACACTTCAGCTGATTATAGTTAGGTAACCAAGAGATGAGCCAGTCAAAGATATTTGACCTACCTTGGTTAGGAACATGAAGACAAGTAACTTTCTGACATATTGACAAATTCAACATTTAGTCGTATTGGTCGCACTTGCTACAGATAGGGCTAATTTTACAAAAGTGTTAACTATGCCAAGACAATGTGGGGGACAGAGTTAGGAGAAGAATGAAAGCGAGGTGCCACAACTTCATATGTGCATGAAACAGGGTCTGGCTTAAGAGACCTACTGTCTTAAACAGGTGAAATATGAACAGGAAGGAAAAAAATCACAGTTAACAAACTCTATAGGTTAAACACTCAGTCTCTTAAACAGACACTTCAGGTCTTGTAATTGCTCACAGTTCTAGTTGTCCTAAAGAGTTATCATTGTAGGGTCAGAGTCTAGGGCAGGTGCTGCTTTCAGCTGAGTGTGGTGAATCCAAGGTTTGACTCCTTTCAGTTTGATCGCTGTATAGGTGATGAGAAGCACCTCAAAGGATCTTTTTCACTTGGGCTGGAGAGGCTC
>NW_004444112.1:5484820-5490002 GCF_000243295.1 Trichechus manatus latirostris
TATTACATAATATTTTGAGGCAGGCTCATAAAGTTGATAAGGTACTGAGTTGCTTTCAATTATTAAATGTATAATTGCATTGCAGAGTTAAAGTCTCCAGAACGTGGTGATACAAGTTATGCTTCATAAAAGCAATCCTGTGCAGAAGTATATAAAGGAAATCAGTATCCATGCCAGATTTGTAAATATTAGGCCAAATCTCCATGAGAAAATCCCTTGAGGAAGTACCCCAATCTTCTCTTGCTGTATTTTATCAAAGGCTTCACCCTCAGCGACTTTGAAATGGTTTTTCCAATCTCCAGTGATTCCTGTCAACTATCAAAAATAAGTCCACGTCAGAATTGTAACTTGCCTCTCAAGACCTCATTTGAACTTCTCCAATTGCCAGAGCACACTACCAACATTGTATCTGCCTCACAATATTGTGAAGACTGAATAGATATGACAAGAAACAACAATAATAATAAGTAACGGGCATTTAGTAATACTTTTATGTCAGACATTTTTTTTGTTAGGATTTTACATGTATACGTCATTTGACACTCCCAACATCTTTTTAAGATAGGAGCTGTTTTTTCTCCATGTCACAAGTATCCCTGGTTTGATCATACAGGTACAAATGCTGTTCTTGCTCCTCACACTTGCCTCCAGACTATCCTCTTTCCTTTTTACTCTCCACCTTTGAATCTCATAGCACCCAACACCAGGCTATCGCATTGTTGTGGCTTTCCACCATGCCTAGGTCAAACCCTCACATTGAATGAAGATTTAAGCTCATAACTCCCTGGAACACTCTTCATAAAAATTGTAATAAAAATTCTTTGGTGATTTCAATTTCTAGATTATGATTCTTCTAATACTCTCATCTCTGTTCCTTGGTTGTTACTTTTCTAAGGATCATATACCCCACTCAACTCAAAGTTACACGCTTTATCTTCTCATTATGCATTCTTCCTGCATGATCTGACTTTCACAAATCCCATTCTCAGAATATTAGCTTCTATGCTTCCTGATCATTCACATCAGCACCTCAGTTTCTCCAATACTTCAATTCCACTGAGACTCCTAATCTATTGGTTCCACCTCTTTTTACTATCCTGCAGTCCCCTCATGAATTAATTTACTTCATTATCCAGATTAAATATCAGGATTGACTATTATATTTACTCTCTTGCACTTTCAGCTCCCTTGCCCCTTCTCGCGATGTAGAATGTATTTCTTGTTCTTTTAATTCAAGACAAACACAACTTGAAACATGACAGGACATAATACAAACCTGCTCACTAATCTTTCTTTAAAATGATAACCAATGACACTCAGTCATGATGCCATAAAGAGCATATCCACTTTTCTTGCTTTACTTTCAATAACTTCTCCCTATTTTTTTTCTCAGCTGATAACCTTGACTCAATTGTATTGATACAATGGAATTGATCTAGGATAACTTCCATAATTTCCTAGCAGTGTATCCACCCATGTATCTGTATCTAAAGTTTCGAATACTTCCCTTGTGCCATGTCTTGAGGGTATCAAAGAAGCAGGTGATTTGTCTGTCCATTTCCTTCATGTCCTGAAGTCAGAAAACTCTCTCTTACCTTTTCTTATCAATTTCCCTTTGCTGCGACCCATTATATCATCTTATATTAGGGAGAAATTGCTCATTTTATTATCTTTCATGACCTTGAAGGATACGTTCTAGAGGATGGAGTTGAGTTCTTCTGTGTGCAGCTTCTTGCCCAAGAAGTAGCTGATCCTCTCCACACTGGCCCTTATATCCTGGAATAAGAAACACAAGGGAGAGGGCATGAAAAAAAATCAACAGGGAAAAAGAACAACAAGCATAGGAAGGACAGGACAATGATGAGGTAGAGAAAAAAATGAAATGAAGCAGAAAGAGGATGAATTGTTTAGGCTGCTCTGAAAGGTGATATACACCGGATAAGCATACATTGGACAAAAAAGAAAACTGAGGTTAGTTGAAAGTAATGGAGAGGAAGAAATGAAATGACAATAAAATAATGATACCAAGATCAGTATTGAACTCCTCTGTTCCTAAGTCCATATCACTGTAGAAATAAGAGGGAATGGTCTCGATTTTCAAGGACAATTTCTAGAGGGATTTTATACACACATGCTTATTAGAAATAAGAAATAAGATATGCACCCCACGCAGATGGAACTCAATTCTCTGTCTGATACTTGTGTTTAAATCATGGCTGTACTATGTAATAACACAATTTTTAAGAACTTTCAGCTGAACAGCACATCAAGTTTTACACAGCATGCTTACATATTGTCCGAAGCATTTGCACATGTGCCATCTGAGAACGAGAGATAGAAGGGCATTTATAAGAGAAAGATCTTTAAGGCTGTCCTCGGACCAACAGTCCAATTTGTTATTTAAACAAATACAATTTATTGAAGGAATGAACCGCGGGAAAGCATGGTGTTCAGTTTAGCTGTAATGGTATGCTCTGCCTTACAGGGAAAACAAAGAGATATTTAACAAGTAGAGTGAGTACAGATAACAATTTCACATCAAAGCAATGGCAGGAAAGGAGGTGAGATTTACAAGGGTGGCAATTAACTGTGAAATTGTCTTTACATCAGTTTCTAGTCTAATACAAATCTCTCATATTTGATACAGTTTAAGGTAATATTTCTAAAATGAAAAGTATAAACAATTTTGACATGAAAGTTTAGTGATGTGGAAGTTAGTGATATATTTGCAGCTGGGACAACTTAATTGGAATCTTTTAATATAGAACTGACCATTAGTTAGGAAAGTGTAAATAAAATCTGCTTATATAGGGGAGAGAAGAGAGATAATGCTTATGCTTACTGGGAAACTTCTTAAGGTGATTAAAACAACATGCCTATTTCTAGGCTCTAATTTACTTTAATAACTCAATGAAGCTTTTTTTAAGGCCAGCTGTGGGAACACTCTTAACAAGTATGACTGAGCTTTGTGTTTCAAATGACAACTTTAACAGAAGACGACTGGTTATCAGGAGTATAGAAGTAAAATCCTCGGTTTAATTTCTGGATGGAGTGCTTAATTTTAGTTCTGAAATTCCCCCCAATTAGATCTGCCAGTACCTCAGCACAGAGTGGAGCGTTCTTGCTAGGAGAGCAGCAGCTGAGAGAGCTTAGTGAGCTGCTACACTGGCTATGAGATGGGCCAGTTACTGGCAGAGAGGCCCTTGCAACAAATTATCGAACCCTGTAAAGAAATAGAGAGTACCCTGGGGTGGAGGTGATGGCTGCTGTCAGAAATTAGATTTTTGTGATATTGATGAGGGAGAGTAAATTTTTTTGAAGAATGGATACCTGATGCAGCTCTTCATATGAGATTATCAGGAAACTTTTCCTCTCATTGACATCCAGCCACGAATATGGTGAAACCAAGATCCTTATAACACTGTAAGTCAAGTGGGGGCAAAAAGGTGATTGTATGGTTCACTGTTGTATGCTCACTTGCTTGTATAATCTGGCTCATTTTGTGTATGTCTAAGTATCTGAAGAATAAACAAGTGAGTTGTGCACGTCCTCTTCTTTTTACCTTATTTCCATGAAGAAGAAAAAAAAAATTGCCATCGAGTTCACTGTGAGTCAGGGAAAACCTCTGTGTGTCAGAGTAGAACTGTCCTCAGTAGGGCTTTCTTTTTCTTTTTTACTTTTTCTTATTGTGTTGAAAATATACACATCCAAACATTTGCCAATGCAACAATTTTGACATGCATAATTCAGTGACACTAAGGTACTTCAAGTTCTCAACCATTCTCATCATCCTTTTCCAAATTATTTCACCATCATTAACATAATCTCAATGACACCTGGGCAAAAACTCTCCTTCCCCCTCGCTCCCAGCCTTGATAACCTCCACAAATCTTTGGTTTCTATGTATTTGCTTATTTCATATAAGTGAGATCATACAGTTTTTGTCCTTTTGTGACAGACTTATTTTGTTCAACATAATGTTTCAAGGCTCATCAATGTTGTGGCATTTCATATGATTTTTAATGACTGATCTTTTGTTGTTTTTTTTCTGGGTAGTAGATCACCAGGCTTTTCTTCTGAAGCCCTCTGGGTGGGCTCAAACCTTTAGGTTAGCAATTAAATGCATAGTTACTCCCCATGTATACCACAAAGTCCCATAAGATGCCAGAGAATTGGCTATTCTGACAAAACTAAAACAGGAGTTTAAAAGTTTTATGTTGGTCATTACAACCCTTTGAAAATAGATACCTTTTATGGAAAGCCTGTTGCCAAACCTAAGGTACTTTTTAAAAACAATCTTTTTTTTTTTTTTTTGGAATCTAGATTAAATCCCAGGATCTCTAATCTAATGTATAATGTTATCCATGATCTCGACCAGGCAGGTACTATTAGCATCCATTCTTAAGCAACCCTCCCCAGCAGTTGCTGTTTCAACTCTTCTCTCCTTGTACAATTTCCTGTGTTTGTCCCCTTATCTTCGTTAATTGATAGTATAATCTGCACACTCTTTTCCACATGTTCATTTTTTTCCCTTCACAGTGGATTTTAGAGACCACTCAGCATTCTTTCTTCTTCTTCTTCTTCTTTTTAAAGGTAGATAGTATTCCAATATACGGCTATTGGACATTTGTTTCTTTCCTTGTTTTTCACTATTGCAATAAGGTTTCCTTGAACAGCCTGTATATCTATTTTTAAAAATTTTTCCTCCTGTATTTTTTCCAGTGGAAAACTTAGAATTATGCATCAACTTGTAAGTGCTAATCTAGTTAAAATTTTCGAAATTACCCTATATGGACTTGTACCATTTTTTCTTCATACCAATATATGAGTACGGTCGTCTACACAATATTGTTTGTTTTAAATATTTTGAATGTTTGCCAAAGGATTTGTAGGGCATGGTGCCTCAGTATAAATTACCTCAGTGTAATTCAAAATCCACATCCCCCTTGATTTGAATGTGGCGGAGTACCTTTTCATACTTTATCCTGATTATTTCAATGCTCACATCTGAATTTTGCTTAGAAATAATACGATGGATGGGATAAGTTGGAAAGTGTAGAAGAAATAAGATTGTCAGTTAATTGAAATGCTTGATGCAGTTGATGGGTAGACTAGGAGAGGGGTCATTATCACATTAATTGTTCTTTTGGTTATTTTTTTTTTCTTTTTTTTTATTGTACTT
>NW_004444112.1:5491581-5496137 GCF_000243295.1 Trichechus manatus latirostris
TGATCACGAGCATTTCCTCATGTGTCTGTTGGCCATTTGAATGTTTTCTTTGGTGAAGTGTCTCTTCATTTCCTTTGCCCATTTTTTGATAGGATTATTTGTCTTTTTGTTGTAGAGATGTTGGATTTTCTTGTAGATTATGGTCTTTTGGTTATATTTTATATTTCCCCTAGTAGAAAACAAAAAATTATCAGCTAGAAATGTTAAAAAGATTGAGGATCACAAAGATAGATATTAAGTTTAAGTTGCAAGAACTGGTGAGATAGAAAAGATCTACCACCATAAGTACTGACAATTATACAAAGCCTGAGACATTTCTTTTTCTGATTTCTCTTACCATATATTAGTTACTTTTTTATAAAAAATTAACCTTTTTATTTTGAAATAAATTTAGATTAACATGCAGATATAAAAAAGAAGACAGAGAGATTATGGTGCCCTTTCTTGAATTTCCCACAATATTAGCATCTTAGTGAACATTAGTATACTAGTGTTTTAAAATTATACTAAGAGAATTTTCAAGAGTGTACAGCATGGAGATTGAGATCCTGTTGTTATGCGGAAGGTGGTATGAATTTTATAAACTCTAGGTTTTTAAGGCCATGTGGCTATTTAAACAATGAGATAATCAAACATGGAGATGTTCTGACATGAGGTCCAGATCCCTTATTTTGAGTGAGACTCACCATTTCCCTGGAGAAACCATTCATAATATTGTTCAAAAAGCTCTGGACTCTTGACATATTTCAGTGCTTTGAAGAAATAATAACCAGAAGTAATAACATCTCTGGGATTTCTGATTAAGTAAATAGACTGAAGAAAAAAAAGATAATGAAAATGAATACATCTAATCCCTTCTTTCTAGAGCTTGGCAAAGGGAGAAAAAGCCAATCCCCATCAAGGTGCTCAGCTGCAATTCAGTCTTTTTCCATTCTTCATGTAACACACTTTATCTCAAATACTCACTATGTGGGGATGGTTGCACAACATGATGAACACAATTGCTCTTATTGTTGTTAGGTGCCATCGAGTTGGTTCTGAGGCATAGCGACCCTATGTACAACAGAATGAAACACTGTGCCATCCTCACAATCTTTGCTATATTTGAGCCCATTGTTGCAGTGAGTGTGTCTATCCGTCTCCTTGAGGGTCTTCTTTTTTGCTGACCTTTTACTTTATGTCCTTGTGTCTTTGGTTTTCTTCATTTTCATTTGCTCCAGGTGGGATGGGACCAATAGATGTATCTTAGAGGGCCGCTGGCAAGTTTTTAAGACCCCAGATGCTACTCACCAAAGTGGAATGTAAAACATTTTCCTTATGAACTACATTATGCCATTTGGCCTAGATGTCTCTCAAGACCACGGTCCCTAAGCCCCAACTCTAGCTATTCGGTACCTCAATGTGTTTGGATGTGTTTAGGAAACTTCTGTGGTTTTGCTTTGGTCCAGTTGTGCTGACTTCCGCTATATTGTGTGTTATCCTTCCCTTCACCAAAGTTGACATTTGTCTACTATCTAGTTAGTGACTTCCCTTCCCCCTCTCCCCTTGTAACCATCAAAAAATGCTTTTTTCTGTGTTTAAACCTTTTCTTGATCTCTTATAATAGTAGTCTCATACAATATTTGTCTTTTTGTGACTGACTGATTTCATTCAGCATAATGACTTCCAGATTCATCCGTATTGTGAGATGTTTTGCAAATTCATCATTGTTCTTTATCATTGCAGGGTATTCCATTGTGTGTATGTACCATAGTTTGTTTATCCAGTCATCTGTTGATGGTCATTTAGGTTGTTTCTATCTTTTGCTATTGTGAATAGTGCTCCGATGAACATGGGTGTGCATATGTCTATTTGTGTGAGGGCTCCTTTTTCTCTAGGGTATGTTCCTAGGAGTGGGATTGCTAGATGGTATGGTATTTCTATTTCTAGCTTTTTAAGGAAGCAGCATATTGTTTTCCAAAGTGGTTGTACCATTTTACATTCCTACCAAAGGTGCATAGGAGTTCTAATCTCCCCACAACCTCTCCAACATTTGTTATTTTGTGTTTTTTGCATTAGTGCCAGTATTGTTGGGGTGGTATGGTATCTCAATGTAGTTTAGATTTGCATTTCTCTAGTGGTTAGTGATTGCAAGCATTTCCTCATGTACCTGTTAGCTACCTGAATATCTTCTTTGGTGAAGTGTCTGTTCATCTCCTTTGTCCATTTTTTAATTGAATTGTTTGTCTTTTTGTCATTGAGGTGTTGCAATATCTTGTAGATTTTAGAGATTAGACCCTTGTCAGATATTTTGTAGCCAAGTTTTTTCCCAGTCTGTAGGTTCTCTTTGTACTCTTTTGATGAAGTCTTTTGATGAGCATAAGTGTTTAATTTTTAGGAGCTCCCAGTTATCTAGTTTCTCTTCTGGTGTTTGTGCATTTTTAGTTATGGTTTTTATCCTATTTATGCCAGGTATTAGGGTCCCTATCATTGTCCCTAATTTTTCTTCCATAATCTTTATCATTTTAGACTTTATATTTAGGTCTTTGATCCACTTTGAATTAATTTTTGTGTATGGTATGAGGTATGGGTCCTGTTTCATTTTTTTACAGATGGACATCCAGTTATGCTAGCACCATTTGTTAAAGAGACTGTTTTTTCCCCATTTAGCAAACTTTGGCCCTTTGTCAAATATCAACTGCTCATAGATGGATGGATTTCAGTCTAGTTTCTCGAATCTGTTCCATTCATCTATGTGTCTGTTGCTGTACAAATACCAACCTGTTTTGACTACCATGGCTGTATAATCAGTTTTAAAATCAGGTACTGTGAGGCCTCTCACTTTGTTCTTCTTCAGTAATGCTCTATTTATTCAGGGCCTCTTTCTTTTCCATATAAAGTTGGTGATTTGTTTCTCCATCTGGTTAAAAAATGCTATTGGAATTTGGATCAGGATTGCATTGAATCTGTAGATCACTTTGGGTAGAAATGACATTTTTACAATGTTGAGTCTTCCTATCCATGAGCATGGTATGTTTTTCCACTTACATAGATCTCTTTTGGTTTCTTGCAATAGTGTTTTGTAGTTTTCTTTGTATAGGTCTGTTACATCCCAAGTTAGATTTATTCCTAAGTATTTTATCTTCTTGGGGCTATTGTAACTGGTATTGATTTGGTGATTTCCTTTTTGAAGTTTTCTTTGTTGGTGTAGAGGAATCCTACTAATTTTTGTATGTTAATCTTGTATCCAGCTACTTTGATGAAGTCTTCTATTAGTACCAGGAGCTTTCCTGTGGATTCTTTTTTTTTTTTTGTATATAAGTTCATATCATCTGCAAATAGGGATAGTTTTACCTCTTCCTTACCAATATGGATGACCTTTATTTCTTTTTCTTGCCTTATTGCTCTAGCTAGGACTTCCAGCACAGTGTTGAGTCAGACTAGTGATAAAGGGCATCCTTGTCTGGTTCTCATTCTCAAAGGGAATACTTTCAGTCTCTCTCCATTTAGAATGATGTTGGTGTTGGCTTTGTATACATGCCCTTTGTTATGCTGAGGAATTTTCCTTCTATTTCTATTTTGCCGAGAATTTTTGTTATCATGAATGGGTGTTGGACTTTGCCAAATGCCTTCTCTTTGTTGATTGATAAGATCGTGTGGTTCTTTTGTTTTATTTATGTGGTGGATTACATTTATTGATTTTCTAATGTTGAACCATCCTTGCATACCCAGTATGAATCCCACGTGGTCATGATGTATTACTTTTTTGATATGCTGTTGAATTCTATTGGTTAGAATTTTGTTGAGAATTTTTGCATCTATGTTCATCAGGGATATTGATCTGTAGTTTTCTTTTTTTGTGGCTTTGGTATCAGGGTTATACTGGCTTCATAGAATGAGTTCAGGTGTAGTCTTTCCTCTTCTATCCTCTGAAAAAGTTTTAGTAGTACTGGTGTTAGCTCTTCTCTGAAAGTTTGGTAGTATTCTACAGTCAAGATGTCCGCGTGAGGGCTTTTTTTTTGGTTGGGAGTTTTTTTTTTTTTTTTTAGTACTTTGTCAATTTCTTCTTTTGTTCTGAGTCTGTTTAGTGTTGCTATCTCAGTTTGTGTTAGTTTAGGTAGGTAGTGTGTTTCTAGAAATTTGTCCATTTCCTCTAGGTTTTTAAATTTGTGAGAGTACAATTTTTCATAGTATTCTGTTTTGATCCTTTTTATTTCAGTTGGGTCTCTTGTGATATCACCCATCTCATTTCTTTTTTTTGGAGGGGGGTGTTCTTTTTTTATTGTACTTCAGGTGAAGGCTGACAGAACAAATAGTTTCTCATGAAACAGTAGTACACATATTGTTTTATGACATTGGTTAACAACCCACAACATGTCAACCCTCTAACTTCTGAACCTTTTTTTTTGGTGAAAATACACATAGCCAAAGATACACCATTTCAAAAATTTCTACATGCACAGTTCAGTGACACTGACTACCCTCTTCCAATTGTGCTGCTATTCTCACTTAAGGTGAAGGCTTACAGAACAAAATAGTTTCTCATTTAACAGTTACTACACATGTTGCCCTATGAC
>NW_004444112.1:5502589-5510745 GCF_000243295.1 Trichechus manatus latirostris
CCTCCTCATCAAATATTCAACATCTGACCCCGTAACCAATTTGTCATCTTTGACACATGTAAAGATGCTCTAGGGTACTAGTTGGCCATATCCAGGAAGAATTATCAAGCAGAAAGCCTCCATAGACATTCATAACTCCATCAGAAGAGTGAGCTCTACCATCTTTTATTCCAATGTTTCCCCCACGGACATAGTGTATACAGATAGGGCTGGGAAGAAAAAGTGGATTTACTCTGAGGGAAGCAGACATGATTTTTGACATAAAAAAGCCAAATGTTAATTTTTCTGCCACTCAATTGAAAGTAGGGCTGACCATGTGACTAGATTTCTGGAAGTAAGAGAGAAAACATGCTGGGAGAATCCAGGAGAGAAAATTTATCTTGTTCTCGTAAAAGAAACTCCAGCAGAGGAAAAAGCAAATTTATATAAAGCCATCTGATTCCTCCCTGTGAATTAGCTAGCAGGATTTACTGTCCACAACGGCTGCAGGTCTCTAGTGCCATAAAGAATAACCAATACAGTCAGATATGCTAGTCTAGAGACTGAATCACAGACCCTTTGAGCTAACGACATCAACTTCTTTTATCTAGACATTTTATTATGGGGGGGGGGAGAAAGAACATTTGTTTAAAACATGTAACTCATGTGTCCCTTTACATGCAGTTGCCTACAAATACACCATTGCATTCAGTTTATTTACACTAGTCCTGACTAGGCCAGTAGTAAAGTATATGGCTTGCCAAAAATGTTCTTCAGAAAACACGTCAAAGATATGATGGACTAGTACACAAATGCACATTCTTAGTATTTACTTTTTATTTCTAGCTTAAATTGACTCAAATTTCCCTACCTTTTATATTATACCCAGTATATCAAAACTATGAACTCTCTTAATTTCTTTACTGCCAGTTTCAATAGTGATAGTTTTCTTCCATCTCTTTCTGTCTCAATGTACTGCACAAACGTTGACCTAGTATTTCTGGTCTGAATTCCAGAAATATGTCTGGGCTTCTCTCTTCCTCAACATCTAATCGAGAGGATATGGAACGAGGAATATCATTGCTAATGTTAGATGGATCCTGGCTGAAAGCAGAGAATACCAGAAAGATGTTTACCTGTGTTTTATTGACTATGCAAGCATTCGACTATGTGGATCATAACAAGTTATGGACAGCATTGCGAAGAATGGGAATTCCAGAACACTTAAGTGTGCTCATGAGGAATCTGTACACAGATCAAGGGGCAGTCATTCAAACAAAACAAGGGGATATTATGTGGTTTAAAGTCAGGAAGGTGTACCTCAGTGTTGTATACCTTCAGCATACCTATTCAATCTGTATGCTGACCAAATAATCCAAGAAACTGGAATCTATGAAGAAGAATAGGGCATCAAGATTGGAGGAAGATGCACTAACAACCTGCAATATGCAGATGACACAACCTTGCTTGCTAAAAGTGAAGAGGACTTGAAGCACTTATTGATGAAGATCAAAGACCACAGCCTTCAGTATGGATTACAACTCATCACAAAGAAAACAAAAATCCTCACAACGGGACCAATAAGCAACATCATGATAGATGGAGAAAAGATTGAAGTTGTAAAGGATTTCATTTTACTTGGATCCACAATCAACACCCATGAAAGCAGCAGTCAAAAAATCAAAAGAAGCATTGCATTGGGCAAACCTGCTGCAAAAGACTTCTTTAAAGTGTTGAAAAGCAAAGATGTCACCTTGAAGACTAAAGTGCTCCTGACCCAAACTATTGTGTTTTCAGTTGCCTCATGTGCATAAGAAAGCTGGACAATGAATAAGAAAGACTGAAGAAGAAATGACGCCTTTAAACTGTGGTGTTGGCAAAGAATATTGTATATACCATGGACTGCCAAAAGAACAAACAAATCTGTATTGCAATAAGTACAACCAGAATGCTCCTTAGAAGCAAGGATGGTGAGATTACATCTCCATACTTTAGATATGTTATCAGGAGGAATCAGTCCCTGGAGAAGGACATCATGCTTGGCAAAGTAGAGGGTCAGCGAAAAAGAAGAAGACCCTCAACAACATGGATTGACACAGTGGCTTCAACAACGGGTTCAAGCATAACAACAATTGTGAGGATGGCGCAGGACCAGGCAGTGCTTCGTTCTGTTGTACATAGGTTCCATATGAGCTGGAACAGACTGGACGGCACAATGAAACTCTCTTCCTCAAGATCTAATCAAGTAGTTGTCAACCTCAGACAATTGTGCCACAAAAGGGACATTTTTCTATTTCTAGATACTTTGATTTTCATGAAAAGTGTGAGTGTGTGCTACAGGTGTTTAGTAGATAGAGACCAGGGATGTGATTAAACATCCCACAATGCATACAACAGCCTCCCAAAATAGTTATCAAGCTGAAATTGTCAGTGCTAACAGAGCTGACAAACTCTGCTCTATTCAAAGGCCCAATCCCTTTGAAACCACCTAAATACTGCTCAATATGGTCTAATTCTGTCATTTCCCGTGTAATTCCTGGTCCTAATCACAGTCATCGCTTGCTCTGGTCTGCTGATCTAACTTTATCTTTTCTACTCTTATTCTACACACTTATTCCTTCAACTTACACACCTAGTGATCTTTAAATACATGTTTCATAACTCCTGCATTTAAATCCTTTCTGTGGATTTCCACTGCATTTGGTATATTTTCCAAATTCCCTAGCACGGTTTACAGTTTTCACATTAATTTACTATTTAAACATATCCAACCTAACCTCCTGCCCCTCCCTACTCCCAAACTACAAAGCAATTATACATATCTTTTCAGGTCTTTGAATATGCCTCAGTATCTTTAAACTCTAGATCTTTACACACGTAACCCACCCTGCTCTGTTTCCTCTTCACCTCTCTCATGTTCACTGTAGACATTTCAGGGTACATGCTTTTCTTATCCAGAAATTCTTCAGTAACCTGTCCCCTCTAAGCAATCCTTCATAAACACCAAAACATGCAATAGGATTCTCTCCTATAAGACCTCCTAAACTGTACAATACCCTATTTGTCACAACCCTTTGAATTATAATTGATTGTCTTAATCCTTCTTTCTGACTAAAAGCTCCATTAGAACATCATTTTGGCCATACATATACATGTATGTATGTATGTATACATATCTGAACCTGAACCCGTTGCCTTTGAGTCGATTCTGACTTATAGTGACACCAAAATATGTAAATATATGAAGCCCTGGTTCCACAGTGGTTAAGCATTCGGTTGTTAACTAAAAGGTAGGCTGTTCAAATCCACTAGCTGTTCATTGGAAAACCTATGGGGCAGTTCTACTCTGTTCTATAGCCTTGGTAAGAGTTGGAATCCACTGGATGACAATGAGTTGATTTGCTTTTAGTTATATATATATATGTATATATATATAAACATATATATGTATATGTATGTATATGTATATACACACATGGAGCTAGGTGATGTAGTGGTTAAGAGCACAGCCGCTAACCTAAAGGTCAGTAGTTCGAATACACCAGGAGCTCCCTGAAAACTTTATGGGGCAGTTCTACTCTGTCCTATAGAGTCACTATGAGTCGTAGTTGACTTGACAGCAGTAGGTTTGTTTATATATGGATCTCCGAGTTGAAAGCGTAGAGAAGGCACACAATTGGTAACATCATTCCACAGCCTTCCTCAATTTCAGATACTGCTTCCTTATCTGACTTTGGGTAAGTAAGTGAAATGACATCTATATCTCTCACTACAAATTAATCCCACAAGAATTTCAAGCTTTCAGTAGTGGACATGTTATTGGGAAAAGGAATCCCTCAAACCAGAAATAATCAGTAGCCATCCCAAGGACACCTGCCAAGCTTAGCCTTGTTGTTCCAGTGTTAGCAGTCTTAGAAGAAGATGGCTCTCCATTCCGATGCCGCTGGAGACACCAATTTAAGATATCAGATCTGGGTGCAAATGATAGATTGGTACAGAACAATGTAAAGTTTGCTGAGGGTTCCTTCCAAAGTCTCACTTATAAAAACGGGGAGGGTTAAAGGGATGACTATAGAGTCACTATGAGTCAGAATCGACTTGACCACAAAGGCTTTGGTTTTATGGTGTGCAGTCAATGAGAGTAAGCTTCAGTAATCACTAGCTAACTCAGAGTACTCTCTGAGGTTACAAGGACAATAAACAAGCAGAGGATTAACGAATGATGGGTTTGCTTTCAAAACAAATGGATTTTAAAATCATGAATGTTAATTTGCATTCTCATTTTCTCTCCCATAATAATTTTCATTCTCTTGGTACTTTTTCCTAGGACACTCACCTACTAATTGAGTAAATTATGAATCTACTATATTCAATGCTTTGTCTATAGCACATGAAAAAAATGGGACTCTAATCACAGAAATAGTTTAGATTCATACAATATTTATTCTGTCAAAAATGAGTAAACTATATTCATAAATGTCCTGAGAAGTTTGCCTGTTTATGTGTTGATGAAATTGGTAGAATTTTTAACGTCCTCTGATGTCAAATATGTTGCTACTCATTTACATGCGTAATTGTCCTAGCTCCAACCATTTCTAGGTTCCTGGATGCTAAGATTCATGGGGTCAGCGTAAGTCACATAAGCCTAAATGACACTGGCATGCTGCAAATGCAACAATTTTATATAATTATTTCTACATCAGAAGGATGTAATCCTTGGTTCAAGCTAATAATTAAATGCAGAAATTTGAACATGAAGTTTTTTCTCAAATTTTGTATGGCTTAACAATAGACTAATGTGTTTGTATGAGTATTTAACACTGACCATCACAGAGAGCTTTTTTTTAAAAAGCTGGTTTTGAAGGGGAAATAACTACATACCGCTGTTATTATGTGTTCATTTATTGAGACTGTGATATGACTAAAATAAGCTCACTGTGTATGCCCAAAGGCTGGTCTTTGGGACTCAGCTGAGCACTGAATGGCCATGTGCATTGCCTGGTTGCTGGTGTGGACAAGGGAAGTAACATGGCCATTGTAGCAAAGGAGGAAATTATAACTAAATCCAGTTTGTTACATTGAGAGGTCATTGACTGATTAAGGTATTTTTTTCTCCTACCACATAAGATGTTTCAGGGCAATGCTGGTAAGGGTATAGAAGGCTTTGTAAGACCATACTCAGGGATCCTACAAACTGAGAGAACCTTCTCTTGTACAGGAAGTCATTTGCCATCAACTCAATTGCAAAAAACATAAAGAACTAGGGAGACCCATGGGACTCCACTCTATGGAAATGCTCAGGATTAATGCTTCCAGTATGGTTTATTTGAAATCGTCTTGAAGTTCATCATGCTGAATTGAAAATTCTGTACCACCTATGCGAGCAAACGCTTAAGTTGATCAAATTGTATGGGGCAAAGCACTGAGTATGCAATATTTCATTCCCTACAAGGAAACTGAGGCTCAGAAATGTTAATCCCTTTCTTTTAGCTACCCTGTCACTGACTGGGGTCTCAATGAGAAGTGAGGGTTTTACCCTAGGCCATGTTCTTATTTACTAAGGGAATCTGTGGGTCTCTTGTCAATCCACAGGGAATTCAGGATTCCACTGGAATCACAGTGGAGGGATTCCAATGCGAAATCAGTGGTCAGGGAAGTCCAGCCTAGAGACTGATAGTTACACTGAGGATGAGAGTGTGAGTTGGATTTGGCCCAGTGACAGGGGTGGGAAGGGATTGCTGTTTCCAGAAGGAGTAGCATGTGAGAAATCACAACTCTGTGTCCTCATCATACCTTTCCTTATCCCTACAAATAATTGGAAACTGAGTCACAGGAACCTGAGTTCAGTTTTATCCACTAGAGACTGCCAAAGATGATCTTGGGCCAGGGATTAAGTTCAGTGTGTGTCCAGAACCTACCTCTTTTTGCCCTGGTTGTGTCCTGTATGGGTTACTGTCAGGGCACATGTAATGTTTTTTATACCTTTTACTGACTTTTTTGTGTGTGTGTGTGATGAAGATATACACAACAAAACCTTTACCAATTCAACAATTTACACATGTACAATTCAAGGACATTGACAAGTGACAAGTGAAGATTAGAGAAGTAATTTGCTCAAGTTATTTCAGAAATTATCAGAAATGCACCTTAATGATAATATCAAGAAATGTACCAAGACTGATAGGCAGCACTGACAAAATTTAATTGCCAAATGTGGAAAACATTTTGTTAGAAAAGGATGATTTAGTAAATCAATTCCAAAAGTGATCTCATATTTCCAAATCTGGCATGAATACTGACTCTCTTCACATACTTCTGTACAGGATTGCTCCTGTGAAGCATAACTTTTGTCACTGTATCCTGGAGAATTTAACCCTACAATGCCATTCAATGCTTAATAACTGAAAACAACCAAGTATCTTATTAACTTCATGCCATATCAGCTGCAAAATGATATGGAACATTTTAAACATCTGTAATAAAGTAATATCTTAAAACTCATGCAAGTTTTTTTACCAGGTTAAAGGTAAAAGTTAATACTTTGTCACATCAAAAATTAATTATTAAAGCATGAACTCAGACATTAATTCCAAGGACACCACTTCTTCAGTAACCATCACCAATCTCATTTCTCTCTGGGTTTCTCCATAATTAAGGAATTATTTGGTTAATGTATACATTTCTTTAGTAAAAGCTCTTGACGCTTTGACCAGTGTCTTACCTTCTTAGTGCTACGTTGGGTGACATTAACCAATGGAAACTTATTTTCTCATGGTTTAGGAGGCTGGAAGCCTGAATTCAGGACACTGGCTGCAAGTGAAGGAAGAGCCTATGTCCTCTCTGGGGAAATTCCTTGTCTCAGCTTCTGTAATGTTCTTCCTAGTGCTATTTGGAGAGCTCCAGGTAGCATTTGTCTTTCCCCCATTCATGTTTGCTTGCCTCTATGTCTAATCGGCTCTTTTTATATCGCAAAAGTGGTTAGGTTTAAGACACCCCCTACACTGATACGGCCTCATTAACACAACAAGGAAAACTCTATTCCCAAATGGGATCACATTCACACATAATTTGCGGGGGCACAATTCAATCCATAACAGCCAGATCACCAACACTGCACTTCTACTCCAACTACTGTGAATGAGAGCTGCTAACACCTCGAAGCTACCCTCTCCCCTGCAAAATTTCTCTCAGCCAAACAAGAAACATTTTTCCAGAAAACTGTATCATCCTATTATTCAGCAATCTACATTAAGTGTGAAATTCAGAGAACTAACTTGGCAGCATTTGAAGAAAAAATCATCTCCTTCAGTCAGATGTTAGACAGAGCTAAATTTCAAGCTCAATACTTTATTGTAAGATGGGCAGAAACTCAAAGAAAGATGAATTTCCCATCTAGGCAGGGCTCCTGTGCCAGAGTCAGGCCCCTGATAAGGCAGCAGTTGGCCATAGAACTCAGGAGGCTTTTTCTAGTAGATGGCGTTGTAATTCTTAAGGAGTCAAATTCCCCTTACCTCTCCTGTTCTTAAGAAGTGTTTCACTCCACCTTCTTAAAAGAAAAGGACTAGCGGTTTGAAGATTAATCAGAGGCATCAAATGTGCCACAATACAAGGCTCACCCTCCTCAGAAATGCCTCCAGCTCCCTTTCTGGCTAGCAGACCCATAAATCTCAGCATTGCCTGACTGGGGAAGTGTTGGGCCTGGGAACTGAAGAGACGGATTCCACTCCAAAGAAACTCCAACTTTCTTCTTTTAATTTCATATTTTCCTGAAAATATATTTTAAATAAATATTTTGTATATTTGAAGAGCCCTGGTGGCACACGTGCTATTCAATGTCTACCTCAGTCCCAAAGTCCAGCCTTTGCACATACATGGTGAGCCTATTATAGCCATATCACATCCTCCGTTAGTGAGTACATAATAACAATAAATGGTTATTTCCTCTTAAAAATCAACTTTATGTTTACTCACTGGGTACTTCAATGTTAAGTACTCATGCAAACACAAGATAATGCTTATTCTTAAACCATACAAAATTTGAGAGAGAACTTCATGTTAAAATTTCTCAAGTTTGGACAAGGACTAGAAGGCAGAAGGGGACAGGAAAGCTGGTGATAAGGAACCCAAGGCTGAGTAAGGACAGTGTTGACGTGTAGTGGGGTTGTTCACCATTGTCA
>NW_004444112.1:5512231-5513739 GCF_000243295.1 Trichechus manatus latirostris
AACAACAAAGCCAAGCCTGGCAGGCAGTTTTTGGAATGACTATTGATTATCTGTGGTTTGACAGGATTCCTTTCCTCAAGTACATATCCAGTATTGAAAGCCTGAAATCTTTGCGGGATGAATTTACGGTGAGGGATGGAGATGACATCACTCTTGGATACCAAAAATCAGTTCAGGGAGCAGGATATGAAATTGAGTAATTGTGTGCCTCTGCTATGCATTAAACATGGCTATGTATTGGTGACTAAAGTGGGGTCCTAACACAGTTTATAGACAGAAAGAAGGATTAAGGCAGGAAATTATAATTCAAAGAGATGTTATCACTGGCATATTGTAGAGTTTTAGAGGACCTTATAAGAGAGAATCCTAATGCATATTTTGGTGATCTTGTAAGAAGTGTTTAGAGGCGACAGATTACTGAAATTTTCAGAATAGAAACAAACATCTACCTTGAGACGTCCAGAATGAATGTGAGATTGCTAGGTAAAGAGAGAACAAAGCAGGGTGGGTTACATGTGTAAAAGTCTAAGTTGAAAGATATTGAGGCATATCCAAGGACCTGAAAAGATATGGATGATTGTTCAATCAGTGGTGCTCAATCAGCAAAAAATAAGTACATGCGTTTAATCTATCGCACAGATCAAGAAACACCCCACTTGGGAAGAACCTCTCTCCCATTTACTTGCTCCATCCCTGCTCTGCACCAGGTCCTGGGCCATCTTCAGCAATTGTCAAGTCGCCTGGGCTGGAACTGGGACCCGTCACATGCCCTAAGCCATTCTCCCAGCCTTAGAGAGGGAACACATTAACAAACAGGAAAAACTAATCTTCCAGCTCCCCTAGGCCAGGAACTCAGCACAGGCACAGTTCCTTTGCCTAGGTACAGGCATAAGGGGTCCATGGACTTTGAATGTCTTTCAACCCCGCATAGACCTGTGTGAGCCCATTTCAACAGCATAGGCCCTCACTAGCACAGTACAACAGAGTATACACCTGAAGCCTAACTTCAGTGTATCGGCTTTATGCTAGAGTGGCAGATTCTTGACATTTGATAATACTGTTTCCATTAGGCAGGGTCCTTACCTACCCACATCAGTGGCCTGAGGACTGGTGGCTCCACCCATACCACCCAGCCACCTGTGACAGGGGTCCAAGAATAAGTGGTGCTCCCAAGTCCTTACAGTCAACGGCATTGGGTGCTCACAGTCTGGCTGCAAAATCCATCCACCTATGCACTCTAGGGAACAAGGACATGCTTTCCTCCCAGACACTCAGAGATAGCTGTCAGCCACCTGCCTTGCTCAGTGCGTGACCCCCAACTGCAGCCAGATATTTCTGCCTACTGCAATCATCCCTGCCAATCTTAGGGCTGTAGGTGACAGCCTGCACCACACACTTGGGACCGACTCTCTGGACACCTTAGCTTAATACATACAAGAAAACTAACAGACTCCTGGGCTCACATACCTAATAACAGATCTAACCCCCTGGTGACAGGACGTTAGAGC
>NW_004444112.1:5515792-5517057 GCF_000243295.1 Trichechus manatus latirostris
CAACAGTACCCAAGTAAATTTTCTTTTCCAATGCACATGGAACATTCTCCAGAAAGGACCACATATTAGGCCATAAAGCAAGCCTTAACAAATTCCAAAGCTTCGAAATAATACAAAGCATCTTTTCTGACCATAAAACCATAAAAGTGGAAACCAATAATGAAAAATCAAGAAAAAAAAATCATACACATGGAAACTGAACAATACGTTGCTCAAAAACTACTAGGTTAGAGAAGAAATTAAGGATGGAATAAAGACATTCACAGGATGAAAAGAGAATCAAAACACATCCTACCAGAACCTTTGAGACACAACAAAAGCAGTGCTAATAGGTCAGTTTATAGAAATAAATGCACACATCCAAAAAGAAGGGCCAAAATCAAAACATTATCCCTACAACTAGAACAAATAGAAAGAGAGCAGCCAAAGAAGCCCTTAAGCACCAGAAGAAAGCAAATAATAAAAATTAGAGCAGAATTAAATGAAACAGAAAATAGAAAAATAATTGAAAGAGTTAAGATCAAAAGTTGATTCTTTGAAAAGATCAAGAAAATCGATAAACCACTGGCCAAACTGACAAAATAAAAACAGGAGAGGAAGCAAATAACCTGAATAAGAAATGAGATGGGTGATATCACAACAGACCCAACTGAAATTAAAAGAGCCATAACAGGATACTATGAAAAATTATACTCTAACAAATTTGAAAACCCAGAGGAAATGGACAAATTTCTAGAAACACACTACCTACCTAAACTAACACAAATAGAGATAGAACAACTAAATAAACCTATAACAAAAGGAGAGATTGAAAAGGTAATTTAAAAAACTCCCAACAAAAAAAAGCCATGGCTCTGACAGTTTCACTGGACAATTCTACCAAACTTTTAGAGAACAGTTAACACCAGTACTACTAAACGTATTTCAGAACATAGAAAAAGATAAAATACACTCACACTCATAGTGTGAGGCCAAAATAACCCCGATACCAAAGCCAAGTAAAGACACCACAAAAAAAGAAAATTACAGACCAACATCCCTTGTGAACATACATGCAAAATCCTCAACAAAATTCTGGCCAATAGAATTCAACAACATATCAAAAAAATAATTCACCATGACTAAGTGAGAGTCATACCAGGTATGCAGGGATAGTTCAACATTACAAAACTAATCAATATAATCCATCACATAAATAAAACAAAAGACAAGAACCACATGATCTTATCAATTGATGCAGAAAAGGCATTTGACAAAGTCCAACA
>NW_004444112.1:5535086-5547168 GCF_000243295.1 Trichechus manatus latirostris
GACAAAGTTCTAATCTCTAAAATCTACAGGAAAATCCAACATGTGTACAACAAAAATACAAATAATCCAATTTAAAAATGGGCAAAGGAAATGAACAGACACTTCACCAAAGAAGACATGTCAGTGGTTAACAGATAAATGAGGAAATGCTCGCAATCAATAGCCATTAGAGAAATGCAAATCAAAACCACAATGAGATACCATCTACCCTGGCATTACCGGCACGAATAAAAAAAAAACAGAAAATAATAGGTGATGGAGAGGCTACGGGGAGATTGGAATTCTTATGCACTGCTAGTAGAAATGCTAAATGTTACAACCATTCTGGAAAATGATATGGTACTTCCTTAGAAAACTAGAAATAGAAATACCATATGATCCAGCAATCCTACTCATAGGAATATAAACTAGAGAAATAAGAACCATCACACGAGTAGACATATGCACACCTCTGTTTATTGCAGTACTATTTACAATAGCAAAAAGATGGAAACAACCTAAATGCCCAACAACAAATGAATGGATAAACAAATTATGGTTCGTGCACTCAATGGAATACTATACAATGATAAAGAACAACGATGAATCTGAGAAACATCTCACAACATATATGAATCTGGAGGGCATTATGCTAAGTGAAATTAGTCAGTTGCAAAAGGACAAATATTGTATGAGACCACTGTTATAAGAACTTAAGAAAAGTTTTAAACACAGAAGAAAGCATACTTTGATGGTTACTAGGGTGCGGAGGGAGGAGGAGGGGAAATCACTAACTAGATAGTAGACAAGGGTCAACTTTGGTGACGGGAAGGACAACACACAATACAGGGGAAGTCAGCACAACTGGACAAAGCAACAGCTGTTTCATAGACACATGCAAACACTTTCAGGAACAGAGTAGCTGGGGTTAAGGCCTGGGGACCATAGTTACGGGGGACATCTAGGTCAATTGGCATAACATAATTTATAAAGAAAATGTCCTACATCCCACTTTGGTGAGTAGTGTCTGGGGTCGTAAAAGCTTGCAAGCAGCCATTTAAAATACATCTATTGGTTTCATCCCACCTGGAACAAAGGAGAGTAAAGAAAACCAAAGACACAAGGAAAATACTCGCCCAAAGGAGTAAAGGACCAAATGAACCAGAGACTCCACCAGCTTGAGACCAGAAGAACTAGATGACCAGCTACCAACAATGATCACCCTGACAGGGAACACAACAGAGAGTACCAGACAGAGCAGGAGAAAAATGTAGAACAGAATTCAAATTCACATAAAAAGATCAGACTTAATGATATGACAGAGACTGGAGGACCCCACGAAACTATGGCCTCCAGAAGCTCTGTTAACATAGAACTGAAACCATTCCCGAAGCCTACTTTTCAGACAAAAATTAGACAGGCCTATAGAATAAAATATCGTGAAAGAAGTAAAACCAGAATTCTCCTTAGAAGCAAGGATGGTGAGACTACATCTCACATACTTTGGACACGTTATCAGGAGGGATCAGTCCCTGGAGAAAGACATCTTGCTTGCTAAAGTAGATGGTCAGCAAAAAAGAGGAAGACTGTCAATGAGATAGATTGACACAGTGGCTACAACAATGCACTCAAGCATAGTAACAATTGTGAGGATGGCGCAGCACAAGGCAGTGTTTCGTTCTGTTATGTGCAGGGTCGCTATGAGTCAGAATCGACTCAATGGCACCTAACAACATAGAACAAAAAATAACACACATAAGGAACATACTTCTTAGTTCAATCAAATATAGGAGACCAAATGGGCAGCTCCTGTCCAAAAGCAGGATGATAAGACAGAAGGGGACAGGAACTGGACCAATGGACACGGGAAACCCGGAATGGAAAGAGGGAGAGTGTTTTGACATTGTGGGGATTGCAACCAATGTCACAAAACATAACGTGTATAAATTTTTGGATGAGAAATTAACTTGAGCTGTAAACTCTAACCTTAAGCACAATAAAAGGTGTATATATATACATATAAAAGTTTTCATTTGTGTGTGGAGGCTGACATTTGATGGGTTGTGTTTTAAAATATATAATATTTCAGTTGAAATTTATTTAAGTGGTTTTCCTATAATGCAAATTAAATAATCAACTCGAGAAAATCACCCTTCCAAGCTTCACAAGTAATAAAGATTTAATTACAATGAACACGTGTAAAAAAAAAAAAAGTCAACATGCACGTAAGGAAATCAGTCACCATGACTAAGTTCCAGAAGAAAAACAAACATTATCGTCTTTTCAGCAAGATATCACAATTTAGAATTACTGGATTTCAAATATAAAGTAAGTATTTTCAATAAATTTAAAGGTATAAAAGATGGAATTAGAGAAGGAAAATGGAGTTTCTTTGCAGTGGAATACTTTCTTCTCTTCTGTTCCCAGGCCCAGCACTTCCCCAGTCAGGTTATGATGAGATTCATGGGTCTGGTAGCCAGGAAAAGAGCTGGAGGCGTTCCTGGGGAGGGTGAGCCTTGTATTGTGAGGCACATCCCTCAGTTGGTGCCTTTGCTTAGTCTTCAAACCACTAGTCCTTTTCTTTTAAGAAGGTGGAGGGAAACACATCTTAAGACTAAGAGAGTTCAGTGGAATTTGACTCCTGAAGAATTGCAACGCCAACTACTACAAAAACCCTCCTGAGTCCTATGGCAGACTCCTTCCTCATCAGGGGCCTCACTTTGGCATAGGAGCCGTGCCTAAGACGGGGAATTCAGCCTTCTTAGACTTTCGTACCCTCTTTCAATAAAGCACTGAGCCTGGAAATGAGCTCTGTCAGCCCTTTGACCTCAGGAGATGAATATTTCTTCAAATGCTTCCAAGTAGGTAGGTTTTTTGGCTTTCACACTTAATGTAGATAGGTGATTAATGGGAATTTTACCTTTCTGGAAAGATGTGTATTGTTTGGCTGAGAGCCATTTTACAGAGAAGAGGGTAGCTATGAACTGTTAGCGGCTCTCATTCACAGCAATTAGAATACAAGTGCAGTTTGGTGATCTGGTGTAGGCAGCAAGAGCTTTTACTACAGAAATATACAGATTAAATTATGAGTAGCCCTTAACTGTGGTGAAACCCAGAGGGAAATGAGATTGGTGATGATTACAGAAGAATTAGTCCCTGGAACTAATTCTTCACTTCATACTTTAATAAATAAGGTCTCAGTATGGCAAAGTATTAACATTTTTTTTAATCTGGTAAAAAAAAATTACATGAGTTTTAAGTATTATTTTATTATGTGTGTTTAAAATATTACATAATATTTTTAGACTGGTTCATAAATTTGATAAAGAAGTAGGTTGTTTTCAATTAGTAAATGTATAATTTCATTGCAGGGTTAAAGTTTCCAGGATACAATTATACAAGTTATGCTTCAGAGGAGCAATCCTGTACAGAAATATATAAAGGAAGTCAGTATTCATGTCAGATTTAGAAATATTAGGCCATTATTCCCATGGGAAAAGTCCTTGAGGAAGAACCCCCATCTTCTCTTGGTATATTGTATCAAAGACTTCACTCTGGGCCACTGTAAAATGATTTTTCCAGTCTCCTGTGATTCCTGCCAAATACCAAAAATAAGTCCAGATCAGATTTGTAAGTAGCATCTCAAGACCTCATTTGAACTTCTCCAATGCCTGAGCCTACTGACGTCTTGTACCTGCCTCTAACAATATTATGAGGACTGAATAGATATTACAGGAAACACCAAAGATAACAATAACTAACAGACATTTAGTAATTCTTCTGTGTCAGGTTTTTTTTTTTTTTTTTTAAGAATTTTACACGTATACCTCATTTAATATCCCAACATCTTTTCAAGATAAGGGCTGTTATTCCTCGATGTCACACTTACCCCTGGTTTGGTCATACAGGTACAAATGGCATCCTTCCTCCTCACTGTTGCCTCTAGATCATTTTCTTTCCTTTGTACTCTCCGCCTTTGAATCTCATAGCACCCAAATACCAGGGTATCTCATTGTTGTAGCTTTCCACCATGCCTCAGGTCATAATCGCTCATTCAATGAAGATTTTAGCTCATACCTCACAGGAACTCTCTCCATAACAATTACAATCAAAATTCTTGGTGATTTCAATTTCCAGATTATGATTCTTCTAATAGTCTGGCCTCTCCTCCTTGATCATTTCTCTTCCAATGATCTTATACCCCATTCAACCCAAAATTACATGCACTATCTTCTCATTATTCATTCTTCCTCCATGGTCTGACTTTCACATATCCCTTTCTCAGAATATCAGCTTCTACGCTTCATGATCATTCACATGAGCACCTCAGTTTCTCCAATATTTCAACTCCACTGAGACTCCCAATCTTTTGGTTCTACCTCCTTTGCACTATCCTGTTGTCTCCTCGTGAATTAGTTTACTTCACTATTCAGCTTAAATGACAAGATGGACTATTGTAATTACTCCCTTGTACTTTCAGACCCTTTCCCCTTCTCACTATACAGAACTCATTTCATAACGCCTAATCCAAGATAAATTCAATTTGAAACATAACAGGACATAATATAGACAAACTTGCTCACTAATCATTTTTTCCTCCTTAGAAGCAAAGATGGAGAGTCTGCATTTAACATACTTTGGACATGTTATCAGGAGGGAGCAGTCCCTGGAGAAAGACATCATGCTTGGTAGAGGATCAGCAAAAAAGAGGAAGACCCTTAACAATTTGGATTAACACCTTGGCTGCAACAATGGGCTCAAGCATGACAATGATAGTGAGGCTGCTGCAGGACCAGGCAGTGTTTAGTTTTGTTGTACATAGGGTCGCTATGAGTCAGAACCAACTCGACAGCACCTAACAACAACAACAACAACCTTTCTTTAAAATTATGACTGCTGACACCCATTTGTGATACCAGAAATAGGATACCCACTTTTCTTGCTTTACCTCCACACTTTTCCTCATTTTGTTTCTCAGATAATAATCTGGACAATTTTATTGACACAATGGAATCAAAGGATAACTTCCACAATTTCCTAGCACTGTAACCACACATGTGGCTGTATCTAAAGATTCAAATACTTCACTCATGCCATATCTTGAGGGTATTAATAGAAGCAGATGAATTTTCTGTCCATTTTCCTCATGTCCTGAAATCAGAAATCTCTCTCTTACCTTTCTCATCAATTTCCCTTTGCTGTGATCCACCATCTCATCTGGTAGTAGGGACAAATTGCTCATTTTATTATCTTTCATGACCTCGAAGGATATCTTCTTGAGGACGGAGTTGAGTTCTTCTGCGTTTAGCTTCTTGCCCAAGAACTGGTTGATCCTCTCTACACTGGCCGTTGTGTCCTAGAATAAGAAATACAAGGGAAAAGACATGAACATGAAGTAAAATACAAGGAAAAAGAACAAGCATAGGAAGGGGAGGACAATGATGAGGTGGAGAAAAAATGAAATGAAGCAGAACGAGGATGAACTGTGTAGCCTCCTCTGGAAGATGATAAACTGGATAAGAATACATTGGACAAGAAAGAAAACAAAGGTTTTTGGAAGTAATGGAGAGGAAGAAAGTGAGATTACAACATAATAATGTTGCCAAGATCAATATTGAACTCCTCTGTGTCTCAGTTCATGGCACTCTAGAAAGGAGGAAATGGTCTTGAATTTTCAAGGATGATTTCCAGATGGACTTTATACACACAGGTTTATTAGAGATAGGAAATAAGAAATGCACCTCATAAAGATGGAACTCAATTCTCTGATTCTTGTCTTTAAGTTATGCCTGTACTATGTAATAACACAGCTTTTAACAACTTGCATTTGAACAGCACATCAAGTTTTACACAGCATGCTTAAATATTATCAGAAACTTTAGCACATGTACCATCTGAGAACAAGACAGAACAGGGTGTTTAGAAGAGAAAGATCTTTAAGGCCAAGTAGACTCTTTAAATCCCATCTGAGGTGCAATGAGTTCCTTCATGTGGTCTTTTGCCTTGGTTCTTTGGAAAAACAGTGTCTTAGTCATCTAGTGCTGCCATAACAGAAAAACCACAAGTGGATGGTTTTAACAAAGAGAAGTTTATTTCCTCACAGTCAAAGTAGGCTAAAAGTACAAATTCAGGGCGTCAGCTCCAGGGAAAGGCTTTTTCTCTCAGTCGGCCTTCTCATCAATGTTCCCCCGGACTAGGAGCTTCTCGGAGCAGGGACCCCAGTCCAAAGGATGTGTTCTGCTCCCAGCACTGCTTTTTTGATGATATGAGGTCCCCAACTCTCTGCTTGCTTCCCTTTCCTTTTATCTCTTGAGAGATAAAAGGTGGTGCAGGCCACACCCCGGGGAAACTCCCTTTACATTGGATCAGGGATGTGACCTGGGTAAGGGTCTTTAACATAAAATTACAATCACAAAATGGAGGCCAACCACACAATTCTGGGAATCATGGCTCAGCCAAATTGATACACACATTTTTGGGGGGACATAATTCAACCCATGACAACAGCTTGGGAGACATTCCTTCTAAGCCATGAGGAGTTAGCTTTACCCTAGTTCTTAGAGAAGCAACCTGGATGCACGGGCATCCCCAAGTTTTTTTCTATTCTAGAGGTTTTGTTATTTTGCCCGGGGGATTTCCCAGGCTGATTGACATTTCCTGGTTAAACTATAAACAACTTGATGATTTGATTTCAATTGTTTAGTAATTAACAAAACCTGAGTAAATTAACATCTCATGGTTAATTGAGAATTAATTGAACTCTAGTCTGGCGAAAGATGCCTCATCCTGTAATATATGAGGATTGGAATATATAAAAGGATGAAACAGAGGTTTGAGTGGCCTCCTGGTTGAGAGAGAGATGTTGGTTAAGAGTGGACTGGCAGAGAAGCAGAGCCACATGGGATGAAGTGGTCTTGAATCGACTACACTGGTTATAAGTTGGGCCAGTTAACAGCAGAGAAGCTGATGGCAGAGAGCCAACAGTGGGGAGGCCTGAGGACAGAGAGGCCTGACTGCACGGAGCGGCAAATACTGCTTAGCAAGCCACTAAATTGGTTTTGAACTGGGCCAGTTAGCAGTGGAGAGGATTACAGTGAACAGTCACCAGAGGAATGGCCTGACAACACAGAGGCCATTGGCAGAATGTTGTTGTTAGACGAGCGGCAACTGACAGAGCTTAGAGAGCTGCTACAGTGGCTATGAGCTGGGCCGTTTAGTGGTGGAGAGGCCAGCAGCCATCGCAACAAATTTGGAACCCTGTGTAGAAGTAGAGCCTGCTGTGATTGGGTGGACAGATGGCTGGTGTCAGATATCAGATAGTTGTGATATAGGGTGAGAGAGAGTAAATTTTTGGAAGAATGTCTACCTGATGCAGCTCCTCATATGAAATAATTAGGAAATTCTCTTTTCCTCTCATTGACAGCCAGCCATGATTATGGTCAAACCAAGATCCAAACGGCACTGCAAGTGAAGTTGGGGGAAAATGTGACTGTATGGTTCATCATTGTGTGCTCACTTGTTTGTATAATCTGGCTCATTTTGTGTGTGTCTAAATATATGGGGAATAAATGAGTTGCAGAAATTTTTATCTTTTTACTTTATTTTCATGAGAAATAAACAAAATTAAAAAAAAAACAAAAACAGCCTACATTGACTTCACTGAGTGTCGGAAAAACCACGTGTGTCAGAGTAGAACCGTCCTTGATAGGGTTTCCTCTTCACTTTTTTACTATTAACTTTTTCTTATTGTGTTGAACATAAGTGTGTCTAAATATTTGCCATTACAGCAATTTCTACATGTATAATTCGGTGATACTGATTACATTCTTCAAGTTCTGAAGCATTCTCACTATCCTTTTCTAAATTATTTCACCATCATTAACATAATCTCAATGTCCCCTAAGCAAAAACTCCTTTCCCTCACCCCCTCTGCTCTTGGTTTTTGTTGTTGTTGTTAGGTTACATCTAGTCATTTCCAACTCATAGCAACCCTATATACAACATAACAAAACACTGCACAGCCCTGCGCCATCCTCACAATTGTTGTTATGCTTGAGCCTACTATTGCAGCCACTATGTCAATCCATCTTGTTGACAGTCTTCCTCTTTTTCACTGACCTCCACGCTACCAAGCATGATGTCTATGCCAGGGAATGATCCCTCCTAACACCATGTCCAAAGTATGTGAAATGTAGTCTCACTGTCCATGCTTCTAAGGAGCATTCTGGTTGTACTTCTTCCAAGACAGATTTGTTCATTCTTCTGGCAGTCCATGGTATGTATATTCAATATTCTTTGCCAACACCACAATTTAAAGGCATCAATTCCTCTTCGGTCTTCCTTATTTATTGTCCAGCTTCCACATGCATACAAGGCAATTGAAATCACCAGGGCTTGAGTAAGGCACACCTTAGTCTTCAAGGTGACATCTTTGCTTTTTAACATTTTAAAGAAGTCTTTTGCAGCATTTTGCCCAGTGCAATGCAACTTTTGATTTCTTGACTGCTGCTTCCATGGGTATTGATTCTGGATCGAAGTAGAATGGAATCCTTGACAACTTCAATCTTTTCTCCATTTATCTTGATGTTCCTTTTTGGTCCCATTGTGAGGATTTTTGTTTTCTTTATGATGAGTTGTAATCCATACTGAAGGCTGTGATCTTTGATCTTCATCAGTAAGTGCTTCAAGTCCTCTTTACTTTCAGCAACCAGTGTTGTGTTATCTGCATAATACAGGTTGTTAATGAGTCTTCCTCCAATCCTGATGCCCTGTTCTTCATATAGGCTGGCTTCTCACGTTATTTGCTCAGCATACAGATTGAACAAGTATGGTGAAAGGATACAACCCTGATGCACACATTTCTTGACTTTAAACCACGCAGTATCACCTTCTCGGTTTGAATGACTGCCTCTTGATCTATGTACATGTTTCTCATGCGCACAATTAAGTGTTCTGGGATTCCCATTCTTCACAATGTTATCCATAATTTGTTATGATCCACATAGTCGAATGCCTTTGCATAATCAATAAAACACAGGTAAATGTCTTTCTGGTATTCTCTGCTTTCAGCCAGGATGCATCTGACATCAGCAATGATATCCCTGCTTCCATGATCTCTTCTGAAACTAGCTTGAATTTCTGGCAGTTCCCTGTCGATGTACTGCTGCAGACACTTTTGAATTATCTTCAGCAAAATTTTACTGGCATGTGATATTAATGATATTGTTTGATAATTTCCAAATTCTAGTGGATCACCTCTCTTTAGAATAGGCATAAATATGGATCTCTTCCAGTCGGCTGCCCTTGGTAACCACTACAAATCTTTAGTTTTTATATATGTGCTAATTTCATAAAATTGAAGTCATACAGTGTTCGTCCTTTTGTGACAGACTTATTTTGCTCAGTATAATGTTTTCAAGGATCATCCATGTTGTAGCATTCCATAGGATTTTCAATGTTTGATATTTTTGTTGGTGTTTTTGTTTTTTCTTTTTTAAGAAATAGACCACCAGGGTTTTCTTCTGAAGCACGCTGGGTGGACGCCAACCTCCAACCTTTTGGTCTGCAGTCAAGGGTGTTAATCATTTGCGACATCTAGGGATTCCAAAAGCCATTATTGTGGTGTCAGTTCCTATTCACAGCGACCTCATATGTTTCAGAGTAGATTGTGCTACATAGGGTTTTCAATGTATGATTTTTTTGAAATAGACTACCAGGAATGATCTATTTCATCTGTGGTGCCTCTAGGTGGACTCAAATCTTTAACCCTTCAAAAAGCAGTGGGTTCTACATAAGATAAAATACTTAAAAACAATTTCCCATCTATGTGGGAGAGATATGAGATTTGGAAGTTTGAAGGGAATAAATTAGCAAATGTAAGAACTAAATTTGAACTCAGTTGATTTGGGAATCAATGACTTTGCTGTTTCTACAGTGAATACAATTTCTTTCTCCTACACCAATGATACAATTGACTAAGGAGCACATCAATATTTTATTTGGCCTCCACCTACCCACACTGCTACCACATACCCATATCACATATTATGAGAATTTCCCTAAGATGATCAGTCTTTTCAGGAAACTGTGGCTGGTAGAGGTCATGTCCTAAGAGATCCTATCACTTAGATATCATTAATACATCCATAAAGGGACAAATGACCCATGCCGATCAGTCCTGAAAACTTTCGTTCTTGGCATGAAGAGAGAAATTGCTCATCTCTTCATGTATCTTGAAAATAAAATATACGCCCCCACATTTAGAAATGTCAACTTTTTTCAGGTCAAATGAACATAAAATAAAAACGTATGCTGAAACCAAGAACAACAAAATTTTCAAACAGAAAAGTGCAGAGACTTAGGACATTTTGTTTGATTTCATGTTTCCCCATATTTCCATAAGAGATTGCATTCCTAAATAAGATCTTTGAGAAAAATATGGTGATTTTCTTCATTTCCCTTTTTTGGAGGTATTTTTGTTGTCATCATTAATGATATTTTTAACTAAGGGGTGGTCTAATTAAACAAGAGCTTTGGTTGTTAAGAGGATGGCCCAAGGCTCAAAAGGTGAAAAAACTTGACCGACAAAATGGAGATGATAAACTGTAAGCCAGACATTGGAACCACACTGCAAGTACCAACATTAAAGATATTTTCCACCTTCAAATAGACACCTAAAATTCTGGGTACTGACCAGTTCTAGGAACTATCTCATAATACATCCCCAAACCTCATCTGATAAATCAGGAAATTAAGTCTCATAGAAATTATGTAATTCTTCATCTGATAAGCACTTAGTAAAAGTCACATAATCAAAATTTGAACAGACAATGAAAACTCCCAGAGAGGAGACCATTTGAGAAAGAAACAAGCAAGATCATAGCCAATTATAGGCATGCTATGATGAAGGAAATATCATTGTAATTAAATGCATAGTTACTCCACATGTGTACCATGGAGTCCCATAAGATGTCAGAGAATTGGATAGTCTCACAAAACTAAAAGAGGAGTTTTAAAGTTTTATGTTGGTCATTACAACCCTTTGAAAATATCTTTTATGACTTCTGGGCAACATGGCACTATAGACAGAAACACCATGCTGTCCATACACAGCAAAGATCTGAAAAACTAAGTCAAACAGAGACAAACGTCTATTCTGAAACCCTAAGCATCAAATGAAGTGATAAAGAACTCAGCAAAGCAGCAAATGGAATAAGAAACTGAAAGAGAACAGAGAGCGAGCAGAGATACATTCAGAGGTCCACTCACTGATCCACCATCTTCGACTCCTATCAGAGATCGGTGAACAGAAGTAAGAGAAACCAGCTTCATGGAGCTCCCAGCAGGAGATAGAACAATCAGTAACTGATATAAGCTTTCCACCCCCCACCCTTCTTCACCCCCACTTGACCTCCTTTGCTTCCTGCAGCCACAGTCTCTTGGCCAGGAAACACCAACTTCACCTCTGTGCTGCTTGGATTCCACCTGCCCGCAATGGCCAGCTCCCTGAGTGCAATTCGTTTGTTGCCGGTGTTTCTTTTTTCCACTTCTTTTGATTTCTTCCAAACCTCTCACCACCTCCCCCAGCTTTCTCTCAAATACCTGGCTCAGTGTGCCATCTTTGCTTCTTCCTGAAAGGCTGTGAAATGCCACTCCACTGTGGAACTGCTTACCTGGCCAGTGCCACCACGCTGGTGGAATCCCTGGCTCTTTTTTTTGTTTGTTTGTTTGTTTTGATTTGTTTGTTTTCTTTTTCTTTTCTTGGCTTGGGAACCCTTTTTAGCTGGGCAGTACTGCACAGCTTGGGAGCTACACCATTACTCTGCACAGACATGCAGTGGGATCCCTGGGACATTTCTTTTTTTCTTTTTCTGGTTTTGTTTTATTGTTTGTTTTCTTTTCTTTTCTCTTTTTCCCTTTTTGTCTTCCTTCATTTCTCAGTTTCTCATCTCTCTATACTTACCTTCTCTTCCTGTCTCCTGAATACCTGGTGCTGTCTGATGCCTTACACCTTCTAGCCAGGCTGTACTTCACGGTCTGGGAGCAACTTCCCCAGTCCTTGCAGCCACAGCAGTGGGATCGCTGGGAAGTTTGCTTTTCTTTT
>NW_004444112.1:5554387-5555672 GCF_000243295.1 Trichechus manatus latirostris
GTGTTCCTAGATTTTGACAAATAGTGAAAAAGCCAACCTTCATCAAAGTGCTTGACTGCAATTAGATCTTCTTCCATTCATTTAACAAACTTTATCTCAAGTACCCACTCTGTGGGGATGGTTGCACAACGTGATGAACACAGTGTCATTGAATTGTACATGTAAAAAATGCTCAAATCGCAAAAGTTTTATGATATACATATTTACCACATTAAACATAAATAATTGAAAATAAATTCACAATTATATCCTCAGGGACTCTAAACATCGGAACCTTCCTTTATACTATCTGAAATTACACATCAGAAGCCTATGGAGATATTGACTGGGGAAGACCTACTACATGTGGATGATATCACAATTAAAGAAGCACAACTGGGTTTCAAATGTGAGCACCAAACCCACAAACCCTCTGAACTGTAGGTGCTAATTTATAATTCAATTGCTTCCACCATGAAGAATTCAATATGAGGTATTTTGCAAGAGTGTAGAGATATAATTAACTAATGAAGACTGGGAAGAAAGGCCTGGCAATCTACTTCAGAAAATTAGCCAATGAAAACCTCATGGATCACAATAGAATATTGTCCATATAGTGCTGGAAGACGTACCACCTAGGTGGGAAGGTACTACACAATAGCTGCAACAATGGACTCAAACATACTAATGATTATGAGGATGGCACAGGAGAAGGCAAGGTTTTGTTCTGTTATACATAAGGTTGTCATGAGGTAGAGCCAACTCGACGGCAACTAACAACAATAAAGATAAGTATCTATGGAGTAACACCAAGGAGATAATCTAGTATATGATACAGTGATTTGAAACAAGATTTTCTTTTATGTTCACTTTCATGAATCACATTTTAACTCTGTATGCAAAGGAAGGCTTTCAAATTAAAAAAAAACAAAAAAAACCCAAAACCAAATCCTTTGCCATCGAGTCGATTCCAACTCATAGCGACCCTACAGGATAGAGTAGAACTGCCCCATAGGGTTTCCAAAGAGCAGCTGGTTCATTCGAACTGCCAAACTTTTGATTAGCAGCAGAGTTCTTAAACGCTGTGCCACTAGGGCTCCATTAAAGACAGATAAGTGGTCAATTCTGTCATTGCAGTTATTAGCTCACCTTGGCCTTGGAATTGAAGAATAACTTGGGAAAAAATTGAATTGGGAGGTGTGAGGAGTACATTTGTGGATCATTCTGATTTTTTACACCTTTATATCCATTTACTGTTTCTATTCATGGTGAACGATCCTAGTTGAAAACAGATTGGACCTAGCAG
>NW_004444112.1:5556625-5557764 GCF_000243295.1 Trichechus manatus latirostris
TGAGGTGATTATCCTATGTGTTATAAATCCTAACTTCTACTATGTTAATGAGATAGGATTAAAAGCAGTTATGTTAATGAAGCGAGACTTAATCTACAGGATTAGGTTGTAGCTTGAGTCGGTCTCTTTTGAGTTATAAAAGAGAGAATTGAGCAGAGAGGATGGAGACCTCCTACCACCAAAGAAGAAAACCTGGGAGCAATCATATCCTATTTACCTGGGGTCCCTGCACTGAGAAGCTTCTAGACCAAGGGAAAATTAATAACAATGACCTTCCTCCAGAGCTGACAGAGAGACAAAGTTTCCCCCTTGAGCTGGGACCTTGAACTTGGACTTCTAGCCTTCAAAACTAGAAACAAAATTTCTTTCTGTTAAAGCCATACACTTGTGGTATTTCTGTCATGTTGTTTTTAGGTGCCATCAAGTCCGTTGCAACTCAAAGTGACCCTATGTACAACAGAAACACTGCCAGGTCCTGCACCATCCTCACAATCATTGTTATGCTTGACCCAATTGTTGCAGCCACTATGTCAATCCATCTGCTTGAGGGTCTTCCTCTTTTTCGCTGACCCTCTAGTTTACCAAGCATAAGGTCTTTCTCCAGGGACTGAGCCCTCCTGATAACATGTCCAAAGTATGTGAGACATAGTCTCAGCATTCTTGTTTCTAAGGGGCATTCTCGCTGTACTTCCAAGACAGAATTGTTCTTTCTTTTGGTAGTGCATTGTATATTCAGTATTCTTCACCAACACTACAATTCAAAGGTGTCAATTCTTCTTCAGTATTTCTAATTCATCGTCAAGCTTTCACATGCATATGAGGCAATTGAAATCACCATGGCTTGGGTGATATCTTTGCTTTTTAACACTTTTTAAAGAGGTCTTTTGCAGCAGTTTTGCCCAATGCAACGTGTCATTTGGTTTGTCGACTGCTGCTTCCATTGGTGTTGATTGTGGATTCAAGTAGAATGAAATCCTTGACAACGTCAATCTTTTCTCCCTTTATCATGATGTTGCTTATTGGTCCAGTTGTAAGGATTTTTGTTCTCTTTATGTTGAGGTGTAATCCATACTGAAGGCTGTAGTCTTTGATCTTCATCAGTAAGTGCTTCAAGTCCACTTCTCTTTCAGCAAACAAGG
>NW_004444113.1:0-8160 GCF_000243295.1 Trichechus manatus latirostris
GTCTAATCAAAATATTAAAAAATGGTCGTTTGCATATGTGCATTAAATTTTCTCAAAATATGTCAATTATGTTTTCAGCTCTATCAAATTAAGATGGTATGAAATATATCTCCAATAACTTAACCCTCTCTTAGGATTTTGGTTCTCACACTTAGCAGTGAAGTCTGATTCCACTTCCTCAATAACCTTGGATTACCGCTACAATCTTATTACTCTTCTAAATATGCTGACCGCATTTCCTTTCATTGGGATTTTTGTCATTACCTCTTAAGTAAGTGTCATAACTCTTCCTTTATACCCTCCATCGACATTCTAGACACCATAGCCATTGTCAAAGCATAGCTCTGAAATGCTATGTGCTTTGTATTTAGATGTGTAAGTGCCTGAACATGTTGGACATGAGCAATGGGTGGAGAACCATACTTTACGATACAGGTCTAAGAAGAAATACTTACATTCGATCAATGAAGAACCTCAGGTTCAGCCAACGTGTTGTTCGCCCAGTTTTCAACTGGCTATAACATCTCCAGAAAGGAGTAATTCACAAACAACTACATAGAGATTTTCTAGGAAAAAAGAACCATTTTTATTGAGAATAAGTGATTCCCCCAACTTTAGGGAAAATCGACACAGTCATAACAGAGAATCAGATATTAAGGGAGTGAAGACTAACATGTGGAAAATAGATGATATCATGGAGCCTCCGGACATAAAGATACCATTCTAACTAACGGGTGCTTGGAGGTCAGCCCCCTTGTCAAGTATGTAATTTCTTGAATGTAGAAATCTTGGTATAGAAGGTCTTGAAGCAGAATTATTCCTAGAAGTGTCACTTCAGAAGCAAACGGTGCTCAGATAGTGATGTTCTAGCAGCAAGAAGAATAGCATCTTCTGTAGCAAAGTGGCCGGTAGCCATAGCAGAGGTAGCCATAGCAGGGGCCAGAGCCACAGCCGTATCCACAGCCAGAACCATATCCGCAGACATAGCGGGAGCCATATCCACAGCCATAACCTGAGCCATATCCACAGCCGTAGCCTGAGCCATAGCCACAGCCATAGCCTGAGCCATATCCACAGCCGTAGTGGGAGCCATGGTCACAGCCATAGCCTGACCCATAGCCACAGCCATAGCGGGAGCCATAGCCACCACCGTAGCCACACCCACTGTAGTAGTTGTAACACATGGTATTGAGAGGTGAAGTTTCAGCTGAGGTGCAGGAGGGTGACTGTGAAGTCTGAACGCCATCTGCTCTGCCAGGACTTTATATACTGCCAGAAAGGGGTGGGGCACACTTAACACAGACTCTGTGGCCCCATTACTCCAGCAATTTTCATTCTTAAAAAGCTCATCATACCAAGGAGAACAATATTTCCAGGTGGTTATGTCCAGGATTTGATGCTAGCCAGTCAAAAGAGTTGTTAGAAAGCAGACATAACCTACACATTGAACAAGAATGTCTTGTGGAATGTAATCAAATCCTATTTTAGATTCTCTCCTCAGAAGCATTCACTCTCCTGCACTTCCAGGTACACATACTTGGGCACTGGGAGATGGTCCAATATCTCATATCTCAGCATCATCAGGAAAATACCGTCCTGGGGGTGAGAGGCAAACAGCAGGGGCCTATGGTGAGGCCCTCTCAGGTTACACCTGCAGGAATGAAATGGAGGCCATACAGAATGGTCTCTGCAGTGGTGGATGGAAGAGGAGACAGCTGAGGGCAAGAAGACCTGAAATAGAGCACAAGGAGGCTCTGATGCAATATACCCAAATAAAAGGAACCATGATTCTGTACAATGTAATATAATCTACTCCGTCTAAGATTTCATAGAATAGAACTTTTTGGTGTGTTACGCTCTCTCTTTGAAACATCTTGCCTTTGTTACCTCATCAAATTTTCACCTGCTAATAATGCCCCTAAGATCCTTTCAAAACTCAGCTCAGGCTGCATCTGCCATCATAAGCCTTCCTGGACTTTTACCACGAGCATTCGGTGCCATTCCTGTACTCTTCCATCAATCCATGCGCATAACTCCAGGATGATATGAGTATAGTGAATATTTTATTTTAATTATCTGCTACCTTTAGTTAATTGTGTGTTCCTTTAAGCCAATAATTGTCTTTATTTTCTGAGACTATAATGCACTGGACACTCAGCTGTTGAATGAGATTCTCTAAGATTTCTTCCACCTGTAAAAACGATTAATTTTTTTTTTATTTGGATGATATTCTATAAAACATAATGAAAAAGATAATAACAATGAATAATGTTTATATTCTCCTTTATATTTATTACTTCACTTGATTTTTACCAAAACGACATAGAGTCAGAAGTTGTGACATTTATTATCATTCATGATACAGATGAGGAAACAGAGGCAAGGATAGTTAAGTAACCTGCTCAAGGACAGTCCGCTGGTTAGTGGTAGAGTTGAATTGGTTCAACTGCTACTATAACAGAAAAGCTAGGGCAGGTCCAAGGAACCATTTTTTACCTCAGTTTTCCAAATGAAAAATATTCCCTTCATCTGACTAAAATTGCCAATATTTTGCGAGTCTGCCTTACACTTCCATGATCCGTATTTTCTTTCATTGTGACCATCACAGTCCTAACCCACTCATGGTGTAAATATCCAGCAGACAACTCTAACCACCTCTCAGATCTGTTCCGTAACTCTTGTAAAGTACTTCATAGGGTTATAACAACTGCCCTTGTCATGCGCTACATTCTCTATCTACTGAGAGGGCGATCTTCTTAGCACCCTGCAAGTTACATGTAGGTATTACAGTTTTTGAAGAGAAATGATGCAGACTATTCTAGGCATCTTAGATTTTAGTCTATATCGGAAAAAAAGCAACTTCCAGGTTAAAGTAAAACCTCAGATTCTATATTTGTCTTCTAATTATGATTGTCTAACTTTTACAATACATTCTCCTAAAATACATTCAAGAGCTGTATTCTTGGAACTCCATGATGCTTTCCAGATTTCACATTTTACCTGTCTTCTTGCCAAAGCAGTTTTAGTTGACAATATTTACTTTCACGGTTCCATTGATTGTTTTTCTAGACAATAACCGAATAGTACAATTTAATTTTAAAACAATAATTGGGTACTCTGGAGCCCTGGTGGCTCGGCTGCTAACCAAAAAGGTCGGCAGTTTGAATCCACCAGCCACTCCTTGGAAACCCAATGGGGCAGTTCTACTCTGTCCTATAGGGTCGCTATGAGTCGGAATTAACTTGAAGGCAACAGATTTGGTTTTGGTTTAATTGGGGACTACATTATGCAAGCCCAGTAGCAATGGTGATTCAATATTCGTGCAGAGTTTCTAAAGTACAGAGCTTATCCTTGAGCTCTAAACCACACATTCTTTATCCAGTATTTTATATGATATAAAATATAAAACTCTCCAGGGATATTGAATCACCGTTGCCATTGGGCAGATCTCCTTCCTTTCACCGCACGTTTTATCAAAGATTAGTCTATTCAGTCTGCGTTTCCTTACCCATTACCTCCTCAATTTACTACAACCAATATTCCACTGTTATCAAACTCACCATCAATAAACCTGTTTTCACTGAAGGCCTCATATCGTCTGCCAAGTACAATGGAAACCTATCAAGTAATTAATATCAGAGGATGATAAAGAAAAAAAGCGAGACCAAATCATCAGAAAAGAAGCTACTCCATTAAAATTTTCTCGTTACCAAAAATACAACGGCAAACATTATGTCAAAGTACTTGCTATCACAGCGTACTTTAGAGTTCGTACTATGGACACATGTATGATGGATGTAGGAAACACATAGCTTAGGAATGTGCCTATGTTTTTGGTATAAGAAAACTGAGATTATTGATTAAAATTCTAGGATGTCAAATATTGTCATTATTAGTGAGTATAACATAATATATTGATCCATATAAAACTGACATTTTTGTACTTTAAAAATGGTTAAATGTCAATAATTTTATATTGAGCAACCTAGTAATAAGTATAATAGCAAAAAAATGCACCCAGTTCTCACAGTGGAAGAGCTTTGCATTCATTATTTCACTTGGTATCTGCAACAATCCTTTGCTAGCACTGTATTTTATGGTTTTACCACTGTGTACTCTGAGGCTCAGAGAAGTTAAGTGATGGGCCAGTGGTCACACAGCTAATAACTGATGGAGCCTGTATTAGATCACAAGTATTGTGGCTCTGAAGCCTAGGCTCTTAAAAACTACCTATAAAATTTTATTTTTGGAAGTGATAGCATTTGGATTGCCTCAAGCAAATGATATCTTGTAGCAGGAGAGCACAGTTGAGGACAATGTTTCATTGTCTAGGAGAACCTGGGTATTCGTTTAAAATAGGCTTTAAAGATTTCTGGACTTAGACTGATATTGTTGCCTCTCTTCACTGGTTTCTATGGAGTTTTGCTTTTCTATTCGTTTTCAGTTTCACAAGTAACACATACCTATGGGAAAACTTTTAGAAAACAATTTCTTTTCAATACTTGGGGAGTATGGGCAGTGGTATGCTGTTAAATGATTAAGGACCTCCATGGAGGGGAAGAGTCTTACCTGTAACGTTTGTTAATTTCTATGGTGCAAATCGTGGCTCAGCGGTTAAGAGCTCATCTGCTAACCAAAAGGTCAGCAGTTCGAATCCACCAGCCGCTCCTTAGAAACCGTATGGGACAGTTCTACTCTGTCCTATAGGGTCGCTATGAGTCGGAATTGACTCAGCGACAACGGGTTTGGTTGGACTTAATCCTTCAACCAGGATTCACTGAGTCCAGTCACTGTGGGGAGGCTTAGTGGCCCAGTGATCAAGCCTTTGAATGCTAACCAAAATGTCAGTGGTTTGAATCCACCAGCCTCTCCTTGGAAAGCCTATGGGGCAGTTCTACTCTGCCCGATAGGGTCAATGAGAAGGAATCTATTCGATGGCAACAGGTTTAATCTGGTTTTGGGTTTATGGTGTAAATAAGTGGCAGTAGCATTTGGATGGTAGAACTCTCTCCTTCTATGCAGGAAACCCGAGTCTGATGGAGCCTTGCATGTTGCTATAATGCCGAACAGGTTTCAGCTGAGCTGACAGGCTAGGCAGAAAAGCTTGGCAAGCTGCTTGAGAAAATCAGCCAATGAAACCCTACTGATTTGCACATGGGCTCACCATGGTTGAGGAGCACCTAACAACAACAGCACCTTGGTGTAAATACTACAGCAAGGCCAGTTTCAAGTTACCAATGGTGTAACAACTAAAAATTCTATGCCGTCTTCCAGAACTTTAATAATTTAACTTTCATGTTTAGAAACTTAATCAATATAGAATTTCTTTTCTTTTGTGTCAAACAGGTGGCAAATTGATCAACCCCATTTATGAATAAAGTAGTTCAGGTTAAAGTTCTGTCTTTACTGAGTACTTCCCGGAATTCTGCAGCTCTGGCTGCTGTGGTCTTGCTGCCTCAGCATGCTCTACTCCCTATCACAATAACAGGTTAGATTCCTTGGTCTTTGCTGGTGGGCTAACATGGCTTCTCTTTTCAGTCCTGTCCTCTCCTGGCCAGCCTGCTGTGAACCTCTAGAACAATCCTGTCCAATGGTAATAGAACACGAAACACATACAGAATTTCAAGTTTTCTGGTAGTCACATTTTTAAAAAGAACCTAGTGAGATTAATTTTAATAGCATATTTTATTAAACATAATCTATTCTAAAATATCACCATTTAACATCCAATAAATAGTTTTAAATTATTGGATATATTTGTCTTTTTTTTTTTTTCATACTAAGTCTTTGAAGTCCAAGGTGTACTTTACACTTACAGCATGCATCATTGAGCCATTTCAGTCGCTCAATAGCCGTATCAGGCTAATGGCTACCATATTGGATACTGCAACTCTAGAGGACTTGAGAATTCTTCTTTTGTTTTGGCCCTTGGTTATAATTTTTCTTAGACGTTTTCTACTCTAGCAATAAGTTGCCAGCTTATTTGCTTCTTTCCCTACGTTCCTCTGCCAAGAATTCTATTGTCCCGCTCATGAGACTGACCAATTCCAATTCTTCCATTACAGCTCTGCTCATATATCATTCTTCTTCAGAAGCCATTTCTGGCCCTCCTCTAACCTTCTCTTTCTGCACTCTGATTGATTTAGGTTTTCTCCTTGAGTTCTTCCTTGATACCTCCATAGCATTTACATGACAGTATGATTTAGTATTTTGTGTCCAATAGAAGATTTTTAATTCCTAGAAGAAGCAACTATGTGTTTTATCTCTCTATCCCCAGCACTAATCATATAACTACCTGGCACATGGATTTTAAGGTTTGTTGAATGACTAAAAGAATAAATATCTGATTATACAACTTAGAACCTCTAGAATATGCGATGTCTTATTGAAAAAAAAGATTTTGTGTTATCTTATGAAGAAGCTTTCAAACTAAAATTGTTTCCTGACTACATATATTTTAGAATTTACTTCCTTAAATGGTGGCTGAAAATACTTCCTAATGCAGATGGGCTTCCCTTACCTCTATAATGTGATTAAGTATGGGAAGCCAAACTGTCATTTTTCCCAACTTCTACCAGTATTATGGTACACACACACATATACATTTTCTCTAATTTTATTAACCCTGCCTCTGCTAATATTACCATTTTCTTGTTTCACACAAGCTGAAATACCTCAAAATTTTCTTTAACTAGGAGTCACATTTCAGATTCTGAAGATACATTATTGCTAGCTTGTGAAGATCCTTTCCTGGATACATAAATTATCTCTTTACATTCCTAATAATAATATCCTTCCTTTTTCAGAATGTCTTCAACAACAAGCAGCATAATGAAACAATGAATTAGATTTTCAGAGAGCTAAATTATTAGAATTTCCTTCTACTGTTTTTGAGTCTGAACCTCAGAGATACCAGAGCACAGTCAGTTCTCAGATCCTCTTTTACAAATACTTACCAAAAGTGAAGACTATCCTTTCTTGAAACAATCTCTGACTCTTCATCATTTGGCTTAAATTAGATCCTGGGCATAACCTCAGTCTAGCACTGAATTTGATGTCAGAGCCATCTTCCTTAGATTATGCCATCTTTGTGGGGTCTCCTAGCTCCAGGGACCTCAGATTTTGTCATTCAGAAAGCCCAGTGGGTAGCTACATCAGAATTTAAACCCCATTGTCATATCTGCCCCAATCCAAAGAGAACCCTTGAAAGCCCTGGGCCTTGCTCTTTCCTAACCTAGAAATGTAGCACCACCTTATTGTACCTGAAACTTAATGAACTTTGTCTTCTCTTCTGCACTTACTGCTAATCTTTCTAGTTTCCTTTGCAACTGGCATCTTTCTATTTTCAGATACGAACTCAACTGTCACAGCTTCAGAATACCTCCCTGACTTATGCCTCTAATTCTTCAACCCTTCTGTTTCCCTTAAAAGTGTTTTGTTCTTTTCATAACAATCATTTCCATCTGAATTTATCATAATTAGTTTTCACTTTTTAAATTTTTTTAGCCTCCACTTCTGGAATATAAACACTCTGAGAGCAGGTACCTTGTGTGTAATTCTTTTCCTATTTTGTCCTCAGTGCCTATGATGGTGGCTATTCAAAATATTAAAAATTATTTATTGAAGAAGAATTAAATCAATTTTCTCAACATATGTGAACAAATATATCTGCATTTTCATCCAGTTCAGATGGTGTGATCAATATATCTCTTCTAACTTATCCTTTCCTTAGGATTTAGCTTCCCATGCTTAACAACCAAGTCTGATTCTAATTTCTCAATAATCCTGGACTATGTCTTCAATTCTATTACTCTTCAAAATACGCTGACCCCATTTCTTCTCTTTGGGATTTTGTCATAACCTCCTGACTAGGTGTCATACCCTGCAATTCCATTCTAGACACCAGTGCTATTTACAGAGCACAGTCCTCAAATACAGTGTGATGTACTCAGGTGTGTGTGTGCCTGAAGACGTGGAATGTCAGAAACAGGTGAAGCAGACATTCTTCATGATGCAGATATAAGAAGAAATGAACTCACATCTATGAAGAACTGAAGGTTCAGCCAACATATTGTTAGTCCAATTTTCAAGAGAGGCCATAACATCTCAAGAAAGGAGTAATTCACAAGCAACTACACAGAGATTTGCTGGAAACAAAGA
>NW_004444113.1:8260-15772 GCF_000243295.1 Trichechus manatus latirostris
TCAAGAAAGGAGTAATTCACAAGCAACTACACAGAGATTTGCTGGAAACAAAGAGCCATTTTTATGGAGAATAAGTGATTTCCCCAGCTGTAGGGGAAACCAACACCATCATAACAGAGAATCAAAGATTAAGGGAGTAAAGGTTAACATCTGGAAAACAGTCACATAATATTATGGAGCCTCTGGAACAAAAACGTATATCGAAGAAACAGATACTTGGCGGTCAGAACCTTTGACAAGTATGTAATTTCTTGAATATGGAAATCCTGGTGTAGAGGCTCCTGAAACAGAATTATTCTTAGAAGTTTCATTTCAGTAGCAAACGGTGCTCAGATAGTGATGTTCTAGCAGCAAGAAGAATAGCATCTTCTGGAGCAAAGTGGCCGGAAGACACAGCAGCCATAACCAGAGCCAGAGCCGTATCCACAGCCATATCCACAGCCATAGCGGGAGCCATATCCACAGCCGTATCCACAGCCATATCCACAGCCATAGCCAGAGCCGTATCCACAGCCATATCCACAGCCATAGCCAGAGCCAGAGCCACAGAAGTTGCCATAGTAGTTGCAACACACGTTGTCAAGAGGAGAGAGGTCAGGCAGGTTGGATGAAGTCATTTCTGTAAGGTGCATGTCTTCTATTTCCTGGGACCTTTCTATACCATCAGGAATTGACAGAACATTCCATTCATTCCATGACTTAGACAACAAGTATTTAGATAACTCTCATGAGCCAGTCTGTTGACAATCAACAACGGTTTGCTTAAAATGAGCCCATTATTTTGGAGACTCCAGTTTTATTTAGAATGTATCATTTTAATTTACTTTGTCAATGAATTGTCTCAATCATATCATATGCCTGAGAGTATAATTAATATCAATTTCCAAAACCTCTTATCATTAAATGTATATGTTATACAGCAGGGTTTTGAGGGATGTAGGAAAATCTTGCACCTTTTTCTCTCTCCTCTTTCCTAAAATGTCTACATCTGCCCACATCAAAAAACAAGCCAAACCCTTTGCCGTCAAGCTGATTTTGACTCATAGAGACCTAGAGTTCTGAGGATGATGACAGCAAAAATTCACACTCAAACCCTAACACTCCCATGACATAAAGTAGCCCAAAACGAATTTTGTCTTATAATTATATGTACATTTCACTCTACTTGTCTGTAGTCCTCAAAATTACCCATTTATCAGAAGTTCTCAATCTTCTACAAAAATTTTCATTGTTATTTTGAAACATAATACTTTTTTCTTTCTTTCTTCCCACTAATCCTCTCTATCACGCTTATCTTTTCACCATATAAAAGAGGAAAATGAATATAATTCTTTTGGCACCCTCCATTCTCAGCTAAACACTCCTATTTATACATCAAAACCCAGATTTGAAATCATTTCCTGTAAGATGTCTTCCCTCACTATTACTGTCTGGATTAGATGATTCTTTTCTTTGCTCTTATATGAACACGTATGTCACAGCGCTTCTCAAGCTGTGTTGAAAACTTGTGCTCCTCACTAATTAAAATATGATATTCTTGAGAGAAGAGACTGTATGTTCTACATTAAAACTTCCAGACAGGGCTCCTGTTTGATCCACATTTTGCATAAGAGAAACTTGAGGATCAATGAGGGTTAAAGAATAGACCAAGTTGATGTCACTACTAGAAGACACACTGTAGCATTTTTGTGTTAATGCCACACTGAATATTCATTATACTTATGCTCAAAACGTGACCAAAAGGCAAAACAACCAAATCCTTTGCTGTTGAGTCGATTCCTACTCATAACGACCCTATCGCATGGCCAGGATACAAGAAATAGGATTTGTTTATCTGTTTGGTTCTGGCCTTCAAATTTTCATCACATTCCAAAACATTTTAATATGATAATTTCTTTCTCTATTTTCTCCAAGTATTTGTGTGGAATTTTGTTTGTCTTTAATTTTATCTTAACAGCCTCAGCTGAGCCATGCTTGTTCTGTCGGAAGATATAAATAATTATCCTTGGGATCTGTTCCGTATATATTACCAAAAACCAAACCTGTTGCCGTAGAGTTGATTCCGACTTATGGCGACCCTATAGGACAGAGTAGAATTTCCCCATAGCGTTTCCAAGGCTGTGACCTTTATGGAAGCAGACTGCCTCGTCTTTCTCCTGCAGAGCGGCTGGTGAGTTCAAACCGCGGAACTTTTCTGTTTGCAGCTAAGCACCTAACCACTGTGTGCTACCAGGGCTCCATGGATATTACCACATACAGTCAATTCTCATTTTTTTGTAGTAGGTATGTTCTATAAAGTTGTCATGAAAATCGAATTAGCAAATACTGAACTATTGCTCCTAGGGCAAAATGCAGGGTTAATTTCCTGAGAGCCTCTGGTCACAACATACCATGAACCAATGAATACATAACCTCACTTTATTTAAAGATACATTATTTAATATGTATTGTAGATTCAGGAACCTTGAATTCAGGCCACAGCACTATAACTCATGCCTGAACAAAGCTTATCTAAGTCACACATTTTCCCTACAAAGCGTATCACAGCCTTTTTGCACTTAGGGAAACTAGACAGCGCTTCAGGACTATACTTGGAGGTTGTTTTAAACAGCAAAATCACCAACAAAAAGCACAAAATGAGCAAAAGGTATCGCTAAATAGACTATGGCAAACACACTTATTTACAGGATGAGAGCTGAAACAAGAAGGCAGAGCAGCGCCTTGTTTGACTTCAGCTGGTAACGCACATGCCAGCTGACTCATTTTTCACCGGTCTGTACCTGTCCACCAAGGGTCGCAAAAGTGCCATGAGTATTGATTTGGCGGGTTACAAATCGATTGTAATGAACTGGTGAATTTGCAAACACAGAATCTGATAATCATGAGGATCAACTGTACTTTAGAAAAGATTAAAAAAAAAAACTTGGCAGAAATGAGGTGCTTTGCAGAGCTGGGGCAGCATGCTGTGGCCTAGCTTTTCCCTCTCACCCTGATTTTTTCCATGGGGGACATAAAAACCAACCAAACTCGTTGTTGTTGAGTCGATGCCAACTCATAGTGACCTCATAGCTGACAATAACATTCCTTGTGCAGTGGGGTCTTGTCAGAATCAAGTGAAGAGACAAATTCCTGCTCTATTCCTGTTGCGCTTATGTTTACGTCCTCATTTTGGAAGAACTTACACTTAAACTCCTAAAATTCCATTTAAGTGAATATTTTATGAATTCCTGAAATTACTGACTCTTGAAGCAAACTTAGCAAAGAAGATCACGTGTCTCCACAAAATGTGGAGGATGTGGAAACAATGTCAGGGTCCCTGTGCCTTCATCTCTCTAAGACTCCCTCCCTCCAGCTTTTCAGAGTCCCAGAAAGCTTGTATCCCTCAAATCTACTCTTTGAGTTCTAATACTGCATTTACTCCAGAGAAAAGAGCCACATACCCATTTATCTTCATCCCCTCTTCCAACCAAAATACATTAAATTTTCACTTAACCTTCCCACAACCCGTGATCTTTCTACACTGGGTTTTCACCATCTCCACAAAGAGTTTTAAAGTGATGATCCCTACTTACACCCTCTCGTTGGTTGCTTTGGTAGGCTTTCCTTGAACAACTCAGCTGAATTCCACAGGTACTGACTAAGCACAAGCCGTAGGCAAGGTCTCATCCCAGAGACCGGAAGTTTGTAAAGATAAATCATACATGGTTCTTGTCTCAGGATCAAGCACCTTCACAAGTCAAGTGGCTTGTCCAAAAGAAGAGCATCTAGTGTACCTCTCAGAGCCACCTCACCTTTTTACTGCCTCTACTTTCTGGCTCATCTTCTGACCACACTACAAGACAAATAGAAACAAAGGAGCTATTGGCATATCTATATCAATGGTTCTCAGCCAGGGCTTATTCTTCCCTTTTGAAGACAGCTGGAAATGTCTGGAGACATCTTCTATTGTCAAGACTTGGTGGAGGCAGAGGGGACTACTGGCATCTAGTGGGTAGAAAGCCCAGGGATGCCGCCAAACATCCTACAACACACAGAATAGCTCCCAACAACAAAGAATTGTCTGGTCCAAAATGTCAAGAGCTTCAAAGTCTAGAAATTCCAATCTGTATCTATGCATCTATAAATAAGTTTCTATATCTATAGGTGTCCAAATCCAAACATATCCTTTTCTCTCGCTCTATTCGCAATATCCGATTTTCCCACCACCAAACACACAGACAAAAAAAAAAAAAAATCCCTTATCATACTTACCTAGGTTTTATTTAAATTGTTATTTTCAAAATCAGCCAGGCTCTAAACTTTAAAATTATTTTTTATAAAAACAACCATGAATTCCAAGTCAGAAGGCAGTATAAACTCAGCAAGATCATTCCTTATACTAGATAGTTGAATTTCGACAACAGCGGAATGAGTGGCGGTCCAATGCTTTATTAAATGCCTTCAACAGAGATTTTTCACAAAGCTGCCAATTTCATTTTCAGAGAACTTTTATTGTTCAACATTTTCCCTGCAGTTGAGATTTTCTTTCTATTTGTTCTGGTATTGGTCATTGGTCTAATCTCATCACCCCGCTATGTTTTATCCCTAACAGTAAACAGAAAGGAAATAAATCCCCATCTCAATTTTTTCATTTCCTTCAGTTTCATTCCTTTCCTCTCATCCTTGAAATTTAAAACTATATGCCAGTTCCACAGCCAACACCCGTTTCAGGCCACAAGATCCCTGGATTACCAAATTAGCCTCCTATCTAAATTGTATTCTTTGTAATATCTTCCCTTTGGATATCTGGATACGGATCTGTCAAAGCCGAAACAGTATCTATTCTGTGCACCCCTAAATAACCAGGTCTGAACACAGTGCCTGGCGTGTAATTTCCACTCAGTCGATACTTCTCTAATAAGAAATGGATGGATGAAGTAAAACACATTTAAACATTGGCGTGCCTCTTGTAAGCTACAGGACAGTTGAATATATACTTAAATTATCTGAACACTAGCTTCTTCTAGAAACACCCTCATGAGCTTTTTGACATAATTGTTTTTTGAATGTTGCATGCTGCTTCAGTGCTTTGGGGCAGGAATTTGTACTGATTAAATGCTATTCCCTTCCTTCCATTTTTCTCACACCACCATTTTGAATTCTCATATAATAATAGTTTTTTTCAAATATCCGTATTTATTTATCATGAAATGCTGATTTTTTTCAGAAGTTAAAGTAGTAACTTTGTAGTTTAAGGGAGATTATATTATGGTATACATATAAATGCTCTAATTAAAAACATTTTGCGATGAAGAAGCAAAAACCTTCAGAAAACAAATTACTTTCCTAGTGGCCTTTGTGCACCTTGACTGAGTCGTCTTGTAGAGTCACTCATTGCTTCAAGTGTCAAACATCGTGGAAGGTGTCATGCGCATTTTCAAGTTCAGCAATTGCAGGATGACTTCATGGCAAATTTATAAAGCACAAAACTTGGGAACACGTTTAAGTACTTGGTATGAAAAAAGTGGAGGCTGTATTTGAAGCGTCAGAAGAGCCAAAGAGGAACACTTCGTAGGAAAATATTTTGCTTTTAGGACTATGACTATTTTGATAGCTTGATTAAGTACCAGCTTACGGTAAGCGATTTTAGTCAAGATCAAATATTTATTAAACAGTAAATCCGCGGTATCCATGTGAATTATATTCTAGAGAACACCATCATTTGGCTATACATAAATTTCACTAGTTTAAAGTACAGGTTTTTGTTGTTGGTGGTGTTTTCTTGCTTGCAAGTCTAAACATCTCCTGGTCAAAACTTTTTAAAAATAAAGAAATTTCCTTTAACAAGACCGTCCATATTATAGTTAGTAAAGCAATTTCATACATATTATCTCAATTCATTCTCACAACCTTGTGAAATGAATAAGCAGGTACTTGTCAAACTGGTGTCTAAAGAAAGAAGCACAGGTTCAGAGTGATTAAGTCACCAGCTCAAGATCGTATAGCTGATGAGTGTCAAAGGCAAATCTTCTTAGATTTCCTCAACTTCTGCTCGTGAAATCACCTGGCGTTTGGTCTTCCTGGACAGAGCCCTCTCCTGCTCGTCCATGAGTATGCCCTGCTCTCTGGATACTATTACTAGTGTTGAGAACCAAACCAAAATTCAGTTGCTGTAGTCAATTCTGACTCATGGTGACCTCATATGTGTCAGTGTAGAACTGAGTAGAATTTTTCACAAGTAGATCACCAGGCCTTTCTTCCAAGGTGCCTCTGGGTGGACTCAAACCATCAACCTTTTAGTTAACAGCCCAGTGTGTTAACTACTTGCACCACCGAGATACTGGCTGGGAATTCCTCTCCAGATCAAGCCAGTGACTGTATTTCTCCCAGAAGTGGTCACAAATGCATGAGGACAGCTTATTGACCTACTCTCCTATCTGACTTCTATTCATGCTTCAGGCCTCAACTCAAGTGGGAATTCTTTCCCGATCCTCTCGCATTAAGTAATCCCACTGAAATTTCTAATCCCTATGCACATCCTTATAAGGCCAATTATCTTGTTCTATTTTTTAGTCTCATTTTCTTTTTTCTACACAAAATAATGAACCACTGAGAATTGAGACAATTTAATACAAGATTATAGATAGATGATAGATAAGATAGATAACTGATAGCCAGCTAGCTACCTAGACAGATAGATAGACAGACAGACGGTCAGATAGATAGAGATAAATTATCCACAGCACCTAGTATAACACAAGCTTCCTTCTTCTTCCTTAGCTTCTAAATTGGATAACAATTTTTTTCTAGACTACTGAGTATCCAAAGACCTAGTCTTATTTGAAGAATTCTTGAAATTTCATACCAGCCATGATATTCTTCCTATTTTTCTACAAAACTTTGCAGTGGAAAAAGCCAGCTCATTACACCTGCTTTCATTCAGACTCCCCATTCCCACTACACAAACAGGGGGCTGCAAATCAGAAACACAGAGAGAACATCCCCCTTAACATTCTTGTGTCTGTCATTATCAACATAATTTTCTCTGTTGGTCAGGCTCAACACTTCCGAGTTATCCTTGATGTACAGCTCACAAAAGTTTCAGGACCAGGGATGTACAGTAGGTCACCACTTATCCTGGAGTTCTCACTGTGGTGACCTGGGTTATCTTGGCTGTGGTTGAGCAGCTTCCATCAGCGGCATTCCCACAGAGTCACCAATTCAGCTCTCAGGGCTATAATTATCAGAAAGTGTTACATTTAGATGTTATTCACCCTGTAGTTATCACCCATTGATTCCAACATGGAACACAAGAAGCAAACCTAATCCTTCTGCCACGTAATAAGCCTTTAAGTACATTTTGATAAACCATGTCACTTCTTTCCTTACAAGTCTAGGTAATATTAGGATAAGTCCCACTAAATTTCCCTTCCTTGGAGATCTCTTCTTTCTTTCTCCCTCATTATGGGTATTCAACCTCCATACCGTGCTAGGAATCCATTACTTGTTTTCCTTTATTGGTGCCAATACTCA
>NW_004444113.1:17027-18738 GCF_000243295.1 Trichechus manatus latirostris
AGCACAGCCCAGCCTCAGGAGAGCCTGCACTCACAGCCACATCCAGAGCTGCATCCACAGCCTCCACAGGAGTCTCCCTAGGGGTAGCAAGTCATGTTGTTAGGAGGCGAAAGTGGCAGAGAGGGGTTCTACAAGTCTGAATGTTACCCGCAGCCCTCAGACGCTTACATGAAGGGCGCACAGAGTCTGCCCGCTCAGTTACATTCAGATGAGCTCATTTTACTAGACACCCTAAATTTGTTAGGAAGTCTCCATTTAATTTGCTATCAGGCAGGGTTTATCTCAAATTAATAATAAGCCTGGAATTAAATTGTTTTCTTTTCTATCACCTCATTCTACTAAAATCATCTCTCCTGTGACTCACGACCTTACAGAAACCAAAATGGGTTTTGTCCTCTGATGAAATTCAGTGGCCTTGAAATTGTGTGTGTGTGTCTGTGTGTGATCCCCTTTGGGCAAGACTAATATTATAATTCTCGTTTTATAGAAATAAGATATCAAGATTAAAAAAAATAAATATTAAGTGTCTTGACCAAAATTACAAAACTATGTAATAACAGAGATGTTGCTTAGTCTTTTGACTCCAAATCCAATATCTTTACGTTTGACATCCAAAGAAAGGAAGAATTCACTAAATCAGCTTTCACTTAAAAAATCTAAACGTCGGCATTCCATTCACCACATTACATAAATCATCAATACTCATGAATTGCTTCTTTATGTTAGCGTATCATTTCTCACATTGCATTTTGACCTTCATATGTCTGCATAGCCCAAAGCCATTATGAAAATCGATACTCTTAACTCTGCCTTCCATGAGTTCAAAGTACTCCTTAATGAACAAGGTACCATTATCATCTGCTGCCCTGGTCATATTGCTACCTTAGAGTCAGGATTGCCTACTGTTCTCCTTTCTGAAAGATGAGTTAGGTAAATACAGGGTTAAGAAAGAATTAATATGACTTTTTATAAGAGTTTTAGTTCTAGGTCTAAGCCTGTGTAGAAGTGTATTAACTTTAACAGATTTGTTTAAATAGAAAATAAATAAATTTTTCAAATAAAGTAAAAGCCATCTTGAGACTCATATTTCTATCATTATTAGATATGTCTCTTTGCCCTACAAAAATCTCCGATATATACACAATCCTTCTAAACTCTATGATTTCCTCCACCTAGCAAATTCTTCCCTGCCTTCTCCCCAGAGAAGTTTTAGAATGAATTTTCGTGGATTCTTTGCTAGGTAGTCACTAAAGGAAATCAATTCACTTGATCCAACATTTACTGAGAACTTGCCATAGATCAGACACAATCAGGACCAACTTCACAGGTGTGCAACTAGTTCAAAAGGGGGCCCTCTTCTTGGTATTTAATGCCCTGTAGTCACTGGCCCTGGAGAAAAAGAGGAAGACCCTCAGCAAGAAAAAGAGGAAGACCCTCAACAAGATGGATTGACACAGTGGCTGCAACAATGGGCTCAAGCATAACAACGATTGTGAGGCTGGTGCAGAACTAGGTGGCGCAGAACTGGCGACCCTATGTACAATAGGACGAAACACTGCCCAGTCCTGGCCCATTCTCACAATCATTGCTATGCTTCAGCTCATTGTTGCAGCCACTGTGTCAATCCATCTCTTTGAGGATCTTCCTCTTTTTTGATGACCCTCTACTTTAGCCATCCTAGTGGAGGTGAAATCCTAATGAAGGTGAAATG
>NW_004444113.1:19190-23297 GCF_000243295.1 Trichechus manatus latirostris
TGCTTGGCATCATGGCAGCATAGTTTAGACTTCATTAACTTTGGTATGCATAGGCAATGCCTGCTAAATATCTCTGACCTAAGAACAAGAACATTATTACACATACATGATGAGAAAGACTCATGTTTTCAATTCTGGGATCAAAAACAGACATATCTCACATGGAAAACATGTTTATGTTTGTGAATATAACTATTGTGATGACATCAAGCAATTTTCATACGGAAATAGACAACTTCCGTAAAGAACCATATTTTACGGGACAGGAAATCCTCACCGCTAATGTGTAATATTTTATAGAGCTTTCATGAATAAGCACATCAAGAACCACAATACGGACCCTAAATGTATTCTTTTCCTCATGGTAACTCACTGGTGAATGCCATTAATGCTAAGTCAAGAAACCATTGAGTGTTTTCTCTCACACAAAGAAAAAATATTCTCCACTGGAAAAAACCTGTATGGTGCTTAATACAGTACACAGTGACTTCAAAATAAATAAATAAACTTGATTCCGGTAAAAATACTGTGAGAGGCAGCCCAGTTATTTTAATCACAGTTTTACAGAGGGAATAAAAAGGAAACTGAAGGAGGATGGGTTTTTCCCAGAGTCTTCCAGCTCATAAGTGGCTACACACCAGCCTTCGTATCCAGAGCTCACTCTCCTGATCCATGTCAGGACTCCAGGTGGCGACTTACCATACCAAGAAGAAAACTAGTTCCCAAGAAAATCCATTCCACTGAGAAATAGTTCCAACCGTTAGAGAAATTCCCACGTGCCCCAAAATCGTTCATCATTCAACAACCTAGGGTTCCCAAGATACTTAAGGTCCCTGAATAAAATGTCCTTGTCTATACTGGGTTCTTCTCAGAGTCACTTTCATGAGTTGTGACGTAGCATGCTTGCCTAATGTGGTATTTCTCTGTTCCCAGTTCCCAGCTGACAGGGTAGGTTCCCTCTGACTGCTACAGATAAGCTAATGTGACATGATCTAGCCAAGGTCTTCCTCAACTCTTCCAAGTTACCCTGACTCTAGAACTTCTTTATGGGAGAAACCTGGGGCTACCTCTTCTGATCTGGCTCTTCCAGTAGGGGTCAGACCTCTATCAATAAAGTGGTACCTTATTAATTCCACTCCCAAAAGAATATCTCTTCTGTTTTTTGGCCTATAAGATAGTTTCCCCATTCATCTGACAGTCTAACTCCCATTCATCCTTCAAGGGTCAATGTGAGTGTTTTGGAACTTACCACTCTCCATCATCTTTGATTTTTTCATGGCTTTCTTTTGATTTTTTTCCCAAAACACACTGTAAATAACTATTAGAGTAATTATCTCATTGGCATCACAAGCTTCCAGTAGGGTGATGGTAAGTAGGCTTTCAGAAAAAAATTAAATACTTCCATCTTGACCAATTCGTAAGTACCAATGGATGTCACTGAGTGTGGGGTTGGGAAAAGATTCGCACAATCAGCCCTCACAAGCCAGTGCAAGCTGGCTCCAGGACACCACTGCTACAGAGGCATTCTGGTGTAGCAGTTGAAAACATGGACACTGGCTCATCCACTCACTAGTTCTAAGGACTTGGGCAATTCCTTTAACTTTTATGTATCTTAGTTTCCTCATCTATAAAAAAATGAAGGTAATGATAGTTGTTAGTGGTTGTAGAGTCGTCTCCAACTCATGGCGACCCTGTGTATAACAGAGCAAAACGTTGCCCAGTCTTGCACCATCTTCATGATCGTTGGTATGTTTGAATGCACTGTTGCAGCCATTGTGTCAATTCATCTCACTGAAGGTTTCCTCACCTTCACTAGCCCTCCACTGTACCAAACACGATGTCCTTCCGCAGCAATCAGTTCCTCCTAATGACACAACCAAAGTAAGTGAGAGAAAGTCTCAGACAACATTTTGTGATCCATAGGGTTTTCATGGGCTTATTTTTGGAAGTAGATCACCAGGCATACCTTCCTAGCCTGTCTTAGCCTGGAAGCTCCACCTGAGACCTGCCCATCATGGGTGATCCTACCGGTATTTGAAATACTGGTGGCATAACTTCAAGCTTCATAGCAACATGCAAGCCACCACAGTACAGAAAACTGACAGACGGGTGGTGGGTACGATAGTATCTATCTTTTAAGGTTGTCAAGAGAATTAAGTGCCTTAATATAAGTAACATGATTAAAACAATGCCTGTCACATAGTAAATGTTATTTAAGATAGACAGACAGATAGGTAGGTGTTTTATCTTGTTATCTCTCTCATACACCAGAGTGTAAACTCCTTGGCATCTAGAACTTCATTATACCATTATATCCACATCACCGAGTAAAGTCTGGCACATATTTCATAAATGTTTAATGAACAAATGTTTGTATTTCAAAATCTACAATATTGACCCATTAAAAGTGAGTTTCTGTCTTTCCTCAAATCATCAAAGCACACACATATATACGTTTTATCTGTCCCCATTCTGAATCTGAAATTTATTCAACACTAGAAGATCTCTCTCCACACTGCAGGTAATCCTATTAAATAACTCCCCCATTACAGAAACTTGTATGAAATCTTCTTATTTTTCTGTCTTTATGTCACAATTCTTCTCAACCCTCCATATTTCAAAATCTCTCTTTGCCCACACAATCTCAGAATATCAGAGTAAGAAGAGTCTTCAGAGAGCAGTTTGATATGCCCCTGTCCTGGGTGTTAGAATTCCATCCACAACATGCCTGTGATTTGGTAACTCTGAGCATGCTTTCATACACTCAGAGACAGGCCAGCCCAGGAGACTGCCAATCCACTCTTTAAACTAGTTGCCGTGAAGCTGATTCCCATTCGTGGTGATCCCATGTGTGTCAGAATAGATCTGTGCTCCATAGGGTTTTCAACAGCTGATTTTTCTTTGGAGGCACCTCTGGGTAGCTGAGCACAGTAAAATTTCACACCACCCAGAGACTACAATTCACTTTTTAAGCAGAACTAATTATGAGAGAAATTCCTCATATTGAGAAGTCTGACTCTTTGAATTCCCATTCATTCATTCCAATTATGGCCTTTTGAACTAGACAAAGCAAACAAAATAGTTATTTAATAGTCTTCAAATTTACAATGACAAAGAGAATGTTTCCTGCCCCAAACCTTACCATGTTAAATACTATGAACCTTATTCTTTCTTAGCAAAGCATCTCTTCCTTAAATCTTTGTTTTTTGGGTTTTTCCCCCCATTTTGTCCAATAGACAAGGCCTACTGTTTCTACTTTTTATAAAATCCTGGGTTCTACCTTTCACAAATGGTTCTACATGAGACAGAATTGTCAGGCCCGAAAAAAATGTGTATTTGAAAATATTGATTTCTTGTCATCGTGCAATGTTTTTTCTCATGGGCCCAGTTATAACACAAAGTCAGAGAACAAAAGTAGCATGGGTTTACATTTACAATAGAAAAAGAATATTATTTCCTGACTTCATGGGACTACCTGGAACCAGAGGACAACAAACCTCATCTATAAAGAGCAGGATGAAATCAGTTTGGATGTAGAGTTGATAGGACTTACTGGATTATTTCAGAGTCAAAATATGCTCTGGTGGTGACGTTATAGCAACAAGAAGAATAGCAACTTTGTAGCAAGACAGTCGGAGTCCCTAGATGATGCAAATGGTTAACGTGCTTATAACTAACCAAAAGATTGACGGTTCAAGTCCACCCAGAGATGCCTCAAAAGAAAAACATGGAGATCTACTTCCAAAAATCCATCACTGAAAATCTATGAAGCACCATTCTCTGATACACACGGGGTCACCATGAGTCAGAATCAATTCTACAACAACGAGATTTTTTTTTAAGCAAGATGGCCAATAGTCACATGACCCAAAGCCAGAGTCACTGCATCCACAGCCATGTTTCAATCCATAACCATCACCCCAAGTGGAATCATATCCACAAGCATATCCGTATACACCCATTTCTGAACAGAGCCACATCCCAGGCGTCTGGAGCTTTTCATCCATAGCCAAAGCAGTATTTAAAGCTGCCCTTGGAATTCCCCTGGCAGTAGCAATTCATAGTGTTAGAAGCTACGTTTTAGTAGGAGGTGTCAATTGCATAAAT
>NW_004444113.1:23747-25379 GCF_000243295.1 Trichechus manatus latirostris
TAGCAGCACTAGACAGCTAGAGACAGTCCTGAAACCCTTAGAGTCAGCAGGAATGGGTGTGCAAATTGCATGCTAAAGAAGTCTTCTCTTTCCTCTTACAACACACATTAAATTAGTTCGCTATTCAGGAAGTCACGCTTCAATTGTTGCCACTAGGCATTGCCGCAAGCCCACCTGTGCCTTCAAGGAAAACCGACATCTCGTTCTCAATCACACGTTTTTTTACCAGCGTGGTAGAAAATAGTCTCTAAAAACACAGTTTGATATCATCCTTACAGTAACATCAGAATGACTCTGGTTTTCTAATTACATGCCCATTGCCTTTAAAGCTATTGAAACTGTGCTTAAGTGAATACTAAAAATACAAAGAAGAAAGCATGGCTTAAAATTTACTGCCCCCACTTTCTCCTCCCACTTCATACTATATCTTTGTTTTTAAAAGGCGAGTCCTAGATGCACACAGCCTGGATTCACATCCAGACTCCCCGACTTTGTCATTAAGTTCCATAATCTGTGTCGCACTTTCTTCACCTGTGATAATTGTTTTACCTGCCCCATGACCTTGCTGTGAAAATCAGTTACTACATGGCCACAGTAGCTAACATGTGGAAAGTATTCAACTAACGTTAGAAATTATTCCTATTATTACTTACGTTAACTTTATAGATCATGGTAAGGTAAACATTTTCACAGGTAGCTCAACCTGCCTGAAAGAGCCCACTCCCACCCTACCCCCAAGAAACTTCCGCTAGAAAACTCCTACACTGACATCAAAACAAAATGATGGCCACACCTCCTCCCAGAAGCTTTCCTGGGCCCTCTTCATGTATATTAGGTGGCCCTCTTCATTGCTACCCTTTGTATAACATCCTGGTAATGATCACAAAGTATTAGAATGTTTTATTTTAATTATCTGTCTCTTCCTCCAGATTAGGAGTTGCTTGAGAGTTTTATCTATTACTCCATTATCCCTAGCATCTAGGACAGTATCTGACACAAAATATACTACCTGCTGCTCCCGAATTGATTGCCAAACTGGATTTTCCTATTTGTGTCTAAGTATGTTGACATAGAATATGAGAAAGAACCAACAACAAATTACTAAAGGTAGATGTATAAGAATAAATGTTTGGATTTAATCAATGGAAAATATAAGACTCGCTTATTATACTGGTTGTCCAATATATCAGGGAGGCCATGAAGCCTGAACAGAGTAATGATTCAGACAAAACACTACACAGGCTGATTAAATCCAAAGAAGCATATTTATTGGGGGAACAAATCGATTTTCTCCAACCATAAAGAGTTCATAATGCACAGTCAGAAAATAAGGTGAGGTTAAGATTTTCATCTGAAAAATAATCTAGGTCAGATTTTCACTCTTCAGCTAAAAATGTAACTACTAATCACTCAGACTCCACTCATGGGAGCAACTTATTCCAGCAGCAAGAGAAACAGCATCTTCTGCAGTAAGATGGATCATAGTCCTCGGACTCCACTCATGGGAGCAACTTGTTCCAGAAGCAAGAGAAAAGCATCTTCTGCAGCAAGATGGACCATAGTCCTCAGACTCCACTCATGGGAGCAACTTGTTCCAGCAGCAAGAGAAAAGCATCTTCTGTAGCAACATGG
>NW_004444113.1:25796-27210 GCF_000243295.1 Trichechus manatus latirostris
GGTTCCAACTCTTAGCAATCCTACATACAACAGAACCAAATACTGCCCGGTCCTAGGCCATAGCCAAGGCCATATCCACAGCCATAATTGGGTACATACCAAAAAAAAAAAAAAGCCTAACCTGTTGCCATTGAGTCAATTCCAATTCATAGTGACTCTACAGGACAGAGTAGAACTGCCCCACAGGGTTTCCAACAGATGGTGGATTTGAACTGCTGACTGATTGGTTAGCAGCCTGAGCCCTTAACCACTGTGTCACCAGGGCTACAACTGGCGACATAGCCACAGTCATACCCAGGGACATAGCCACAGCCCCCACAAGAGTTTCCATAGCAGGAGCAGCCCATGGTGTCAGGAGTAGTAGATTGTAGAAATAAGTTTCTAAAGTCTGAATGTCACCCACATCTCAGGGATATTCTGTGAGGAATGGATGGGGGTTTACCTCAGTCTAACTCTGATTCTCAGATGCACATCGGGTTGCATAAAATGAGCTAATTATTTTGGTGACTCCAAATGTGCTACAGTTCGCTGTTACCGAAAAAGTACATCAAGCCCATCCCCAACCTTGAAGGGGAACGGCATCGCCCAAGCTCACGCTTTTAAAACATACATTCACCAAACTTGATTTTAAACTACAGTGCTCTACCTCTCCGTTAATTTCTCGCCATAATGCTTTCAGGAATACTGGAGATTAAATTTAGCACGTCCTAGATGATGCTGCAAATGCCTGAGGTACTCCTACTAGAGTAATGTCTGGCAAACCCCAACTCATCGTCTCGACACAGGCTTAACCTTCTCCAGGTGGCTCTCCCTGGTCCCCACGCTCTGATTCACGTACCTCTTCTTTGAGGTCCTTGCTCCGTGTGCTCTCTATCATGATCCCTCCATACTGTACTGCGTTTTCTCTTTGATTGTCCAATGTCTTTGCTGAATTTCAGAAGCTTGCCAGCAATGTCTTTACATTTTATTTATTTATTCCTAAGACCTATCCCAAAGTCTAACTCAAAAGAGGCACTGAGCAAATGATGGCTTTGATGAATGAAAGAACGAATGAGTGAGAATATGAACTAACTTATTAATGAAATATAAAGAATCATTAGAGCCGACATTATTTAAGATCCTTCCAATTTTAATATTCTATTTTTATTACCTTAATATGCAATTAAACACATTTTCAGCAATAATTGAAATAACCAGAAACATTAAAAAATTGTATTTGATTACAAAGTACTCTCTCTCACGCATACTCGTCCATTTTATTCTCATAAAGAGCCTGGTGAGAAACATGTTTTATAACATGTTTTTTTTCCCCAGTTTATAAATGAGCAAACTGAAGCCTTAGAAGTTAAATGGGCTGCCCAAGATCAGCTCTTCAGCAGCAGATCTGAAGTCAGTTCTCTTTAATCCAATGTCC
>NW_004444113.1:29893-34542 GCF_000243295.1 Trichechus manatus latirostris
GTGAAAAATGAATTAACCGATTAGTGAAAGAGAATCATTAGAGTTGATAATGTTTAAGATCCTTCCCATTCTAATATTCCGTTTGTGTTATTTAATATCTAGATAAAACACATTTTTCAACAATAATAATTAAAATAACCACAAACATTGAAGATTGCACTTGATGACAAAGCATTCATTATGAAGAGGACTTACTTTCACTGGTTGCTGTGAGTCAACATTGGCTCAACAGCAAATGTGGTTTTGTTTGGGTTTTTTGTTGTTGTTGTTGGTTTATTGTTTTCTTATCCTTTTTCAATCTTATATACAAAGTAAAGATCCCCATCGCCACAAGTTGTAATTAAAGACAACTCTATTGCATCCTGAGCATAACTTTTTTACAGTCTTCACCTTTTTGCTTTTTAATTATTTTCTTATAAAGTCTATGAATAACCTGGGTGTAATGATTTTTCCATTGTCTATTTTTCACTCCCATTTTCTATCATAGGCAACACCTGGTATATGTAAGCGCTCATTAATTGTTTGCTACATTGAATTTTATAGAATTGGATTAAATTTGGGAGGATACAAGAAGTTAATTCTAGTATTGGTGTCCAGGATGGATTAGAGGAAAGAAGAATTGAAGTCCCAGAGAACTTCTATGAGGTTACTGCACCACATACATGGCAAGGAATTTCTGGTATAGAACGGCTGAAACGGTACTCCAAAGAAAGGGAAACTATAGGAAACAGACTTTGGCAGCTGATTGGATCTAGTAGTGAAGGAAAAGGATGAATGGATTATGATGCTAAGTTTTCAGACTTTTGCAACTTGAAAACGATGGTGTGATTTTAGTATTTATCATTCTACTGTTCTTTACAGTAAAGATTATTTATGCTCTCTATGTATAAATTCTTTGGGATGAAGGAAAGATTCCCACAAATCACGGTGAGAAAATGACCCAGTTCACATCATATTGCGATAACAATGATTCAAATGAGTAATGAAAGCTGTAATTTTCATCTCTGCCGAGTATGCCACACCCAGGAGATGCTCATAAAATGAATGATCTAGTTATTGACTTTACACCTTGCTAATGCTGTAACCACCACAATCCCTTCTTATAAACACATGGTGAAGTCACTGTGTCATTGAACTCGTCATCCTACTCTAACAGCAAGTGGAGTGATCACGAGCATATATAAATGCGGGCCAGCCTAAGTATTCATTTCAGGCATAACACTACCAGTTTTATATCAGGCAAGCCACACATTTCTTTCTCAGAAACTCTGGCTCACTAAAACTGCAATTGGATGAATGTCTGGGAAAACATAAATTTCAGTAATAACTGATAATTAACTTCTTTAAAATGAGAGGAGTGTCCGGAGGAGCCAGCATCGGGCTGTGCTCCTCGTTTGCGCAAAGCAGAAGCCGAAGGCAAGACATGTCTCTTGGCCTGAGTTGTGCTGACTCTGAGAGTAGAAGACCAAGCAATGCTTCTTTCACAAGCAATGCAACTGTGTTTGCAGTCACCAGCTGTCCAAAATTAGTACTGAAGGCAAACCCTTGTGCTAAGTTTGGTTAGCCAGGATATACTTGTGCCAACCACATCATTTTTTCTGGCATTTCCAAGAGAAGAGAGCCATAGCAATACATTGTAGATAATGCTGAAAGAGAAAGAAAATCTTCTGTAAGAAGATTCAGTTGTGCCCATACAGATCCTATGAAACATTGTGTAGGTATTAGAGAATTGGACCCCCAAGAAGACCTATATTAAAAGAATTGAAACCTATGAAAAGTCTAGATAAAATAGACATTTAGAAAGACAGCAATAAGTTTCATGATTGTTGCCTCTCAACTGTCAATGATACTTAGTGAACTAACCCAATTTTCTCACTTAACAAAAGGTTATTATACGCTCAGAGCTAGTATGACCTTTGGTCTCAAGGATAACGTTCAAGCTAGGAGACTAATAACAGCTCCTAGTTAGGTTAATTACAGTAGGTTTTCAGATCAAAATGGAAATTGTTCAAATGATAGGTATGATGCAAAAAAAAAAAGAAAGGAAAAGAAAAAAGTCTAGAATATGCTACAATTTAAGTATTTTCACCAAGTAATTGCAAAGCATGCATTCAAACTCAGCTTTTCTCTTTGCAAGTCCCCAGAATTCAGAGACCTTATAAAGAAATTGCAAAGCTATAACTTCATATATGTTCCAGGATATAATTTAGTCCTTCCAAAATTTTCATCGTAAAGAGAACCAAGTTGATTTTTTTATTTAAAAATTGCAAGCAGAAAGCAGAGTAAATCAATCTGCAAGATGCTCTTTCCATATTCGTATTGAATAAGTAACTATCTACCAGGAAGAGATGTGGAAAGATATAGAAAAGTCCAGAAAGAGAGAAGAGTGGCTGGGTGGGAGAATGAAGGCGGTGGGAGCAAGTAGGTTGAAATTACAGGTTTTTTAAATTTATTTTGGAGGGAAAATAGCATAAATGTCAAAAATGAAAACAATATAGTTTCTGGTTGGTCAGATTTCTTTAATAAGGAAAAATTAGAGGAAGCAAGCAGCAGACTCAGAATTGTTCAAGACTAAATGACTTTCCACCTCACTGAAAATAGCTTAAAGAATTGCATCAGGAAACAGCCTAAGGATATAATAGAACAATGCAACCATTTTCACCTCTGTTGAGCTTGGTACTCTCACACTCACATAACGAGGAAGAAGCAGGTGATGGTACGTTGTTTGATCTCTTCCCTCCGCTTGTGGTCTTCCTGTGCCCTGAGGATCTCAACTACACGTGAATTGATACAGTTTGGCAGGCGAATTCTTTTTAATGCCAGTAAGTATTTGTATACCCTTTCTTATGAAATTAGCAAGATTTTATCTCCTTGTTTCCTGTTTAGGTTTAAAGAAATCTTGAACTATTACTTCAGGTAATAAATATCACAATGTAGGTGCTTAATTACATGGCAAAAAAGCCATTGTCATTGTGTCCATTCCTACTCAGTGCAATCCCGTCTGTTACACAGTAGAACGGCTGGAGTGCCTTGGCTGCAATCTTTTCAGAAGTAGATCATTAGGACTTTCTTCCATGGCACCACCAGGTTGACTTGAGCCGTCAACCTTTAAGCTCGTAGTTGGCACCACCCAGAAGCTTATAAGCAGAATCAAAATAAATACATAACTGTACTCATCTTTAGCACCATGTACAATCCAAGTTAGAGAAATGTCTGGGTTAATCATCAATCTAACTAAGAAAATACCCAGACCATGTTTTTCCATGATCAAACATCTTATCTAAAATCTTAGAAAAATGAGTCCATTTCCATCTACTTCAAATATTTGAATGTTTAGTTCTTACACATTAGTGTCTAGATTTGCTAAAATTTCTATTTTGAAATATTTTTTATGATCAAAAAGAAAATCAGCCAGACTATGTGCTAGAGTAGCCAGAACACCCCACTGCTGACGAACCCTTCAGGCCACAGATTAATGCAATCAATTGACTACCAGACCATCACAGCTGATTAAGCACTCCCTGATTTTACTGGCAATTTAAGAACTCTCCTTAATGCTAAGGAGGAAATCTAAAAGTATTAAATCTCGTATATCTTTTTCGTTTTTTTCAGGAGGGAAAACTTCATTTGGTATTCACTCCTCAATAGATAAGTGGTGACCTCCGGAGACAGAAATACTGAAGCACAGGCACACGGAAAAATGGATAAAAATAGAGGGAAAAAGGATCCCACAAACACACAAGGTTTTAACCAACGGCTTTAACGTTGAATCCAATGGTCTCTCCCGTGAACTCTTTAGGAACTCAAATGATAATGAAACCAATAATAATGAATGTAACAAGGTCTATGTCCCTTGTGCTCCTAGGAACCACCATATTATTTAACAGTCTTCCCTGATTTCCTCTTAGCTCCTGTGGCTATCATTTAGAAACTGGAAAGCTTCCAGAGAACAAAAAAACACCTGAATATAAGCAAAAGAAAAAAGGGGTACGGCAAGGAAAGAGGGGGATGTGGGGATTCTCAAACTTGGATGTAAAAACCAACCAATCTATTGCCATCAAGTTGATTCTGACTCATAGTGACCTTGTAGATCAGAGTAGAACTGCCCCATAGGGTTTTCAGGGAGCAGCTGGGGGATTTGAACAGCCGACCATTTGGTTAGCGGCTATAGCTCTGTAACCAGTGCGCCACCAGGGCTCCTGCGGTGGTTAAACATTTGGCTGCTAACCATAGGGTCTCTATGAGTCGGAACTGATTCCACAGCAATGGGTTTGGTGGGTTTTTTTTTTTTTTAGCCTTGTTTAGGAGTCCCTGGGTGGTGTTCAGCTACTAACTGCAAAGGTTGGAGGTTCGAACCCACACAGTGCTCCTCAGCCACCTACTTCCAGAAGGTCAAACACAGCCTTGGAAACCCTGTATAATGCAGTTCTACTCTGCACACATAGGGTCGCTTAAGGCGAATCAATGGACTCCACAACAATTGGTTTTAAGCCTTGTTTTACTCCTGTGTCCAGCTCTCTGTGTAGACAGATTCTTTTGAACCATTACAACTCTTAAATGTGGCTTGATCTATAAGTGATAAAAAGAACCATAAAATCTGTGACAAACACAAACAGAAAAATATCCTGTGAGGTGAATTTAAATGCATT
>NW_004444113.1:35757-63112 GCF_000243295.1 Trichechus manatus latirostris
TGAGAAAAATTTATTCATATTTGTATAAAAAATGATGCTCTAAAAGCCAATTCTGTATTTTTTCTCCCCATAACATCTGTCTGATTTATTGGCCATTAATAATATTTTAATCGTCCTTATCCATTCCTCATGTGATCATTTTTATATATTTCTATTACTCACAATTCATTCTCATGGTACATCTAGTATAATTTTTTCACGCTCTTCAACTTATTCTCCTAATGTCTACCCTCAATTCTGTTTGGTTTTTTTTGTTTTTTATTCCATGATCAGGCATCGCTCATCTTTTGACATTGACCCAAATGGAGAACTAACCTAGATCATAAATATAATACATTTTATATGCATTGTTTCACTGTCGCGCAGGTTAATCACAGTGGATAAAAGCTAGGGGGATCGTGTACCCTGATTTGTTGGTGTAATTATTAATATTGCCACTCTTCATTCTCAAGAATGTTCCTGTTTAGATAGTAAATTATATCAGCATCCTTTAAAGATCACCAACTCTATGACCAGTTGGCCTGGGTTCAATTCCAAGCTTTGTCACTTACCATTTGTGTATATTTGGCCAAGTATAACCTCTCTGTGCCTCAGTCCCTCATCTGTTACTGGGGAGACTAACAGTCACTAACTCAAAAGGGCATTTTAAGGATTAAATAAGTTAATATATGTAAAGCACTGAGAAGAGCGTTTTGAAATAGAAACCTATTAATATAAGCTATGGTTACTATCTGAGCCCTGGTGGCACAGTGGTTAAGAGCTTGGCTGCTGTCATGGATTGAATTGTGTTCCCCAAAAATATCTGTCAGTTTGGCTGGGTCATGATTCCCAGTATTGCACAATTGTGTACCATTTTGTAATCTGACGTGATTTCCTTATGTGTTGTAAATTCAATCACTATGATCTAATAAGATGGATTAGCGGCAGTTGTACTGATGAGGTCTACAAGATTGGCTAGTGTCTTAAAAGAGAGAAGCGAGCAGAGACACATGGGAACCTCATACCATCTAGAAAGCAATGCCGGGAGCAGCGTGCGTCCTTTGCACCTAAAGTTCCTGCGCTGAGATGCTCCCAGACCAAGGGAAGACTGATGCATGCCAAGGACCTTCTCCAGAGCTGACAGAGACAGAAGGCCTTCTCTTGGAGCTGATGCCCTGAATTTGGACTTGTAGCCTACTGGACTGTGAGAGAATAAACTTCTCTTTGTTAAAAGCCATCCACTTGTGGTCTTTCTGTTATAGCAGCACTAGATGCCTAAGACAGCTGCTAATCAAAAGGTCAGCAGTTTGAATCCACCAGCTGCTCCTTGGGAACCCTGTGGGGCAGTTCTACTCTGTTCTCTAGGGTCACTATGAGTCAGAATCGACTCAGCGACAACAGGTTTGGTTTCAGTGTGGATGGTTATTATCTCATGGAATAAAATTATACATTCAGAGACAGAGAGAAGAGTACCATGGCCTCATGACCTATGGCACTTCCAAAATGTAATTAAAAGAGAAAGAAAAACAACTGAGACAGTATTATTTGATTATGCATATCATTAAAGACAGAGAATGTTAATAGTGGCCTTTGGGATTGTCAAACTTTTAGAAAGAAATAGTTATTAGCTTTGCTATGTATTACCTGAGGCAAAATGTATGCTAATATTCCACTGAAATGTTAACAGTTGGATTTGAATATTAGTTTTAGCCTAACAATCATGGACTGCAATTAGAATACATTTAGAAAATTCTGGGGAGAAACTGGGTATTCAGAAACTGCTAAATGAGTTACTGTTAATATGAATAAGGTAATTTTTAATTAAACCAAAAGTTTAAATTAAATTTAAATATTTTAAAAGAAAAAAAATAGACTATTGACAGATACTTTTCCCCAGGATTATGAAGGCATTGTGGAAACTGAGAGGTTGAATGAATTCATTTTCCAGAATTTTTGACTTACAGAATGGCGTACCAGCAGCCGAGCTCTTAACCACTGTGCTGCCACGGTTACGTTAATGTTTCCAGATTCTGAAATCTGGGAATTGAAGACATTTTTTAGGAAGGCAGATAGTATATTTTGGATAGCTTCACCTAGTTTTGTTAGCAAGTTATAAAATGTTTCCTTAGCTTCCAGACTAAAACAGACTAGGAAGAAAGGCAAGTCTTGAGAAAGACCTTCCCTCCCATGATAGCAAGTAGAAAAACCTGGGCAAGAGAAGAGCATCCCCCTCTACGGAGCTAACAAAGAGCATCAGATGCAAAGAACCAGTAAACCAGTTGCCCACAAGTTTCCAACTCATGGTGTTCCTGGGTCTGTCAGAGTAGAACTGTGCTCCACAGGGTTTTCAGTGGCTGATATTTTGAAGTAGATCCTGTTTTCCATGGACTTGAACCTTCAACCTTTCAACTGGCAGCCCAGCACGTTAACTGTTTGTGCCACCCAGGGACTCCCAGATGCAAGGACGTCTTGTTGAAATGAGTTTGAGAGACAATAAACCCGTGGGAGCTTTCACTCCTGAAGACAGGTACCTGCCCAGAGTAGAGGAGGGTCACACATAAAGAAGAGAATTTAAGGAGATCTCTATGTGATTCATATATGAAAGAGAAGCCAGTTCCCTGATCTGGCCCCAAATCTTTGGAGCAGCTTGTGTTCGGACTTCTATCAGAACACCCAAGGCTAAAATCAGCTTAACACGTCCGAATGTGTACTGGTACACCACAAGGGTGAAAAACAAGTGCCAACCCAAGCGTCCAACTCATGAACATCACAATCACTTTTATTCAGAGGCAGTACTACCTTCTTTTAATCTGCATCTGACGTCACTCTGATACTTTGCTCTGGAAGCTGTGACTGACAACATATAAAACGTAATAACAGCTAGGTAGAGCATGACAGTTCTTGAAATGAAAGATTTGCCATAATAGAAACTGACTTGCCATATGCTGCATCAGCTATAAGTGGCATGTCGAGACACAGCACGCTCTGATCCTGAACATGCCTTATCTTAATACCGAACACCTGGGACAAAGGCAGGTTCCTAATGTATGTCTTTCCGGAAAGACAAATAACATCTTCCATTTTGTAGTGTTTTACAGTTTACAGACATTTCCATGCATATAATCTACTGTGGCAATTAAAAATTGTGAATAGCATGCTGTGGAATAGAAAACTGAGGCTTGGAAAGATTGAACTGTTTTCAGATGGCCAGATAGAAAATAAAGGGGCAATTTTCATCTGAAGAGACTGGACTCCAAATCTAGGACAATTTCTACAGTAACAAAAGACCCATTCTTTCAAACAGTTAATATCATGGAAAGACCATGCTGGGGTTATAGATTCAAAACCTCTTTTCTAGTTTCCCATTGTATTTGTATAAGCCAGTTGCGTTACATGTGCTACTTTTTCCATTCGTTTACTAAATACTAATTGAATATTGTCCATGTATTAGGTCATGGAAATGCAACATAATCCCTGTCCTCAAGCATCTTACATGTGATAAACACGTAAGTAAGCAATGTCAAGGTAACATAACAAGGAAAGACAGAAACGGGTATTAAATCAAGCTAGAGAGTTCTGGAAAGCTTCAAAATGGTAACACTGTATTGGACAAAGAATCAAGGAGAATATTCTAGGGAGAAAGAAATTGTATATGAAGGTAGAGAGTAGTGAGAGTCACGGTTTAGTAGGTATTTTGACACGTTGTTTTTAGGTGTCATCGAGTCACTTCTGACTCACAGCGACCCCATGTACGACAGAATGAAACACTGCACGATCCTACGCTGTTCTCACAATCGTTGATATGTTTGAGCTCATAGTTTCAGCCACTGTGTCAATCCATCTCGTTGAGGGTCTTCTTCTTTTTCACTGACCTCTACTTTACCAAGCATGATGTCCTTCTTCAGGGACTCCTCCCTCCGGATAACATGTCCAAAGTACGTAAGACGAAGTCTCACCATCCTCGCTTCTAATGAGCATTCTGGTTGTACTTCTTCCAAAACAGATTTTTTCGTTCTTTTGGCAGTCCATGGTATATTCAGTATTCTTCACTAACACCATAATTCGAAGGCATCAATTCTTCTTCGGTCTTCCTTATTCATTGTCCAGCTTTCACATACATATGAGGTGACTGAAAATACCATGGGTTGGGTCAGGCACACCTTAGTCCTCAAAGTGACATCTTTGCTTTTTAACACTTTTGACATAGAGTACCCAAACTCTGTCTTTGGACCTCATTTCTCTTCAGCGTACCCCCACTATACTACACTTAGTGATTTCATCCAGTCTTGTGGCTTCAAAGACTCATCTATATTGCAGACAACTCCCAAGCGTATAACTCTGACCCAGACTTCTCCTTCGACTCAAGTGCCCAACTACCTAATTGACATCTCCACTTGGGTGTCTGATCTGCATCTCAAACGTAAAGTGTCCAAAATTTAGCTCCTGATTGTTCGTAAGCCCACTTCTCTTGCAGCTTATTTCATCTCAATTTAAGGCAGTTCCATCTATCCCATTTCTCAGACTAAACCTTGGAACCACACTTAACACCTCTCGTGCAATTGATCAGCAAAACTGGTCAATTCTACCTGTGAAACATGTCACCATTTCCACTGCTATCACCAAGAGCTAATTACAATAGCCCATAGTCATCAGTCTCCCAGCTGATCTTCTTGCTTCCACTCTGGCCTACACCCACCTTGACCACCCTGCTCCATGGGAGGATATTCTCAACATAGCAGCCAGAGTGATCCTACTGTAATATAAGTCAAATTGTGAAGCTCCTCTGCTCCAAAACCTGCAAAAGGCTTCCTTCTTAGAGAAAAAACCCAAAACCTTGAGGTGGATTCTCTGACTTTATCTCCCACTAGCCACTCCCCTCTAGCCAGACTCCAGTCCTTTCTTCTTCAATACACTAAGTGTAGCCCAGCCTTTACACTTGCTCTTCAGAATGCCTCAAATGTTTTCCCCAGATATACGCATGAGTCACACTTCATCCTCTTTGAAGACTTTTCTTGAACACCGTCTTCTCAGGGAGAACATCCTGAATCATCTTACTTAAAATCACATCCTCTCCCTGGCACTCTCTCTCTCACTAACCTCTGCAATTTTTTTCTCCTAAGCACTTTTCTGTATCTGGCATGCTCTGATGCTGACTTAGTGTAACCCTCCCTCCACTAAAATGTAAGTTCCAGAAGTGCAGTGATTTTTGTCTAAAATACAAGGAGTAGGTACCCAAAAACATATTTGTTGAATGAATGACTAGTGGGAGGACAGGGTGTACGGCAAAGTTTTGCAAGGGATGAAGCTTGAAAGTTAAGCTGTGTTTACAAAACGATGGTAATTACATGTATGGTGAACACACCAATGGGGAGTCATCTGTATCCATTTCCCAGAGCTGATGTAACAAAATGCCATAAACTAGGTATTGTATAAGAACAGAAATTTATTGTCTCATAGTTCTGTAGGCTAGAAGTCTAAATCAGTGTTTTTCTGAGCCATGCTTCTTCCAAAGTCTCTAGAGGAAGATCTTTTCTCATCTCTCCCAGCTTCTGGTAGCCCCAAGCATTCCTTGGCTTGTGGACGCATCTTCACGTGGCCGTCCTTCCCTATCTGTCTCTTTGTGTCTCTTCTTCTCCTTTATAAGAACACCACTCAGATTGCATAAGGACCAAGCTTACTCCATATGATAAATCTTCAAAGACCCTATTTCCAACCAAGGTCACTTCCACAGGTGTCAGGGTTTAGGACTTCTATATACCATTTTGGGGGACAATTCCATCCATAGCACCATCATCAGAGGACTTAAATCAAGTGAGTTACATTAGCAGATATGTGTTTTAAGAAGATAATCAGGCAGCAACAAAAAGAATGAAACGGAGTGAAAACAGACTGGAGGTTGAGAACAACAATAAGAAGCCAATAGAAACCTTTCAAGTTGGAGATTATTCTCAAGTATGTGAAGGACAGTGGAAGATGATGATGCAGTGGACATTCTGAGATGGAGACATGGAGAAGCTCTCAGCCAGTTTTGGTGGTTAATTGCATGAAGTAGATAGCAGAGCAAAAGGTCGGAGGTTCGAACCCACCAGCCACTCTGCAGGAGAAAGATGTGGCAGTCTGTTTCTATAAAGATTTACAGCCTTGGAAACTCTATGGGGCAGTTATACTCTGTCCTATAGGGTCACTATGAGTCAGAATCAACTCAATGGCAATGGTTTTTTTTTTGGTTGTTTGGTTTTTTTAAGGCCAGTTGGGTGATGGTGCTGATCAGGAGGTTGCTCACTGAGATAGTGAACACAGGCGAATGATCCTGACTGAGGCGGAGAACACTGAACTCAGCTGAGACATGATAAGACATATCTGTGAACACCTAGAACATAATTCAAAAATGGAGAATCAAAGAGAACTGGACATACAGGAGAGAGCTAAGGTAGGAAAATAGAGGTTTAGTGCTTGTCATTGCATATTTAGTGGCTTACATCATGTTTTTGGTCTGTCTTATTGCATATTTTGCACGATACCAGTGGGATGAAAAAAAATTTCCCCATTTACTTCCAGAAAATCTCTATTGTATTGTCAAGTAAACGAATCGGATACAGATGTAAGTTAGTGTTACGTGTTTTCTTGAAAGTTTACCCAGATTCACATAAAAAATGTTTTCAGCAACTTTTTCCAGAAGAGTATTGGATAGGTAGCTCTGTATTCATTTTTTGTTGTTTTTGTTAGTCGTTGTCGAGTCAGCTCTGACTCATTGTGACTTTCTATATAACCGAACAAGATCTTGCCTGGTCTGTGACATCTTCAAGCTCATTGACATGTTTGAGTCCAGTTGGACAATAGTCATGTTCTGATCCATAGGGTTTTCACTGGCTAATTTTCAGAAGTAGATCACCAGGCCTTTCTTCCTAATCTGTCTTAGTCTTAAAGGTCTGTTGAAACCTACTCTCCATGGCTGACCTTGCTGATATTTGAAATACCAGTGGCATAGCCTCCAGCATCACAGCAACACACAAGCCACCACAGTACGAAAAACTCACAGACAAGTGGTAGATTCTTATTTTACTTGAACACAAATCTTGTTGACACTGGTTTATTCTTCTAAGTTCAATTATTTATCCTTAACATGTTCATATTATATTTAAATTAATACAGTTGGCATGTAATAAAATCTACTGTAAAAGAAATGTACTTAACATCAATCATTAATGTATACATGCAAGCCTGGTACTCAAAATGAACTAAAGACATATTTTGATCAAAGCCACATGGCCATAAGTTAAAATGAAGATTCAGCTGAAGCTAAGGCCAAAGCAAAATATCACTATCACAGAATAAAACTGTGGTCTGTGGGAGTAAATGTGAATTTTTATTTAAATATTATTATTTTCTTATTAAAAATTTGGCAGATAAATGTAAAATATTTGACATTTTAGTACAGAAGAGTAATTTCTGAACATTCTCAACCACATGGCTGTTTCTAAGGTAACTAAACTCAACATCTGCAGAACTAAGTAAATGGTCACTGTGATCATACCGGTGCAAAAGCAAGGTAATGTTTTGCTAGCTCTAACAATATGGTGGACTCAAAACTGTTGCCACCGAGTTATTAAGCTTCTCTTCCTCTATAACATAATCTAAGGAAAAGGCATCTCCTTGTCAACACCTCGCTTGAAGATGTGGTCACTGGTGTTATGCATCTTCATAGAAGAAATCTCACAAGCGGAAATTTAAGAAGATACTTTCTGAATATTTTCAGAAATGGACTTAGGATTGCCATCCTCACTTTTATATGTACATTAACTCCTAATATCTTTGCACGCACATGTTGCTTCATTAAATCCCTTGAGAAAAAAACGATTCCGGATGGTAATGGAGCAGTGTGATTGACTCTCAGGATGACAAAGACTATCTACGAACAATCTATAGCTCCCGTTTCATTGCAGGTACGCCAGCTCAGCATCTCCTGTAGAGTAAAATGACAGGAAGCTGACAGCATGGAAGAAATGTTTGCATGAGTTTGGTTCCTTCGCTAACAGATTCCGGTGAGCAGACTAAACATCTGCAAGCAGTCAGAGGTGCTGCTATATTGGAATTATCTGCCCGGTGCAATATTAATGTATTTTCAAGCACCGTCTAACATGGGATAAACGCAGTTTCCTCTTGTAGGACATCTTAGATAAGCACATGACTAAGAAGTTCCAAAATTCTCTTTACATCCTGCAGTTTGTCCTTGGCTAGAGAAGAATGGCCTCATTAGCTCACTATCTCTCTGATTATAGACAATAATTCTGTGGCATTACTCTGTGCTGTAATTATGCCCTGAGCATACAACTGAAGGGTGAGAACAAAGGATCATAATGCAGATAATTACTAACCCACTCATCAGTTTTGTCATGGTCATCTCGTTGTCACTGGCAATTGTTATCACTTTTTTTTCCTTTTTTTTCCCCTTATTTTCCTTTCCTTTCCACAAATATGTTTTTCCATCAGATTATAATGTTGTTCTTTGTATGAGTTTCAGAGACTCTCAGCAAGAAAGTAAAGCAGAATCGTGGTGGCGTTCATTATTAAGACAACATATTATCAACCTCAGACAACAGCTTTTGGTTGTTTCTGCCTGTCTAAATGCCTGATGTGTAAGATATAAGAAGATTAACACATTTACTTAAATCCCTGATCCTTTGGGGAATGCCAGCACGTAACTCGGGAAAAAATATTTAATTAAGCTTATAATTTAAATATATTCCAGAAGAAAATCTGTACCTTGAGGTCATAGCTTGGGCAAATCTCAAAAAGCTATTGTCTTTAAAAAAAAAAAAAAAAAAAAAAAATCATCCTGACAGTCTGTAACACTAATTTCCATATACTTATTCCATAAATTCAAAATTATATGTCAGTGTCTTTCGTAAGCATTTTTTCTAAAGTCCATTGTTTTGAATTTTTTCTAGCGAAAAGAAATTCTTTGGGGTTTCTTATTTTTCTTTAAATCATTTGCTGGTATTGCTTTTTAATATTTTAACATTCTCACAAGATGTATTGAAATTTCACTTAGGACTTTTCTCAAAAGACATATATCTGATTGAAGTTAATAATCAGAATTAATTATAATATTTAAAGAGTATATTGTAGGGTTTCCAGTGAGTGACTGGTGGATTCGAACTGCTGACCTTTTGGTTAACAGCTGAGCTCTTAACCACTATGCCACCAGGACTCCACTTCCTATTATTTAGGTTAGAATATAAACAATTCTACAAAGATTAGAATCAAGGTATAGCCTAATCCTTTTCTTTTGCCTTCTATCAAAATTAGTTTTTTTTAAATATTCGTTGACTCAAAAAGGATATTATATTCTTCTTCAAGTTATTAGCCTTTAGTACTGAAAGCGTGGTCCTCAGACTAGCAATAACAGCACCTCCAAGGAGCTTCTTAGAAAGGGGAATGTCAGGCCAGACCCCAGGCCCACTGAATCCAAAATTTAATGAAACTCTCAAGTGATTTGGGTCCACATTAAAGTTTGAGAAACACTGATTTAGATAGCATACACTCTCATAATATTTGGATTAATTGTTAATGTATTTCTCTCTGTATTTAAAAACTTATCAGTTCTTAATAATTTTGGTCCCCAAACTCACAGCTTTCACAATCATCACTAATTACTGAAACATATTTCCCTTATGATCATGAGTACCTCGATTAGCAGATAGCATTTCAATATGTCAAACCGTGAGTTAGTCATTTCAATTTATATCTGAATTACTTGCCTGTATTTGAAAGTGGATATTCAGATAACTAATGTTGGAAAGCAAAGATGTCACCTTGAAAACCAAGGTGCGCCTGACCCAAGCCGTGGTGTTTTCAGTCGCCTTATATGCACGTGGAAGTTAGACGATGAATAAGGAAGACTGAAGAAGAATTGATGCCTTTGAATTGTTGTGTTGGCCAAGAATATTGAATATACCATGGACTGCCAAGAGAACAAACAAATCTGTCTTGGAAGAAGTACAGTCAGAACCGACTGGACGGCACCTAACAACAACATTCAGATAACTATAAATCCCAACAACATGCCTTATTTGAATAACTGACATTGTCACACAGCAGGTAGCCATCACAAAATCACAAATAATGAGAAGCTCAGGGATGCCAAGGACAAGGTTGGAGTGGACATTAGGCCATGCAAGCTTCCAGAAGCTGAAGCCCAGGTGAACATTAAATTTATTCTGAATACACCTGGCCAATACTTTTTCTTCCTTATTCTGCTAATTTTCATCTGAAAACAGAATATCTTTCAACTAGGATAAATTCCGCTCTCTGAGATACTGATATGTTCTTTTATTTCTATGAAATTCATAAATATAATCTCAACAGTGATTCACAAATATATAAAATTACCAACCAATGATAATTCTCATAATAATTTACTGTCTGTCCACCTGTAATGACTTTTTAAGGCACTATGAGACATCCTAGATCACTTAAATTTTGTTCAAAACTTCTTTTGTTCACAACTGTTTGTAAAAATGCATTATTTCCAATTGTATGGGGTCGTTTTTGCCTGTTCTGTCTAATTTTGGCTCCTTGAAAACAGTCTTTCTATGTTAACAGTAACAGGTCCACTTACTAGTATTTGGCGAGTATTGTCCAAATGTTTTTGGCGTAATTCTTAGAAGTTGAGATGGTAAAAGATTCCAATAACTAGGTAACCGATTATTTTGCCATTCTTTGTTTCCAGTAAGATCAAAGAATAACTTAATCAAGTTGTTGATTAATAGATCACTTGAAATGATTTGGTTGTTAGATAATTATTTTTTTGACTTATAATTCAAAAGAAAGTCAAACAATCTAGTGGTGGTGCAGTGGTTAAGAGCTCAGCTGCTAACCAAAAGGGTGGCAGTAGGAATCCACCAGCTGCTCCTTGGAAACCCTGGGGCAGTTCTGCTCTGTCCTACAGGGCCACTATGAGCTGGAATCAACTCGATGGCAAGGCGTTTGGTTTTTTTATTGCTAAAATAAGACTTCTTCCTTTTGTCTGCTTAATTGTGTTACCAGAGCTCTTGGTTTTTATCTAAAGAATTAAAAAAAGGAAATGAATTGATGCTGAAATCTATTTCATTCTAGCAAAGAATAAAGTTATTCAAGAATACACGAACTAGTGTATTTTAAAGAGTCTATCATCAAGATATGTATTTCTAATATTTTTATTTTTACTAACTTTATCAAATTTGTAATATATTTATGATATCCTGATCAACGATGCACTAATATACTATTTCATCAAATTTAAGCTTCCATCAAATGTGTGACACACCTTCATTTTATGCACCATTAAAAAGATGCTATTAGGACACATATCAGTCACAAAATGCGTTCCAATTTAAAAATGCTTAAGTGTGAAAATATATGTACTGAGAATCAGTGAAGTATGGTAATAATTTTAATGATAGCTTAAGAAGGATAATTTTAAGACATAGCTTTGTGTTGACAGGAAATAAAATGTATAAACAAAATTAAATGCAAAAATAAATTTAAAATCTCTAATTTTATATTTATATAAATAATTTTGTTGAGGATATGCATGATAGGGTGGATAGTAAAACACTTGCTATCATTAAAATATATTTCGTTCGTAAAATATTCTGTGGGAATAAAAAACAATCAAACGTGTTGCCATTGAGTTGATTCCAACTCATAGTGACCCTAAAGGACAGAGCAGAACTGCCCCATAGGGTTTCCAAGGAGCGCCTGGTGGATTCAAACTGTCAGCCTTTTAGTTAGCAGCCATAGCTCTTACTTACTACACCACCAGGGTTTCCTCTGTGGGAATAGGGCAGTGTAAAGATGAGCTCAAGAAGGAAATAGGTCTGGTTAGGGATTTTTAATGGGTGATGGTAAATAGGAAATTACTGTACTTAAATTTTATTTCTAGACTTTAAAAAGCATTTTAATAATTATTGTAAAGTGACAATATTTACAATATGCCAGAAATTTAGTCACTGTATTTATTTAAATATTGGTGAAGCATTTTAGTTATCAAGTTAAAGATCTCTAGGTGGCACAAATTGTTCAAAGTCACCCAGTGGAAGAAAGTTATGTGAAGAGGTGCATAATTTTTCAAAAGTCTTTTATTCGCTGGAGGAGATACTATTAGTGTTCACCCCTGTATCCTATTCTCTCATTCTAGGCCCACAAAACACAGCCCTTCTCAGCTGCCTTGTGTTTGGGAAGGGCCATTTGACTAGTTCTGACCAATAAATACGAGGTCAAGAGATGTTCGTGGCTTCCAAACAAAGTCAGTGACTCTCCAGTCTCTCTCTTTTCCTGCCGCTGAAAATGGAGACCGTTCATCTAAATGCAGATAATGTAGCCATGAAATAGTGAAGCCTCGGTCGGACTGAGTTCCTAAGTTAACTTTTGAGCAGTATGCCCTGACCACCCATCATGGACATGTAACATGAGTAAGTGATAAAACTTTTGTTGGGAGAAGCCACCGAAATGTGGGTGTGTTTGTTACCACAGATGAACTGTCCTGACCCAGACAGGGAGTAAGTGAGGAAAAGAAAATGAAGACCATTGGGTTCACAGACCCCTAGGAAATAGAATGTTTCAATCGTTGTTATCATACGTCTCAGAGAGAAAAAGTAAGATGAGGTCTGAAATCTACCTGATGAATTTGATAAACTGGAATTTCATTGACGATCCTACAGACACGTGTGTCAGGAGAGTTTTAGAGGGTGAACCAATTGCTGTAAACCGAAGAGTGAGTGGGCAGTGAGGAAGGAGTGACATGGGATGTGGACTGCCAGTTCAAGAACGGTGGCTCTGAAGAGAGCTGAAGACAAGATAGCTACTTGAGAGGGATACTATATTCTGTGTTTGCTTAAGAAAGAAAGATAATGGAGCGTGCTTCTGGCCTGAAATAGGCAACTGTTGAAGAGGAAGAGGTTCAGAAAATACAACTGGTGTAGCTTCCAATGGACGCGTAGTCCAGATTACAGATAAGTATTCAGTAATGCACAATTGTTCATTTCTCACCAGAATTTTAATGGGTGTTTGTCTCTCCTCCCAACTAGGTCAGAAACTCTGGGGAACAAGGGCAAAATCGCATTTCTGTATTTGCCTACAGCATCTGGCAAGTAACTGGTAGTGAATACATTTGAGTCATTGATTAATAAAGCATAATGCATATCAACATCTTGACAAAGCAAGGCAATAACATAAAAATTGTCATGTACTGTGGTTTCCTCATGAAAATTAACATGAATACCAAAAACATGAGACATAATATTGTCCCTTCCACCAAAAAATCAGCGGGACTAATCAAAGGACCTTTCTATAATAAGTACAATCCTTCCCTCTGAATGCACACAGGTCTGCCCTTCATCAATTATGTAATCTATAAAAGCTCAGCACCAAGTTAGAAAACAGAATCTGAAAAACTATCAGTTAGCAGGCAGACATCCACACCCACTTGATGCTACATTTTAAGAGAATTCAGTGTATGTTATTCATTGTTTCCTCTAAGTACTCAACCCTGGAAATAAGTTTAAAAATCAGAAGGCTAACGATTAAAAACATCAATCTGTTACCATAGATATGACCTGAATATCAAGAATATTCTATTGTAAACAATAGATTTTTTTTCTGTCCTCTGGAGAATTTCTTAACCAATATTCAAGTTCTATGTCCAAAGAAAGAGTGTTACATTATCTCAGGGAACAGAAATACTCCTCGTTAGATATTTTTGAGACCATACGAGTCCACAAACATTCTAACGTGTCAGCCAATGATCAAACGGAGAGGACCCTGAGAGAGTCACAATCCCTAGAGAAAAGGCCAAAGACTCAGCATAAACTTGACCAGCTTTTCCTAACAGAATAAACTCTGCCCAGATAAGAACCTTGGAAAATTCAAAACCATAAACAAATCAAACATAGGTCAAATCCAGAAAAGAAGTAAGTAAACCCTACAGATTACCTGTTTTGGGTCCCAGCACTCAGAGATAAACCCAGAACAAATGAAATACGTACATACATTATATAACAAAAACAATACAACAAAATAGACCCCCAAAAAATCAGCAGGTAGAATCAACAATTGCTATGCCAGGGAAGTGTACTTATTAGAAAAATCAGCACAGAAGAATGATCCCCAATTTGTACTACAGTGGCCTCTAAGCTATGTCATCCAAGCAGAGCATTACAGTAAGAGGAAAATGAACCCTTCAATGGGGAATATCTTAAGAACTTCAGTAAAATTTATTCCAATCAAACAACTTTGAAGTAAAGTCGATTCAACACTTGCATTTGGATTCCCGAGTACAACAAAGAACAGAGAAATTTGTTACCAAAAAATAATACAGAAACTGGTGGCTAGGTGTAAGCTGAGAAAGCAGATGGGCTAACAGGTCATGGGGATGAAGGTGGAAAAGCTTCCTGTAAAAAGTGCTCCACTCTGTAGAGCCCATATGTCCAATATCTGCCACTTGGGCTTCTATATCCCCAGCCAAAAAGAGGCACATCCACAGCCATATCCAAGTTATCAGAAGTTTCTGCATCCATAATCATAACCATAACCAGAGCCACAGCCACAGCTGTAGCCCAGACCCCCAAAGCCACCATATCCAGACTCACAGAGTCCAGAAAAGCCTGAGTGTTACCAGCCGGAGTAGTAATTGTTGTAACACATTATATTGGAACTAAGGATGGCCCGTGATATCCAGGAGCAAGGAAAGTTAGATTATCACAGTCTCTATAGGACCATTTATATCTGCCTAGAAGTGGGTGGGCTTCAGCAATTGAACACTCCATCTACCTCATTATTCTATCAACCAATTTTTTAAAAAATGATAATCTCATTAATCTGTTGACCTCTTACATTAGAAATAGCTTTGTGCTTATTAAAGATACTTAAACATGCTTTCAGGTTAAGTACTTCTTCCCTAAACCCAACTCAATCTATAATCTGTAATAAGAAGTGAAAATCTTTCATTTTTACGTTCCAAATTTAAGGCTCTGGAACTAGGCTGTGTTCTACCCTGCTCAAATATACTTAACATTACTTTCCTTCTAATAAAACCCCATCGTCCCTCTGAAAATCTGCAAGTAGATGACCCTTCCCCAGCAAGGGGAGTTTCTGAATAAACGCATTTGTTTAGGGTGGATCTGCCTTTCCCAACACAGGGCTTTGGAAGTGAACACGCAGCTGTACTCATTCCAGGAAGCTGAACGACCAGCAGGACCATGTCCAACTGTAGCGATTGCTCTCAAATATTGCTCAGGATGCTGCCAGACCCCAGCCAAGGCAGCCCACATTAACTAACATTGTTAACCTAATGCCATGGGACACTGTTTCTCGCAGAAAGCATTCAGATAACAAATAGCTTCACTTGTTTTTCAGGATGTGCAGGCGTTTTAATGAGTACCTTTGCGCAATAAGGATGATATTAAATTTACTAGTCGCTGTTCTCTGAATTGAAGGCAAAGCCCAAGCACTGCCACCAAGGTGCTGCTCAAGAGGCACATTTGAAAATGGAGCCTAGCTACACTTTAATTTTACTCGTCACACTAACAGGAAAGTGGTTAAAATAATAATAATAATAAACGTATCTATTCAGTAGGCCTCTGGTTCCGAATTTTGAATCCCATGTAAATCCCACCCTGGTTCCAATGTCCTACTTTTCTATTTGTTTTAATATTGAGAGCCACCAAAGTGCTGGTACAGTCAATGAAATACTCTAGAATTGCTGTGCAACTAGAAGTGGAATATTCTAGATAAATTGTTGTGCTATTACAAAAAAAAAAAAATCTTAGAAAGAAAGTAGAAATAGCTACCCATAAATGAACAAATGCAATAGAAAGAAAAGTCATTTTATTTTCAAAGTAGAGCCAATGGTTATTTTAACATAAAAATAATACTCGCTAACAAAAATCATATTGTGATAAAATACATTAAAATAGTGGCTGTCAAGATGAAGTGGATGAGTCATTACTAACAGGAATTGTAGAGTTACAAGAAATAATATTTCCAAAAGTGTGTGGATATGATCTTCCCTAACTCTATCACTTATTTCTTCTTTGCTCTCCTGCCCAAACCTGCCTCTTATAAACAGTCAGTGAAAAATAGTTATTGCTACTCCATTCTCATGAAACAGTGTTTAACCCATATGTCGTATTGCCCTGAGGGTTGGCCTCACCATTTTATTGACTGTCAAAACAATGTTTAGCTCAGCCAACCAGTCAATTTAAAGGAAAGGTCGTTACCTTCTCACCTGTTCGTAATTGTACTGTTTTTTGGTTTTTTTTTCTTCGCTTCAGTTGAGCTGTGATATGGGTCATGAGGAGGCGAGAATCTTTTAAGAGGCACAACATTTTTTTAAAACTTGATTGAGATTCAAAACATGCAGTTATTAAAAGAAAACACAACTATATTCATAAATGTGATATTCTAGAAGAAAAATCTCTGAAGCCTATCCTTGAAGATCTAGGGCTAAAACTGATTCCAAAAAAAACTATTTTTAAGCCAGGACCTATATGAAAAGAATCCTAAAAGCTTTCACAAAGGCAAAAAAAATTATACATATGTGGGGTAAAGAATGTAATTTTTACCCAAAGAATGTGGTTCCTGAGAGATAACCTCAAAACCCTTGGATTTTCCTCAATGATTCAAGTGTCTTTGATGAGGACTCCAGACCACAGCTGAGGGTTTCTAGCTGCCCTGTGATGTCCACCTCTTGATTGACCTCATAACCAACCTCCTAATTTTAACCTTCTATTATCAACCAGCCTCAGAGGAGACGATCTGGAGCTTGAATTACATAGTTAGATCCCTAATAATAGCTCTGAACTCTGAATCCTCATGACTTCCTAGTTGGCAAAAAGACATCTGTTCTTGGGAAAGTGATGCACCCCCTTTGAGACACTTCACATTGGAAGCTGCACACTGGGAACTTTCCCAGACCTTGCCCTATGCATCTCTTCTTCATGCTGATCCTGATTTATATCCTTTATAATTAAACTGTAATTGTCAGCATAGCACTTTTGATGAGTTTTGAGTTGTTCTAGCAAATTATTAAACCTGAAGGAGTCGTGGAAGCAGGTCAGAAGTGAGATGGGGCAATAGAGACCCCTGAGCTTACAGCAGGTATCTAGGGATTAGAGGGTGCCCCCGAATTTGTAGCCAGCTAAGTGCTTGGCTGCTATCTGAAAGGTTGGCAGTTCAATCCACCTAGCAGCTCCACAGGAGAAAAATGCAGCAACCTACTCCCTAAAGATTACAGCCTAGGAAACTCTATGGGGCAGTTCTACTCTGTCAGATGGGGTCTCTATGAATTAGAACTGACTTGACAGCATCTAACAACAACAACAACAGTCGAAAGTGAGAATGTCATAGGGACTCCCAAGATGGCGGCTGGCATATGAAGTCGCGGGCCGACTTAGCCATCTGGAGGACTGGGCCTCTTTGACCTGTGAAATCTGACCTTGCTCCAGCGGTTAGGTCAGAGGAAGAAGTGCTGCAGGTGCAGCTGACGTCAGAACAGAAGTTGAGAACTGAATTGAATTGAATGTATTGGTCCTTATAACGTAGAGAAGACTTGAGGTCAGTGTGGTATTGGATTTCTCAAAAGCAACAAGGAAGGCCAGAAGACAATAAAGCATTGCTTTCAATAAAATGAAAAACAACTACTTCCAACCTAGACAACCAGCAAGCTATAACTGTCAGGGCAAAATAAAACATCTTTTCAGGCACACAGGATCTCAGAAAGTTTAGCTGAAGAGGCCCTAGCTCAGGATACTGTTGGAAGAGGAGCTCCACCAAAAACCAAGAAATTCAAATACAGAATCCAGGCAATAGGGATGTGAGAAAGAGAGAAGCAAAAGGCATTTCAGTTCTGTAGATAGTCTAGAGGGCAACCGTCTAGACTGCCCGGGGAGCAAAAGGGCAGAGAGCTGCAGGAGGAATATTTCTAGCAGGAAGATGGAACTGGCGGATTTTCTGATGTGTGCAACCATATTGCAAAGAATTTTACAAAGAGTTTGGAGAGTGGAAAATGTAAGCAGTTATTGATTCCTGGAAAGGAGATGCAATTCCAAAGGCACTCAACTGTGTGGATCATAACAAATTATGGGTAACATTGTGAAGAATGGGAATTCCAGAACACTTAATTGTGCTCACGAGGAACTTAAACATAGATCAAGAGGCAGTTGTTGGAACAGAACAAAAGGATACTGCATGGCTTAAAGTCAGGAAAGGTGTGCGTCAGGGTTGTATCCTTTCACCATACATACTGAATCCGTATGCTGATCAAATAATCCAAGAAGCTGGACTATATGAAGAACAGGGCATCAGGATTGGAGGAAGACTCATTAACAATTTACAATATGTGGATGACACAACCTTGCTTGCTGAAAGTGAAGACGACTTGAAGCACTTATTTGTTGCTGAAGATCAAAGACCACAGTCTGCAGTATGGATTACACCACAACATAAAGAAAACAAAAATCCTCACAAATGGACCAATAAGCAACATCATGATAAACGGAGAAAAGATTGAAGTTATCAAGGATTTCATTTTACTTGGATCCACAATCAACGCCCATGCAAGCAGCAGTTAAGAAATCAAAAGAGTCACTGCCTTGGGCAACTCTGCTGCAAAAGACCTCTTTAAAGTGTTGAAAAGTAAAGACATCACCTTGAAGACTAAAGTGCGCCTAACCCAAGTCCTGATGTTTTCAGTCGCCTCGTATGCATGTGAAAGCTGGTCGATGAATAAGGAAGACTGAAGAAGAATGCCTTTGAATTATGGTGCTGGCGAAGAATATTGAATATACCATGGACTGCCAAAAGAACAAACAAATCTGTCTTGATAGAAGTACAGCCAGAATGCTCCTTAGAAGCAAGGATGGCGAGAGACTACATCTCGTATACTTTGGACACGTTATCAGGAAGGATCAGTCCCTGGAGAAGGACATCATGCTGGGTAAAGTAGAGGGTCAGTGAAAAAGAGGAAGACCCTCAACGAGATGGGTTGACACAGCAGCTGCAACAACGGGCTCAAGCATAACAATGATTGTGAGGATGGCACAGGACTGGACAGTGTTTTGTTCTGTACATAGGATCACAATGAGTTGGAACCGACTCCACGACACCTAACAACAACAGCAATATGGGATTTAGGGTACACGTTTGTTTGAATAGTCATACTAATGTAAATACCACTGCAATATACCCATATGGGAAGGTTGGAGAGAGGAAGGATGTATGTCTCGGCTGAAGGACATATAAAAGAGCTAAATCCTCATCTCACATAATAAGAACTCACTAAGTTATGTGTAACATTAAGAAACCAAAAAATGCAGCATAAAATTATTATACAGAAACGGTTAAATATGAAAAGAAATGTCTGAAATACTTGAAGGTGGTTGTCTCTGGGTAGAAGAAGTGGAAGGTGGGAAGGCATAGGTCAGAAGACTGCCTTTTTTTTTTTTCTTTTTGCTATATGTTTTTAGTACAAGTTAATTTTGAAATGCCCATTTAACATTGTGATCATATTTCAAGTTAACTAATAATTATAAAAGATAATTTTTAGTTACCCATAAGTGTTATAAAACAGGGTTACTGAGGAAGAGCAACAGGATAGCCTCCCAGAGTACCTTAATCCAGAGTTAGGAACGAGAGTTTATTCTAATCACAGTGTGCTGGCACTGGGGACATGATAGGTGTCCTGAGCCTTAAAAATGTTTTTTGCTTTTGATTTAGTATCCTGGCTCTAATTGGAACCTAAGACAGGGAAATAATCAAAGACAGGAATAGTGGTTATTTAGAAGTCTTTATTAAAATGCTATTGGTTGTGGTGAGTGATTGAAAACATCCATTCTAAATATCTAAGTACGGAAATTAAACAGATAAAATATTTACGTGAAGAAATATGATACAGTTATATCAAAGTTATGTTTCAAATATGTTTTCAAATGTTATTTAACTACCCCGAGCAGTAGATAATATTTGTGTTCTTTCTGTTTTCTTATTTTTCATAATGTTTGCAATGAATCCATAGAAAAAGAATAGATTTTTTTTTCTCTACAACAGGAAATCACAATCCAAATTCCTTTACTCTTTTCTGATGAGGTTCATTTGCTTTCTCTTTTATAATTTCTAAAGCTTTTCTCTAGACGCTTTCTCAATCTCCTACATTCTTAATAAAATTCAGATGATAAAACAGAACCCATATCCTAATAAGGGTTTGTACAGTGCTATACAGCAGAAGGATTAATTATCACCTCCTACGTGTCATACTTCTATTAACTCACATTTGTATCTGGCTCTTTTTTAATTATACAGCCCACTGCTGATTCATCCCTTGTGCATGACTCGTTAGGTTTCTGCCCTATTTTTCTGAGCCAACATTTTCTCCATCCTTACTCTGGCCCTGTCTTGCACTTGTCCCTCGAGTGCCAGCTTTTATTTTGCTCGTCACTTTGTTCAGGTTGCCTTTAAAATCTATTCTTTCAGGCTTTTGAAACGACACTCAATTTAGTGACGCTGGAAAAATGCACCGAACGTGTCAATTTGTGTAGTTTGATCAGTGTTTCTCAAAAGGTGATTCTGAGACCACCTGCTTCTGAATCATTTGGCACTGGTTTAAAATGCAGCTGAATAGGCTGCACCCCGGACTACTGAACCAGAATCTCCGGAAGCAGGACCCTGAAACATGCATTCATAAAAAGCTTTGCTAGAATTCTCATACACACTCAGACCTGAGAACCCCAGAATCCTTGCTATTGTAAAACAAAATTCACATATTTTAGATATTCATCAATGTCACTAAGATACATATTCAAAATCTGCAAGATTCCCCATCCCCCAAACTTCTTTTTTTTTCAATTGCTAGAGAAATCAACCTGGAGGTTCAGCCACACCACGGATTCTAGAAGGAATCCTATTCTTTGCCTGTTCTAACCAAAGACAGATTCAAGAAGTTTAGCAAAATCTAGACAGGATAAACCCAAAGAAGCCTTTTCAAAACAATAATCAAAAAGAAAAATCCAAACCAGCTGTGGTCTAGTTGTTTTCGACTCATGGCGACCTCATATGTTTCAGAATAGAACTGCACTCCGTAGCGTTTTCCACGGCTGTGATCTTTAGGAGGTTGCTTGCCAGGTCACTCTTCCGAGGCACCTTTGGGTGGATTGAACTGCCAAACTTTGGGTTCGTAGCCGAGTGATTAGCCATTGTTGGAACCCAGGGACCCCTTTTCAAAAGACTGCATGCTGTATAATTCCAATTGTATGACATTCTCAAAAAGACAAAAGTATAATAACGTAGAAAAGATTAATGGTTTCCCAGCATTAGCCGGGAAGAAGGTATGACTGCAAAGAGGTAGCACAAGAAAGTTTCTTGGGGTGAGGGAACTGTTTTATATCCTGAATTGTGATGGTGGTTACACAGTTATAAACGTGTTCCAAAATATATATAACTGTCTAATTTTACTGTAGGTTGATTTTAAAATCTAGCTTAATAGAGAATTTCCCTAAAGGCATAAAATTCTACATTGATCTAGATAGTCCAGATTATATCCTTGAATAAAGTCAAACTTTTGAGAGAGCATTGTTTGGCCAGCTTGAACACGTTTTATACTACATTTTCTTTGATGTTGCCCCGTAATGTGCATTGAAGGCTATTATAAGAAATGGACATTGGAAACTCATTTTTATGTTAATTGTGGAGATGTTCTTAAAGTGTTACTTAACGACAAAGACGATTACTTAGCATGAGCAGCTAATTCAATGAAAGGCCACGAGGTCACAAAGTGAGAGACTCTGGGAGATGTGAGTATTATTCTGGTGACTGCAGTTTCTACTGAGGTTTGATGACCTGAGGAAGTGAATTCCTCTGCCTTCTGTCTTCCACGTCCATTTTGAAGACGCCAGGTTTGGTGATTCCGAAGTGAATCAGAATGTGAAATACAACTCCTTGTAATAAAGTTCATCTTTCTTGATCTTTTATATTTAATAGAGTTTAAAGTGTATTTTCCATCTTCCTTCACATGGTCAATTCAGAATGCTCAAGCCAATGGCCTTTTCTTAGCCTGCTGTGGGAGGCAGATACCACCCTAACATCATTGGGATTTCTTTTAATTCACAATTTTCTCCCTTTGGTAGTAACAGTTTAACCATTAAACTAATACAGCAAAGTCAAGAAATTATCCATATGAACAAAGAGCAAACTGAATACAGAATATGACGGATGTTGTTGTTAGGTGCCCTCGAGTCAGTTCCGACTCACAGCGACCCTACGCACAACAGAACAAAACCCTGCCCGGTCCTGCGCCATCCTCACAATCGTCGTTATGCTTGAGCCCATTGTTGCAGCCACTGTGCCAGTCCATCTCATTGAGGGTCTTCCTCTTTTTCAATGATCCTCTACTTTACCAAGCATATTGTCCTTCTCCAGGGACTGATCCCTCCTGAAAATATGTCCAAAGTATATGAGACGTAGTCTCACCATCCTTGCTTCTACGGAACATTCTGGTTGTACTTCTTCCAAGACAGATGGGTTATAAAATTTAACATAACTTCTGTGCACTGGTTCTTCTAGTTGGCAATGTAAACATAGAGCCAGAACAAACACAACAGGAAATTGAAGAAAATATTCTTCACAAGCTGAAACCATTTATTGGAGATTGGAGAGGTTAGAGCTAATTATAACCCACAGATTTCTTACTCAAAAGTATACTATGAATAAGAGGAATGAAAGAAGAACTTCATATGAACTCACCATGGACTATTTACCTCTTCCTTAAATCAATATCCCTTTAGTAGATAGAGTGCTTAGAATAGCAAATCATTATCCTCATTGCAAAGTGCAGTAGGAAAATATATCCATAAAGAATAAATCAAAAGAAAAGAACAAAAAGAAATCAATTTAGAAGGCTAAGTTAAGCATATTTATTAGAATAAGGAAATCAGTGAAAAAAATCCACCTAGAGTTTAGGGGAAAATGTGAAAATCATATACACTGGGGGAATTTAAAATAAGGTACAGTAATCTATCAAGAAAAACTGAGACTTCAATTAAGGTTCAGCTCAGGAAGTTTAGGATCACTCTACTTTGCACAGTTCAATACATAGAAAATCTGAAATCCAAGTGTAATCACCTGGAAAGTTGTCAATAATACATGGTTTCAAGTTTGATTCCCTGAGGACACAGATTATGATATAGTTCATGTGGTCAGAAATTGGTTAATAGAGGTCAAATGCCCAATATCTTCTGCAGTCACGTGGCTGGAAGCTACCATATCCACAGCCAAAGCCATAGCCCGCTGGTGGGTAGGTGCTGCCATAACCACAGCCAACACGGGTATCCCAGAAGATAGCCACAACTACCCCAGTCGGCTCCTGGGTAGATGCCCTCACTGAAGAAGCCAAAGGACATTTTGTTAGGAGTTGAGTGGTATTAGCGAAGACCACGTTTCCTAAGAATGACTTCCTCCATGTATCCAAAGTCTTTTACACACCCCCACTAGAGGGTGTGGCGACTACTAGCCCCTTTGTTTCTTGGCGTCTTCACTGCTCTTTAAAATTATTTGAGGTTAACTGACTGCCTAGTGTCCCTTTAATAAATTTAGTCCCTATACTAAGAAGCTACTGAAATGTCATCAAAAAGTCTTTGGTACAAGCAGATCCCCAGCTTAACCATCAAAATCAGTCTTCTAAACTACCAGAAATATTCTTACTGCATTGCCTAACATTGCTCATGAGATTACAGACATTAGCTGAGCACACAAAAGGGATTATTACCACTGTCTAAATTGGGAAGTTAAATATACCCAAAGATTCTTTACTCAAGAGGCTTTTAATACATACACAATTGCGCATACTGTAGATATTTTCAAAGCTAACACAAATTTTCTGTTAGTCATATCTCCTGAGATCCAGAAGCATTTATTTCTCGTTAAGAATTTCTTCTGCATAAGGAGTAAAAGGTCTAAATTCATGAGGATGAAACATGGGTAAAGATAGTGAGAACGGGGAAGTATGTAAGCAATGTCATTGAATTGTACAGGTAGGAATTGTGAATGGATGTATGTTTGTTTGTGTATATTGCGACCAAAAATAAACAAATGGGAGAAAAAGAATTTATTCTGCAATTTAACTGAATCATTTTGTTTTCAGTGATCATTTAATATTTATTAATGTCTTGATCATCTAGTGCTGCTATAACAGAAATACCACAAGTGGATGGCTTTAACAAAGAGAAGTTTATTCTCTCACAGCCCAGTAGGCTAGAAGTCAGAATCCAGGGCTCCAGCTCCAGGGGAATGCTTTCTCTCTTTGTGGGCTCTGGAGGCAGGTCCTTGTCTTCAGTCTTCCCTTGGTTTGGGAACATCTCAGTGCAGGAACCTCAGGTCCCAAGGACGCGCTCTGCTCTCGGCACTGCTTTCTCGGTGGTATGAGGACCCCATGTGTCTCTGCTCGCTTCTCTCTTTTATATCTCAAATGAGATGGGCTTAAGACACTATCTAATCTTGTATCTCTCATCAGTATAACTGCTGTTAATCCATCTCATTACACCATAGTGATAGGATTTACAACACATAGGGAAATCACATCAGATAACAAAATGGTAGACAATTATACAATACTGGGAATCATGACCCAGCCAAGTTGACAGATATTTTGGAGGGATAGAATTCAATCCATGACAATCAATTACGAGGAAATATATTTTTGTATTTATGAGTATTTAATCAGTTTTTGGGAGCCCTAGTGGCACAGTGGTTAAGAGCTTGCCTACTAATCAAAAAAAGGTCAGCAGTTCAAAGCCACCAGCAACTCTCTGGAAACCCTGCGGGGGCAGTTCCACTCTGTCCTACAGGGTCGCTATGAGTCAGAGTGGACAGCAACTGGTGTTTTGGTCAATCAGTTTTTGAGAATGACCATTACTTTCACCAACTCTGATAAATTTTCAATTTCTTCAATTTTCCTCTTTTGTCATGGAAAAATAAGCCATATTTAGGCTCCAAGTTTATTAAATACCATCAATGCTAAGCAAAATCTACCAGGAATGAGAAAACAAGCAGTAAGAATGGAGTGTTCCACAGAATCAACCCAGCAAGATCAGCTGTAGATGTAGTTTCTGTCATGATTCCCTCAAACTCAGAGTCCTGAGGGTGATAACAGATAATATGCTTGGCTGCTAACTAAAAGGCTGGAAATTCAAGTCCACCAGAGGCACTTCAGAAGAAAACCTGACGATCTATTTCCAGACAGTCAGCCATTGAAAACTCCAAGGAGCACAGTTCCACTCTGGCACACATGGTGTCGCCCGGAGTCAGAATCGACTCGACAGCAACTGCTTTGGTTTGTTTTTCCCTAAGGAAGCATGATTTTGCAGAGAGTTTCTGCTTGATGCCTGATTAACTTCACTTCTAAACTTAGAATGATAAAAACACATCAGACTTGTAACATTAGCCTTCCAACAGAGAGAACTTGTGAACAGACTCTACATCTTACGTATATTTAAATCATTCAGCCAACTGATTTTCCCTTATTTGTTTCCTAGGATCAATATTACTGGAAAAAGGTCCAGTAAAGAGACTTAAATAGGAAAAACTGAATTACTACACCAAGTACAAATTTTACAAGTTCTCCCAATTTTCACGTAATTCCTTAAAATAACTTACCTGTTTATAAAAGTACAGCAAAAGCTGGCACGGAGATCGGTTGTGTATTTTGGAAGTGTTAATGGACAGAAAATATTCAAATTTCTATTTAACCCTGAACTGGTTATGTTCAAATCCACTGTTGTATAGGGATTGAAATAATAAAAAGAATCCAACAAGGCTATATCTAACTTTAGGTGGAAGAACAAAGTTCTGGGTGTAAAAGTTAAAAAGCCACTAACATTTTTCTTAATTTCCTTCAACAAATAATATAAAAGGTCAAAGGATGTAGCTCAACCTTGCACAGACTTGCTGATATTTCTGCTTTTATCATTTATTAGAGGGTGATTTGTTCAATATGTAAAAGACCACAGTAGTAGAATCAGAAGACCTGAATCCTGGTCCAAGATCTACTACATACTGCCTGTTGGACCGTGAACTAGCAACACAGCATTCTGTTGCCTCAGCTGCAAAGCTCTAAAGAAGAGGTGCCTACCCAGTCTAATTCACAAGCTTTTACGATGCTCTAGGAAACTATTGTACATCAATATACAGTGAAATCATAAAGTACAGTATAAATGCATGTTGAGATTATTGCTTTATTTCGTTCATCCCAAATCTCACTCCTAAAAGAGGTTAACGAAAGCTATTTTATTTTCACTCGATGAGCCAATTCAGTTAATGTTCTAGAGTAGTGCTCTTTACACTTGGCATGCATCCCATCTGGTGGACGACTTAATAAAACACATATTGCTGACTCAGTAGTTCTGGAGTAGGTGAGAATGTGCCTTTTTAAAAAAATTCCCAGGCAATGCTTTTACTGCCAGTCCAGGAACTACATGTTGAGAATCACTGTTCTAGAGAAGAGAGAAAATTAAAGAGAATAGTGAAAAAAAACATTGCCCTTGAGTCAATTTCAACTTATAGCGACCCTATAAGACAGAGTAGAACTGCGCCATAGGGTTTCCAAGGCTGTAAATCTTTATGGAAGCAGATTGCCACATCTTTCTCCTCTGGAGGGGCTGGTGGGTTCGAACCGCCAACCTTTTAGTTAGCAGCTGAGCGCTTAACCTCTGCGCCACCAAGACTCCTTACAGAGAATAATAGGATACAGAAATGTATGTGCATATTCATACATATTAATATATTTAATAATTTTACTGCTTGAGTTTCAGATTGAGCTACTATGTGATACATACTTCAACACAGGCAGCCATTTTGTACTCTTCGGGATCCAAAATAAATTGGTTCAACTTTATTATTGGGCTTTGTATATTATTATGTAAATCAAATTAACCTGGTCAGCACCCAATCTCCCTTTTATAACAGTTATACCAGGTATTAGGGCTAACAACTTTTGATACATAGAAAAATCAATCCATATTTAACTGTATTTCAATTATTTTATTTTAAGGTGCAGTAAGAAAATAAGACCACCATATACCTTCAAACCAACATTTGTTACGTCAACTTAGGTAAGTTTTTTTCTTTTTTTTTCATATTTTATTGTGTTTTCAGTGAAGGTTGACATGGCACTTCAGGCTCCCATTCAACAACTTCTACACAAATTATTCAGTGATATTGGTGACATGCTTCACAATTTGTGAACATTCTCATTATTTCTGTTCTGGTTGTTCCGTTTCCATGAATGTAGTATCCCTCCTCCCTTTCCTTCGGATCTTTGTTCTAAAGTAATTGTTGACCATTTTATCTCAGA
>NW_004444113.1:63647-66022 GCF_000243295.1 Trichechus manatus latirostris
CCGGCAATGCTAAGGTCTCCGCGATGCAGATCAATGAGTAGACTCTGGTCCAGTTGCCCAGTATCTTCTGTAGTCAAACGGCCAATAGTTTCTATAGCCATAACCCAAGCCATAACACAGGTAAGAAAGTGCCGCCATATCCACAGACAGCACTGTAGCTCAGGGGACACCCGTAACTGCCCCAGGAGCCATCTGGGTAGAAGTCCTCGGGGAAGAATTCATAAGACATTGTCCAGGAAATAAGGATTTGATCAGGCACAAGGTTGTTGGCTATATCACGTAATGGAATTTTTCTTCCCATATGACTGTTACATAACCCCAGCAGAGGTTATGGTGAACGAATGCACCTCCATTATCTTTTAGATCAGGGGAATTAACATCCTCACTAATCTTCCAGCTCTCGTTTCAAAAAGAAGAGCTCCTCATTATGCCTGAAAGAAGTTTGAGTTTGCATAACTGCCAAAGTCGAAGAAGGATTCTTCTTTATGGTTCTGTCCCTGTAATGAGAAGTTATTGCAGCGTCTTCAAAGTCTTGCATTAAATCAGACTCCAAATTTAATCCTCCAGGAATCAGACTCCTCAACAACAACAAAGAAAAGCTTGCTGGTTGCAAAAAAACCCTCCCACAGGAATTTACTGGATGTTCTCATGCCTCATAAAGTTCTGTATCAGGATTTGAGGTGTCACACCAGCATTAAAGAGCTCGTAGACGTAACAAACCTTTCAAAATAAAAAAACAAAACAGAGACACCAACTATCGACATAAATACGTGCAGCTAAATCGCATAATTATAAAATATTGAGTGGGTGTGGTGAGTTAGAATTAAAGTAGGAGTTCGGGTGTATATAAAAGAATGCAGGCGAATTATACTTGAAGTTCTGAAGTTATAACCAGTGAGGGTGGAGCACAGTACTCAGGTGGCAAAGGAAAAGTTCCTTTTATTTTATAAATTACAGAATCAAAATTTGAAAGTAGAGGAGGAAGCACTGAGAGTCTTACACTGGGATGAGCCTTAAAACATGCCTCTTTTTTTCCTTTTGCTTCCATCCTCACTGGCCTTCCATCTCTGGACTGTGCAACTGTGGATAGCTTACTCAACCCATCATTCTAGAGCAGGGCATAAAATCATGTTCTCATTTATGAAGACAGGCACTGAAAAATGCTCTGTGTTTGATATCTCCAAAATTCTTAGAGGTACAGTTGAATGGGTGTCACAGAGAGAGCTAGGGGAAGTGAAATTTTTGCATGATCTTATTGCTTCATCCTCTCAGTAGATTCTGACCAATTGGCATTCACAGCCCACCCCTACCTCTGGGACCACTTTTCTGGTCTCAGAGTCTACACGTTTATGGAATCTCTCCTGGGTGTCACAAAACAACCCAAGTCAAACAGTGTCATTTTCAAGTTTGAACAAATGACGTTCAAAGAATCCATTGATATGATTAGGGATTCTTGATTTTAATTTGCCTTTGAAAAAAATAATATTCTATATTTTCATTCATGATTTATTTATTGAGTACCCAATATGAGCTCAGTGCTTTGCTTTATTCCTGGGACACAGTCGTGAACAAGACAGGGAAGGTCCTCTTATGGATTGAAAAACATATGTTGGAATCCTAACCCCCATTACCTGTGGATGTAATCTCATTTGGAAATAGTTTTCTTTGTTATGTTAATGAAGATATATTAGTGTGAAGTGTGTCCTAAACCTAATCACTTCTGAGTTATAAAAGGAGCAGATTAGACACAGAAGGGAGCACAAGTGAAAAAAAATAGATGCCACATGAAGAGTGAAGATCATAAAGGAACCAAGGATTGCTGGAAGAGACAAGGATCTTCCCCTAGAGCTGACAGAGAGAGAAGTTTGCCCTGAAGCCAATGCCTTGAATTCGGATTACTAGTCTCATGAACTGTGAAAAAATAAATTTCTGTTATTTAAAGACAACCACTTGTGGTATTTCTGTTATAGCAGCCCTAGGAAGCAAAGTGAGGTCCCTTCATGGAGCACACGGTTTTGAATTCTCGAGGATACAATGTAAGTCAACTCTGGTTAGTAGGGAGCCAGGCAGCAAGGCTTCAGCATCAAACACACTCAGATCATAAATCCTGCTCTGCCACTCACTAGCTCTGTGACCACGAACATGTCACCTGACCTTTCTGAATTCCAACTCCCTTGTGTGTAAAATGAGAATAATAGAAACTAGAATAAAATAAACCTCGTGGAGTTCTGAAGGGAAATAATGATCTGCTGCAAGCCTAGGAACAGATTAGGTATTAGCTCTTTTTGCCTCTTCCCTAATCATACCGTCTTTGTCTCAAAATGATAGCTTCAGCTGAAATTTCAAATGATCCTCTTCAGTAGATTGCAGTGCTG
>NW_004444113.1:67563-68373 GCF_000243295.1 Trichechus manatus latirostris
TGATGAGTCCAAAGTAAGCAAGACAAAGTCTTGCCATCCTTGCTTCTAAGGAGCATTTTGGCTGTACTTCCTCCAGGACAGATTATTCTGCAGATAGACCAAAAACCAAACCCATTGCTGTTGAGTCAATTCCAAATCATAGTGACCCTATAGGACAGAGTAGAACTGCCCAATAGGGTTTCCAAGGAGGAGCTGGTAGATTCGAACTGCTGATCTTTTGGTTAGCAGCCAAGCTCTTAACCACTGTGCCACCATGGCTCCATTCTGTAGATAGGATGCCTTTAATATTCAAATCATATTTTCCAACTTCTATAGGCTGTATTCTGCAGGAAAATCTTAAATATATGTAACTTGGTTATATAAGTAATTAAGATAAATTAATAATTTGTGGGAAAGTAAGAAAGAAAAGCAATCCTTTACTTCATGAGTGACTGTAAGATGAATCCAAGTCATAAAATGCACAGACAGACATCATGCTTCCGATCCACAAATGGCTATGAATTGGAAAATAGTTACAAGATGTAACAAATGGATGTTCGATATCGTTTTTTACGTTTATTGGAGAAATTTGTCTGAAATCCTATCACATTTATTGAGTGCCTACTGTGTGCAGAGCACTAAACTTGGCTAAGCTCAATACCAAAGTTTACTTACAATTAGAGGCAAATACTAACTATACTCCAGTTGAAAACCTCGACCACAAATGAGCCTACATTAGCATCAAATGCTGTTTCTACTCTTTCTATTAAATGTAGCTGTGCAATGTTATTTATTCTGTTTTAATTTTTATGAATTCTATATAAATGTGAA
>NW_004444113.1:71074-72161 GCF_000243295.1 Trichechus manatus latirostris
TATCCCAGGGGGTAGCCATAGCTGCCCCAGCAGCATCCAGGGAAGACAGTGCTGGAGAAGACGTTGGAGTACATGCTGTTGGGAATGGAGGCTTTAGGAAGCAAGAGGAGCGTGTTTCTTTGGCGTGATGGTTCCTTAGTCTCTAGACCTTCTTTATATACCTGTCTATAGGGTGTGGTGAAAAACACGAGGCCCTCATTTTCATTCTTGACACCAATTTGCATCACCAAAAGCTCGTTAATTTGTTGTGCTCTTGTTTAAGTTGTCTTTACGGTTGTTTAAGAAAGCTGTCATGTGATGTAACGCAAGGATAGAATTCCTTCAAACACGCTGTGCCCCTTCACTAAAAAAATTATTGCACTGACTTCAAAGCATTTGGTCTTATAGGCTCTATATGTAATTCCCTGTAAGCATGCTTTATAGTACAAAGAAATATTCTGAAATCGTTAGCTATTATGCAGTCCTCTTGCTCTCTGAATTTTCATACAGACACGTAGTTGGAACTCAATAAATATGTAAAAACGGTATGGGGGTGGTGTCTGATCTCCTCTAACTTCGGAAGAGGGAAAGAGAATCAAGAAATACAGAAAAAGAAACACATGGCACAGAGGTAGAAAGGCTCGGAGCTAAAAGCATCATTCTAGAAGGCCACAGAATCAATATATGTTACATAATAGCCTCCAAAATTTTACTTTAGATTCAGAGGTAACTTTCTTCCCTGTTACCAACAGCTAATCCTAACCCTCTGGGAGCATATTGGGGCCCCAGGTGGATTCCAAGGGCAAAGTGAGACACTTGAAAAATACAAAACTGGGCCAGCATTCTAACCACTAATCAGTTAATTAGAGCTAAGTATTTCTGAAGATACATCCAGTGCCGTTCTACCACCTTGCTCTTGAACAAAGCTGTATGGCTGCCTATGTGATTCAGCATCTAAAATTCAAACATTTCAGGTGACTTACAGCTAAATACGGCTAGGGAATTAAAATTGGTTTCGTTCCCAAAATGTAAAGATTTTCAACAACAAACTCCTAAAAATCATAGAACGGTTTACCTTATATTTCTACTGCCACACATTGTTCTGCTC
>NW_004444113.1:73158-74784 GCF_000243295.1 Trichechus manatus latirostris
CAGGACTTTTAACCCTGCACCTTCTTGTCACAGATTCTAGGTGACTGGCAGAATGAGTGATACAAGAATTCCTGGAAACCATTTCCCCAACAGGATGGCTAGAAATAGCTTAATTGCATACAGAAGTGAATACAAACCACACAAGTCTATCCCACTATACCCAAATTAAATGTATCTCCAACTCAGTTTCTACTTAGCAACATCCCAAAAATGTTCATGTCTTCTCCCATGCCACCCAACATAAGGGTAAGTGTTAATTGTGGGGAACTCAGCTTGAAAGAAGCAGCACTCCAAACCAGTTGCAGTTAGAGTATCTTACTTTTGCAAGTTTCCTGAAAATATAGGGTCATGTGATATGAAGGTTCAAAAAAGACAAAAATAGTACATTCTTACATATGAATTGACATAATGTTGGGCTAATCATCGCCGGCTATGATATTTTTTGGTTTGGATAGAGCCCATGACCATCCTCTTTAAAACAGCCATAAAAATGTTCCCTAGTACGTAATTTGATTTCTCCTTTTATATTTCTTTGACTTCAAATAAAGTCTGATGTGAATAAAGATAGAAAACAAAAAGTCCTGTTGTTTGATTTTCTACAAAAGAGCAAGAACTGTATTGTGTAGAGATTTCAGAAATAGAGTCAATTCCAGCCCGCACAATAAAACAGTTCTTGTCTTATCAGCTTCAAATATATTGTTTCCAGTTTCAGAATATTATAATTAATTAGAAATGAAAGCGAGCTTAGAAGGAAGTATTTTAAACGAATTTTAGAATTATGTCAGAGGTTACTCTATAATACAAAATTACCTTCTACTTGTCTTTCCAAACATGTATTCTTAGAGTTATTTATTGAGCATCTACTATGTTCCAAGCATTTTGTTAGGTGCTGCATATCCAAAGATAAATGAGAAATGGTAATTAAATGAGAAATGATAAAATAAATTTCTCATTTAATTACCAATTGTCTCATTTCAGTAGACAATTCTACAAGTAGAAGGCAGTGGCCTGAAGAACTTCATCATGAAAAGGATAGGTGTGTGCCTGGGTCTTGAAAAGTGCGTATTTTACAGCTGGACATTGGTTAGGGGGATAGGTGAATTTAGGAGACATTACCCAAACAGGAAGTGGTTTAAGCAAAGACTCAAAGGTGTTAAACATCCAAGCACCTTCTTGGAGCCACAAATAATTCAGGGGGGCCACAGGCTGGTATGTAAGAGGAGAAGTAATGGAAGCTGAGGAGGGAAAGGTGGTCAGGGGCTGTATCAGGCTATAAGTGCAGTGGAGGGACAGGAAGCCACTTCACACACTAAGCAGGGAGCTGTGTTTTAGGAAAGTCAGGACTCCGACAGTGTGGATGATTTAGTTCTGGGAAACACTGTGGGTAGGAAGACCAGATTTAAAACTGTACCTATATTAATAATGTTTTCGGATGCAAGTAACAAAACCCCCAGCTAAAAGTTGCTTATGTATAAAGTTTATTATTGACAAATAATAGGAAATTGGAACATAAGCAATTCTAGGATTGTTTCAGGGCTCCACGATGACGGGGTTCAGGGTGGCTTCACTGTGATTCTCCCAGCCTTCCCCTCATGGCTGCAAGATGGCTGTAGCAGGCACATGAGT
>NW_004444113.1:76023-94607 GCF_000243295.1 Trichechus manatus latirostris
AGACTCTCTCAGGGGAAGTAGCCTCCCCTGGAAATCTGGCACCCCAGGTTCTTCCAGTGTCTGGGAGCTGAGCGGAACCATGCCTCAGGCACACCGGAAATTCATTGCTGAGGTATTCAAAGTGGGAAGCTCTGTAACATATTTGGGGAAATTAAAGATAACAAAATAGTCAGTAGAGAACAACATCTAATCAGGACTACCAAATCAGAAACCCAAACCTGTTGCCAGCAAGTCAATTCCAACTCATAGCAACCCGATAGGACAGAGCAGGACGGCCCCATCAAGCTTCCAAGGAGCAGGTGGTGGATTCCAACTGCTGACCTTTTGGTCCACAGCCGAGCTCTTAACCACTGCGCCACCAGGGCTTCAATCATTACTACAGGAAGCATAAAAAGAAAGCTTTCATGCTTCCAGAATTTAAAGTTATTCATCCCAGAGAAGATGTTCACTTAGATTTAAAGTTCTCTTAACTATTGTCGCTTGGTTACTGATAATTTTCTGATAATCAGATATGTCCTCTGATAATCAAATATGGCAACCCTCCAAACGTGACTTCCTTTCAGTTAATTTACTAACTTGCGTACAAAATTTTATTACTGTTGTCTAGGGCCTCGTGTTTAGATATGATTTCTGGTGTTTCATATGAAATTAAGATTTATACCCTCCACACTTGCAAATCCCATCTTTCATAAAATCCTGTCAATTCTACATTCTAAATGTCTCTTAAATAGGTTGACTTTTATTAATCTCCACTTCACCACCTGTATTTGTTTCTTACTGCTGCTGTAACAAATTACCACAAGTTAAGTGGTTTAAGGAGAACCCTGGGTGGTGCAAATGGTTAACTCGCGCGGGTGCTAACAGAAAGGTTGGCAGTTTGAGCCCACCTAGATGTGCCTTGAAAGAAAGGCCTGGTGAACTAAAACCAAAGCCATTGCCATCAAGTCCATTCCAACTCATAGCAACCCGACAGGACAGAGTAGAACTGCCCCTTAGAGTTTCCAAGGAGCGGCTGGTGGATTCAAATTGATGACCTTTTGGTTAGCAGTCAAGTTCTTAACAAGTACACCACCAGGGCTCCAGACTTCTAGTTTTGAGAGGCCTCGGAACTAATCTAATAACATTTCCCCCCCTTGCAATCTGCTTCCTAGTCAAAGTGTTTGCAAAATGCAGGTCTGGTTATGTTAGACACACACGCTCACACACACACACACAGGTTTAAAATATTTCAGTAGCTTCTGATTGTTAATTTTATGTGTCATCTTCACTAGGCTATGGTTCCCAGCGGTTTGGCCAAATACTAAGCTAGTTGCTACTCCACAATGCAATCTAATGTCATCCATCAGTCAGCTGAAAGCAGAGTTTCCTCAGGGTGTGTTCTGCCCCTCGACTACGAACAGATACTTTGGCAGAAAGTGCTCTCAGCCTCCACTCTGCACACCCCCCATCATCTGACCTAGGGATCTTGGGACATGAGCCTGCAGAAGTCCACAGTCTGCCGCCTGATCTACGGATTTTGTACTTGCCATTCCCCGCAATTGTGTTAGCTAATCCCTTGAAGTAAATCAATCTCTCTGTCTCTGTCTCTCTATGTACATATATATATGTACATATATAACCTGTTTCTGTCGAGTGGGTTCCGAGTCATAGCGACTCTACAGGACAGAGTAGAACTGCCCCATAGGGTTTCCAAGGAGCAGCTGTTGGATTTGAACTGCTGACCTTTAGGTTAGCAGCTATAGCTATCTCTCTCTTTCTCTCTCTCTATCTATAGATAGATATTCTTGTTCTATTTCTATTTTTGTTTCTATAGAGAATCCTGACGAAGACACCTTCCTATTTTAGAACAATTCTTTTTTAATCTTTAAACTGACCTGTAAGTCCGCCCACTCCCTCTGCCTGAGCTTCACTGGCTGTCTTTAGTTCTGCAAAGCTGTCATGCTCCTTCTCATTCCCGAACAGGCACAGGCCATTTGCCCTGCGGGCACTTCTCTCCCCTTCACCTCTTCTCCTCATGAACTCCCGTGCAACCTTCAGATACCAGCTCAGTCACTTCCTCTGGAAGGCTTTCCAGACCCCCGATTAGCTAAAGGTCACCTCTAATATCATATCAGGCAACATCCCCCTCATATTTGTAGCTCTTTTTATAGTTATCATTAAAATGTATTTGTGAAACTTATATTCACCTCACTATCATGCTAGCTTCCATAAAAACAAAAATAATGTTTTTAATCAGCATTTACTCCTCAGTACCAAGCTTACTACTACTGGGCATATTGCTGGTTTTCAACACATATAAATAGAAGGAATGAATGAAAGAATATTGTAAGCCTGACTTGGCCACTCACTGGCTATGAGGATTTAGGAAAACCATTTTTCTGGATCCCAAGTCACTCAACTGTAAAATGAGGTAAGTTGACTTCCTGGGACTCGCCACCTTAAACGCTGTTAAGGTTCTAATGTCAAAGCCACTGATGAGCCAAGATTCCCAAGTCACCCTCTCGTGTTAGGATCTGGTCAATTAAGCATGCAAGTTCAGAGAGCTCTTTCGTTCATCTTATTACACATCTCTGGGAAGACGCACTGATGAGCTCCCAGCCACCATCGCTGTAAAATACAAAATGCAATGACAAGGATCCCGTAACAGAAATGTCGAAACCTCTGCAAGAGTGCCGTGGTGGTTTTCCTCAGATATTTGTTTGAAAGTATACTCCTGAGCTCCATTTCTACAGTCTGACTCAGTGAGGCTGGGGTGGAGGCCAGGAGCCTGCATTTTTAATAGACAGCCCAGGTATTTCCAGTATAGATGCTTCGGTCACTGTCTGAGAAATCTGTAGTGTTCCGTGGGACAGCTGACCACCCGTCTGTCAGTTTGTCCTTCTGTGGGGGCTTGCATGTTGCCACAATGCTGGCAGCTATGCGACTGGTATTTCAAATACCATCAGGGGCACTCATGGCAGACAGGTTTCAGCAGAGCTTGCAAACTAAGACAGACGAGGAGGAAAGCCCTGGCAATCTACTTCTAAAAATTCACCAATGGAAACCCTATGGATCACAACAGAATATTGTCCAATATAGTGCAGGAAGATGAGTCCCCTACCTTGGAAGTCACTCAGTATCCACCGTGGCCGCAACGATGGACTCGAGCATACCAGTGATGGTGAAGAGGGTGCAGGACTGGGCAGTGTTTTGCTCTGTTGTACGTGGGGTCGCCATGAGTCAGAACTGACTTGACAGCAGCTAACAACACAGTGAAGCACCTGAAAAAGACGTCCACTCTAACAAAACAAGCGACCTAAAAATATTTAAACATAAAAAGGTGACATCCTTTTAGTCAGGCTTCATGACCAGAGCTGATAGACTCTGGTTGTTAGGTTAATGAGCAACAAACCCAAACCTGATACCATCAAGTTGATTCTGACTCATAGAGACCCTAGAGGACAGAGTAGAACTGCCCCATAGGGTTTCCAAGGAGTGGTGGGTGGATCTGAACTGCCGACCTTTTGGTTAGTAGCCAAGCTCTTAACGACTGCACCCACCAGGGTTCCAAGCTAGATTTTGAGAAATTGTTCTCAACTTGGCAGGAAGAATGACGTTTCTCCCAGGGGGCGTTTGCCAATGTCTGGAGTTATTGTTGTGTGTCATGACTGGGGGCTGCCTTCTTCATCTAATGGGTAGAGGCTAAGGCTCTGCCAACATCCTACAATGCACAAGACAAAAGATTATCCGGCTCAAAATGTCAAGAGCGCCAAGGCTGAGAAACCCAGTCTAAAGTCAAGATCATATCCCACCAAACATAATTGCCAGGCAATTTAGCTTTAAAGTGTCCCATGATAAGGCCAGAACTTGCTGACCAAGTCTTGGCGCTAATTGAAGACACAATTTCAATACCCTACTATCTCAGCACTTATGGGGCTTAGCCATGTTTGTGAGGCTACTTGGTTAATAAAGCAAGCACCCAATAAGTGAAGCTTGCCATTTGAGGTAGAACCCATGCGGTTGTCTTAAGGAATAATGTGATACCACAACAATGGCTGAAGGCCTAATAGGCTCACTGACTCTTGTCAGAAACACCTCTCATGTGTTACACAATCAACAGAAAAAGCAATTCCAAGAAAGGTACGTCTTTGATGAAAGCTTTTCACCAACAGTAGGTTAAGAAGGTCATTTCTAGCATCTATCCTCTATTCTTGGAGTCCCTTGGTGGTGCAGATGGTAACATGCTCAGATGCTAACCAAAAAGTTGGTGGTTCAAGTCCACCCAGAGCTGCCTCGGAAGAAAGGTCTGCCAATCTACTTTCAACAAATCATTGAAAACACTTTGGAGGACAGTTCTTCTCTGTCATCACGAGTCATGGTCGCCTCAAAGGACAATTGTTTTTTGTTTTGTTTTGTTTTGTTTTATCTTCTATTCTTGAAGAGAGGTCCCTGGGTAGCACAAACAGTTTGTGCTTGGCTGCTCACCAAAAGGCTAATGGTTCAAACCCACCTAGTGGTGCTATGGAAGAAAGGCCTGCTGATCTGCATCCTAAAGATTATAGCCAAGGAAACCTTATGAAACACAGCTCTACTCTGTATCAGGTGGGGTCACCCTGAGTTGGAATCACTTGATGGCAATGGGTTTGGTTGTTTGGTTTTTTATTCTTATTGTTTATTTTTACTCTTAGAGGTGAAAACAGAGAGGGGGACCTCTTCTTAGTGGTACAAAGGGATTGTTAAAGCCAGAAACTGGAAGATGCATAAATTTTAAAGCAGAGCACCAACTTACAAGCTGAGTCAATCAAAAGAGTGAAGAAATGAGAAAGGTCAGCTGTGCTACCTCAGTGCTAAGACAGACCCACTGACAGGGAAGGCATGTCACTTCAGCTTAGGTACTGGTTGGGTGGCCACTGAAAAACCTGAGAGCATGTCGTCCGTCCTGATGATCTTTAAAATAATTTTTCATATCATTACTGCACAACAAACAGAAGTGGCAAGCTCAATCCACTAAAGCTGTCACCTCTTCAAAGTCTTTGTTGACCAACATTAAATATAAAAATGAATAAACCAAAAACCAAACCAAACTCATTGCCATCGATTCAATTTCAACTCACAGCAACCCTATAGGACAGAGTAGAACTGCCCCATAGGGTTTCCAAGCAGCAGCTGGTGGATTCAAACAGTCGGCCTTTGGTTAGCAACCAAGCTCTTAACCACTGCACCACCAAGGCTCCAAAAAAAAATGAATAAGTAAATGTAAATTAAAATTAAGAGTATCACCTATGTTCCAGGCATTTCTTAATCCTAAAACTTAAGGCTGTTCATAAGGAAAGTCTTGGCAATTCTGAAGCTGTAACCCAGTGCATTGGCCATAGAAGCTTCCAGATGGAAATAACAAGGCATACTCGTAAAATAGATTACTGAGGGGGAGGATGACTGGAAGGGGAGGAAAAGGAACAGGACACAGGAGTGCAAATACCTTTGTCAAAGATAATGTCAGAAGACACAGAGGCAAGCCACTAACAAGGAACTGGTGTCTGAGAAATAACAGCATATTTTTAGACTCAACTACGCTGACGTGTTACGAGTTTTATAGCATACTCAAAGAATTCCAAGTCTGGCAGGCCCTGGAATCAAGAAATATTTCCATATATCTAATATAATGCTCTCCTGCCACAATTTTAAGTGCTTTTCCTCTATCCTCAGTGGAAATGAAAAACATAATCTACTTTTCCTGTAAATAGCAATAAAACAGAATAAAAGTAGGGGGGAAGATAATTTAAAAAAAAAAAAAGAAAACTTTCCTTTTTTTGATGAAAATGGTAATACTATTTCATCAGTACTTAAATAAATCAGCAGTGAGATGAGGCTCCTTCTCTGCTTCCTTTGGGATAAGAATCAGCAGAGCTGGGACGGTGCTCAAACTTTATGCGCGCATGAATCACCTGAGGATCTTGTTAACACGCAGTGTAATTCGGTAGGGGAAAGCTTGGGAGTCTACATTTTCAATAAACTCCAAGGTGATGTCTGTGTTTCCTGTCTGCAGACCTTATTTTAAATAACAAGAGATTAGGCGTTTCCTCTAAGGTTTTAATAAATTCTATTAATTCAGCAAATATTTATCAAGTGTCTGAGATACAAAGCACGGGAGATGAAAGATTGAATAAAACATGGTGCTTGTCCTCAAAAATCTTACAGCAGCCTGAGGGAACCAGACCTGGCAGTCAGTGGTGGCGGTGCTAAGGGAGAAAAAAGGAGGCCTGACAGCATTAGCAGCAAGTCACAGTGTTCCCTCATTCCTACACAAAGTTTCCAAACACCAAATCAGGTGAGGTCACTCTGTGACAGTGATGCAGGGACACAAAACAAGACAACTCTGTAATCACTTCTGAGAAGAGATAAAAGCAGGAACAGCCAGAGTGCTCCTGAGAAGAGAGGATGACAGGACTTCATCTTGCCCCCTTTAGACACATCATGAGGGAAGACCACTCGCTAGAAAATCACGTTTGGTCAAGTAGAGGGTCAGTGACAACAAGGGAAACCCCTTCCCCATGAGACACATTGACACAATAGCCATAACAATGGGCTCAAACATAGCAACAATCATGAAGATGGTGAAGGACCAGATGACAGTTGGCTCTGTTATACGTAAGGTCGCCATGAGTTGATGGTAGCTAAAAACAGCATTAACATACAAACCACAAAAATAATTAATATCCTCTTCAGTGACGACTGCTTCTTTACCAACTGCAGCTTTAGCCCTGTTTCACCTCCTAAGTTAAAGTGGTGATGCTGCCCCCTTATAGAACTATTCCTGCTTTCTAGTAGTACCTGTGCTAGACAGCATGGTGGTCCCCCAAAGATGCACCATCTTAATGCCCAGAATCTGTGAACGTGTCACGTTACATGCCAAGGGGGAATTAAGGTTGCAGGTGGAAGTAATGCTGTCAGTTAGATGACCTTAGATGGATTATCCTCAGTAGGCTGAGTGAGCCCATTCTAACCACAAGGGTCTGTAAAAGTGGAAGCCAGGGGTGCCAGAGTCAGAGAGAGAGGTCGGAAGGTGCTACACTGCTGGCTTTGAAGGTGGAGGGAAGGGCCACAAGACAAGGGATTTGGGCAGTCTCTAGAGTCTAGAAATAGGAAACAGATTCTCTTCTAGAACCTCTAGAAGGGATGCAGCCCTCCCAACACTTTGATTTTAGCCTAGTAAGTCCATTTCAGAGCCCTGGTGGCACAGTGGTTAAGTGTTACAGCTGCTAACCACAAGGTTGGCAATTAGAATCCACTAGCCACTCCTTGGAAACCCTATGGAGCAGTTCTAGTCTGTCCTATAGGGTCGCTATGAGTCAGAATCGACTTGGTGGCAATGGATTTGATTTTTTTCTTTTTTTTTGAAGTCCATTTTGGACCTCTGACTCCACAACAGTCTCCATCCAGAAGAAACCCTGCCTCCTTGAACCCTCTCCAAAACCATCTAGTCCAAGTCCAAGTCCTATAAGAAGCCCCTCCTAACACCGTCAGATTGAGACCTTCTGCAATTCCTCATGCTGCGTGGTCTCCGTTGCTGCTGCAAGTTAATACACCCAACTTTGTTTGACTAAAGTTGGGTTCGGGTGGTCTTTGGAAACATGAAGGGCCCATCACACAGTATCTTTACCTGGGGCAAGCCAGACACTTACTTATTTTTAGGAAGTGAAAGTTTCCTTGAGCTCAAACAGTGATGTCTGGAGGAGAATGAAAAGGAGGGATGACTTACAGTCACAGTTTCTTAAGCACCCACAGGATTCTGGGAAGAGTGTGCACGTGGACTTCTTATTTCCTGAGGGGAAGAGGATCTGAAGCCTGCCTCACCATGCCACAAGACGAGTACCCTGTTAGGGGTTTAACCTGGGCAATTTCCTCCTCATTTTCTATTGTTTAGTTAGGCACTCAGCTGCTAACCAAAAGGTCGCCGGTTCAACCCAACTAGCCACTCCATGGGAGAAAGATGTGGCAGTCTGCTTTCCTAAAGATTCCAGCCTTGGAAACCCTCTGAGGCAGCCCTAGTTTGTCCTATAGGGTCACTATGAGTCGGAATTGAGTGGGCGGCAACAGGTTTTTAACGGGAATAGGGTGATCCACCACCCATCTGTCAGGTTGTCGTACTGTGGTGGTTTAGGTGTTGCTGTGATGCTGGAAGCTATGCCATCAGTACTTCAAACACAGCAGGATCACCCATGGCGGACAGGTTTCAGCAGAGCCTCCAGAGTAAGACAGACAAGGAAGAAAGTTCTGGAAATTTACTTTGGAAAATTAGCCAATGAAAACCCTATGGATCAAAGCAGAATATTGTCCAATACAGTGCTGGGAGATGAGTCGCCCCTCCCGGGTTGGAAGTCACTATACAATAGCCACAACAATGAGTTCAAACAAACCAATGATCATGAAGATGGCGCAGAGCCAGGCAACGTTTCGTTCTGTTACACACAAAGACGCCATGAGTTGGCGCTGATTCAACAGCAACGAACAACAATAGCAATGTAAACATTTTTTAATTCATTTTTTAAATTAAAAAATTATGACCCTGAAATTCCACCCCTAGGTTTTTACCTAAGAGAAATAAAAACACATTTCCACAAAAGACATATACCAGAATTTTTATAGCAGCTTTTATGCATAATAGTCAAAACTGGCTAAAAACATCCATCAACAGGAGAATGGGTGGGAAAAAAATGTGATGTATTTACACAGTGGAATAATGCCCAGAAATTTTAAAAAAGAATGAACTGCTGATACATGGATGAATCTCTTTATGATAAGGGAAAGAAGCCAGAAACATAAAAGAAGATATATATATCTCCTTTGAGCCCATTGTTGCAGCCACTGTGTCAATCCATCTCATAGAGGGTCTTCCTCTTTCTCATATATATATACTATGAGAAGTATGTGACTATATAATATATAGAAATGTATATGAATATATATAATATATTATATATGTGTATGTATATTATATATGAAGTTCAACAATAGGCAAAACTGATCTACGATGATAGAATTCACAAGAGTGATTGTCTAGGCAGACAGAGGGGGAAGACTGAACGGAAGGGAGCACAGAGGAATACTCATATCTTAGTTTCTATACTCCAGCCTCCATTTAAAGGCGCCAAGTTTCCTTGAAGAAATCACTGATTCCAGTACTGGGGGACAAAAGCACAAAAGGAGCCTGGAATAGCTTGTTGAGTCAGAAAATAAGAGTATGCTCAAAGAGTGATGAGGGCCGTGTCCAAAGGACATAAAAGCCAGCTTGATGGTGTTCCCATTGTCAAAATCCTGGATATATGAAAATCAAAATAAATAATATTAATAGAGTTTAACATATTAAATAAAATAAGAATCAATAAACCCATATTGATAGAAACAAATGAATAGATGGGGGAGAAAGTTATTTGTTACAGTAGAACGCCAACTAAGAAATGTGGAAGAAATGATGAAATTAAGAATCAGGAATGAATCCTAAAATGAGTTGGTAAAATTTTGATAAGGAGTAAACATTTACACAGTGTCAAAGTATCTCACCACAAATTAATTATTAATTATGAAGGCAGAAATAGCAACTTGATAGTGAAGAAACTTGAAGTACACACCTTTCACCAAGTGATCAAAGTTAATATTAACCAAATTTACATAAACCAATACAACGTGCCTCCTGATAATGATATACTGAGGACTTAGCAACATGTCTGTAGTATATCTACAAAAAATGCATAATGTGAATCTAATCATGAGGAAAGGCGGATAGACCCAAATTAAGGAACACGGTATAAAAAAACACTGGCTTCCATTCTTCACATTTGTTGAGGTCAAGAAAGGCTGAGGAACTGACCCAGGTTAAAGGAGACTGCACTGGATCCTGGATCAGGAGGAAAAATAACGACAAAAATTATTTTTGAGACATTTGACTAAATTTGAGCTGGATTGTGGATTAGATAATACCATCATATCAATATTAGATTTCCTGATTTTCATAATTACACTGTCCTTGTTCTTAGGTTAAACAGGCAAATTACCTGCAATTAACTCTAAAGTGGGTCAGAAAAAAAATTATATGTGTACATACAGCATATTATATATATACATACATATCTATAGTATACAAAAGATTATATATTGATATATGGTTGTTGTTGTTGTTAGGTGTGACCCAACAACTCCTAGCGACCCCATGTACAACAGAACGAAACACTGCCCAGTCTTGCGTCATCCTTTCAGTCGTGGCTATGCTTGAGCCCATGGTTGCAGCCACTGTGTCAATCCACCTCTTTGAAGATTTTCCTCTTTTTCGCTGACCTCTACTTTACCAAGCATGACGTCCTTCTCCAGGAACTGGTCCCTCCTGATAATGTGTCCAAAGTATGTGAGACAAAGTCTCACCAGCCTCACTGCTAAGCAGCATTCTGGCTATACTTCTTCCAAGGCATATTGTTCATTCCTATGGCAATCCATGGCATATTCAATATTCTTTGCCAACAGCTTAATTCAAATGCATCAATTCTTCTTTAGTCTTCCTTAATCATTGTCCAGCTCTATGAATGTATAGCATTATATATGTATATATATAATATATACATATATATATATATAGATAGATACATACATATATATATAGCATATGTAATGATAGAGTAAATTGAGGAAAATGTAAACATTTCATTTATCTGGGCACGCAGAACTTTGCACTATTGTGACAATTTTTCTATATATTTGAAATTGTATCAAAATTTTTTAAAAATCTAATTAACAAAACACCGAAGACTTAATTATGGTTTTAAAAGAGAGGATGAATGTTAGCCATAATGGTAGAGTCTACACTGTTGGGGTTGGTAGAGATCCCAAATCACCCACGCAGTACTCGACCACCCCTGGGATCTCCACCAACAACAGGTCACCCTACTTACACGTGTGAGCTTTGTCAGTGACAGCCCGTTTCGTTTTCAGATAGCTCTATTCTTTCCCCTATTGCACGGCCATATCTGTCTTAATATGTAACTCTTACTCACTGCCTCTCACGGTCGTGTTTATATACCCAAACTTCGCTTCTATGCAAGCCTGCAACAGGCTTAGTTTGTTGTAAGAGTAAACAAGCTTCCTCTGTTTATACTCTGTTTATACCATATATAGACTCAGACTTTTGAGTTCCTGGAAGGAAATGAGTAAGAAGTACCTTTCTTTGGATAATCATTTATATCACATTTAAAAAAGAAAAAGAAAAAAAAAAACTCCATTGCCTTCAAGTTGATTCCAACTCATAGCGACCCTATAGACAGAGTAGAACTGCCCCATAGAGTTTCCAAGGAACGGCTGGTAGATTCAAATTGCAGACCATTTGGTTAGCAGCCGAAATCTTAACCACTGAGCAACCAAGCCTCCTATATCACATTAATTGGCTCAAAATAGGAGTTTATTAAATGCCCTTATTTATTTATTTATTCAATAGAATAAAATATAGTTAACTCTTAAGGACAAGGATTGTGTTTTATTATCTCTGTGTCCCTAGTACTTTGGACAATGTTTGGTGTTACAGCTACTTGGTTATAATATGTTGAATGAATGAACTCTCTGTTGAAAATAGCATACTTCTCAGGCTGGGGTTTCTGTCTTACAGGTGCTTACAGCCCCTAAATTCATAACACAGCAGCCGGAGCCCAGTAATAGTTGATGCATACACGAATGAACTTCTCATTGGATTATACAGTATTTTGCAGCCATAAAACAGAGATTTAACAAGTCAAGTCAATGGACAATTACTGAGTACCTTCTATGAGGCAGGGGCATGATAAATACTGGATATGTGATTGAGTGAACTTTAATTCAACCATATTTTCTTCTGTAAAGCAGAGATGTCTCAGGAAGCAAGACGAGGAGAATTTTCTAAGTGCAGACCACATATCATTTCAAGTGCTTTGATGGCAACTATCATTCCAAAGAATAAATGTTTCAGTTTTAATAGCAGCTATATGTATGATCAGAGGTGAAGAAAGTGGGAAAAATAAAATCTATCCATCAAAAAACAGAAAAAAAGTCCTCCGTGATTTTAGCAGTTGCTTACCTTTATTGACAAAACTCTTTGGAATTCCTAAAGACACAGTTTCATAGATAAATCCATTTAGTTGCAATCCTTCCAACATTGGGGGGGGGGTCCAAAAATGAACCAAAATAGAATTAAGTTTCACCAAAAAAAGGAGGAAGGATCCTTGGAGATGCAATGGTTAAGCATTTGGCTGCTAACCAAAATGTTGACAGTTCAAACTCACCAGCCACTCTGGGGGAGAAAGATATGTGACTGTCTGCTTCATAAAGACTACAGCCTTCAAAACCCTATGGGGCAAGTCTACTCTGTCCTATGGGGTTGCTGTGAGTCAGAAGGAACCTGACGGCAATGGATTTGGTTTTGGGTTTGGAATGAAACGGGAAAGAAATGTTTTCAGCATTCAACAGCTAAGAAATGTTCCTGTTTATCACCAGCAGAGAGAACCAGGACTTGCAGCATATTTGGATTAAATTTAATTAGGCATCACCCTATCCTGGCTGTGCAGTCTGAGATACAAAAAAAAAAGATTTGGTTAAAGTCAACCATTACAGATTGCAGCTAGCTGATGAATTCAAGAGCATAAAAAACACAGTAAAACAAATAACCAGAACAAAAATGTTGTTTATCCTGAATGAAGTAAGCTTATTAGGGTACTAACAGCAGAGCCTCTTCTACTCACACCTAATTTGTCATACAGTAATACAGAAGTTAACAATACATGAGGAGAGCAATCCTGAGAAGCAAACTTGCTTCACTGCCAAAATTCAGACATGTCAGGGAAATATGTCTTGCTTTCCGTGTCTGTAGATGAGTGTCAGTCCTACATTTGAAGCTTGTGTGATTTGTTTCAGCAGCATCAAAGACCAGGTCCATGCGATGAAGTCAGAAAGAAGATGGAAGATGGATCTCCCTGGCACACCTGGAGGCAGGAATACAGTCATTGCTTTTCAAGTTGTTCTGTGCATCAGGAATTGATTTGAGAGTCCTGTAGTCACCTGAAGCCACTGATCCATCAGTAGTAGGTGCTGTAGACAAAGCCAGAGCCCCATGGCCTGAAGAAGCTGCCACCATAGCCACAGCCCAGGTTGCTGATGTTGCTGCCACCAAAGCTGTAGCCCAGGGAGCCATAGCCATTGCCTCCATAACCATAGTTCAGAGGAGAGCCCAGGGGCACGACGCAGTTCAAGGGGGTGGCTCTGAAGCTCCTGTAGAAGTTGGTTCCATAGGAAGGATAGCCTGGGAAGTAGCTTCCACAGCTGAAGAAATGAGTCATGATGGCAGGGTTTGAAAAGGATTTGGATAGACTGCAAAGATCAAGTTACCCAAGTGTGAATGAAGGTCTCTTTCCACGTGGGGCTTTTTATACCTCAAGCTGGTGGGCATGGCAGCCTGTTTGGACAACTTCCTACTCATTTGCATTAAAAAAAAAACCATTATTTTTCTAATAAAGTGTATATAAAGGAATCCAGAGACTCACTGCCCATGTTTTTGTTGGCTTTGCTGTTTGCAGAGGAATGTGTCGTATCTTCAAAGCCCGTGGCCACCCTTGACGCACAACTGAATTCTTTTCATCGGTGTCCCATGGTTTAACCCCTGTTCTGATTGCATCGTATGAGACTCTTTAAGTCCTCTGATTACAAACTCCTCCCCACTGGTATAGCTAGACCAAAAAACCCTTTGGCAAAAAATGTAAACAATTCAAGTCAAGACCATGCCACAGACTGAGGTCTTTTGACCCTTAGAAGAAATCATGCTAAAATAGTAAATTGAAATTCTACAGCCTCTTAAAATCCACTCTATGTGTCATTCAATAACATTGCTACACAAACCCATCAGAAAAAGTCTTTAACAGAAACTACAAATGGTCCAAATAATAGGATAGCTATAGGTACCATACTAGTAATTCTCATGTATTTCATTTATGAGCATCTTCCTTGTTAATTTTTTTTTTTTTTTTTTTTGAAGAACATACAATCTTGACTTGTAAATCTTCTTGGAGATTGCCAAGATCTCTTGCTGAAGAATTGGCACATGGGTACTGAGTGGAATGATGCCCAATTTCAAAGTAATGTTAGACCATGCTTGGCTGTTATTGACTCCTAGTAAAACAAGCCTGAAGGCAGTGGTCCATTATGAAGGTAAACCAGAAAGAATTTGAGCTCAGCAAAACTAAGTCTATTCTCTTCCAGATGTTTAAGAGATAATCTTTTTTATAGGTGAATAAGAGGCTGGATTCTCTGAAAACGTACTGGATACCAACTGTTATGCATTGAATTTTGTCCAAGAATGTGTGTCAAATTGGCTAGGCCATGATTCCCAGTATTGTGTGGCTGTCCACCATTTTGTCATCTGATGTGATTTTCCTATGTGTTATAAATCCTGCCTCTATGATGTTAATAAGGCAGGATTAGAGGCAGGTATGTTAATAAGGCAGGATTCAATCTACAAGATTAGGTTGTATCTTGAGTCAATCTCTTTTGAGATACAAAAGAGAGAAGTGAGCAAAGACACGAGGGACCTCATACCACTAAGAAAGCAGTGCTGGGAGCAGAGTGTGTTCTTTAGACCCAGGATTCCTGCACAGAGAAGCTCCTAGACCAAGGGAAGATTGATGACAAGGACCTTCCTCCAGAGCCGACAGAGAGAGAAAGGCTTCCCCTGGGGCTGATGCCCTGAATTCGGACTTGTAGCCTACTAGACTGTGAGAGAATAAACTTCTGTTTGTTAAAGCCATCCACTTGTGATATTTCTGTTATAGCAGCACTAGATAACTAAGACACCAAGTCCTTTTGCTTATTCCCCTTAGTGGACAACAAAGAGTCTAACTGGCAAAACCAATTGTTCCCATCACCTATCTCCTTATTAAGATTCTTTGTTGTTTCAGGTTGTCTGACAGAGAGCTCCTACAGATCATTTTACAACTAGATAATTTCTTGTCTCCTACAAATTGATTACATGTTATAAGAGTTTGTAGTTGGCAAGTATCAGAAGATAATGCATATTTTCAAAGTTACTGTATTTTACCCAAATAACGTGCACCTTTTACGTTTATTTGCCAAACATGCCCTCATCCTGCAAGGTATTTTTGTAAGCACCGCTATGCTAATTGTTTTTTTTTTTTTACAACAACATCTTGTTGTCAAGGATTTCATTTTACTTGGAGCCACAATCAACACCCATGGAAGCAGCAGTCAAGAAATCAAATGACATATTGCATCAGGCAAAAGACCTCTTTAAAGCATTAAAAAGCAAAGATGCCACTTTGAGGACTAAGATGCACCTGACCCAAGCCATAATATTTTCAATCGTGTCCTATGCATGCGAAAGCTGGACAATGAATAAGGAAGACTGAAGAAGAATTGACTGACACCTTTGAATTACGGTGTTGGTGAAGATTACTGAATATATCATGAACTGTCTGAAGAAGGAACAAATCTATCTTGGAAGAAGTACAGCCAGAATGCTCCTTAGAAGTGAGGATAGTGAGACTTCATCTCACATACTTTTGACACGTTCTCAGGCGGCACCAGTCCTTGGAGAAGGACATCATGCTTGATAAAGTAGAGGGTCAGCAAAAAAGAGGAAGACCCTCAATGAGATGAACTGATACAGTGGCTGCAACAATGGGCTCAGGCATAACAAAGATTGTGAGGATGGCACAGGACCAGGCAAGGTTTCCTTCTGTCATACATAGGGTCACTATGAGCTGGAACTGACTGGAAGGCACCTAACAACAGCAACACCAGATAATACAGAACAATCGAAAATACCTTTGAGAATAGAGAGTGCAGACGTGACTAAGAATTAAGTGTCACTGATGAGTGGTAATTTACTTAATAACTTTACTGATTTTAGCATGCAAAGGGATTTACTCACTTCACGAATAACATTTTAACTTGCAATTTGGATATGCTACCACTAGGTGGCAGTGGTATTTCGGTTACTCAGTCTGAACTCTGGGACTCCACCTCAAATACATGCCGACAGAAAAATCCCCTGAGGAACTTTCTTGAGATTCAGATTTCCAGGCGCTCTCCTCTCCCACCACCAATGAGATACTGGGAGTCTAATTTTTAATGAATGTCTCGGGTGGTTCTCCTGGATAAATCACCCTGATAAATTCCAGGGCCAGTTTTTCTTGCGATTTCAAGGAACCAGTCTTTACTTAACCTGTGTTAAACTGCCCTGAGGGGCTTATTTCTCACCGACAGGCATTTAGCTTCAGTCATAAGTGGCTTATTTCCTTTTATTGTGGGCCATAAGAATTAAAGGAAAAACATCTTAGTTTGTCTTTTCCATCCCTCTGTGCATTCTGCTTCTTTTCTCAAGACATACCTGGTTGGAAAAGGACAGCTTCCCGGAGGTAAAATCCTATGAGCTGGCCAATGATTTTGTTATCCCAAATCAAAAAAAAAAAATGTTTTCTCTTTTCTCGTTTATATTTTTCTATATTCTATTAAAGTTTTAAAGAAAGTTCTGAGCTAAGTATTTAATTGCTATTTGAAATTTATTTTTATAATAAATATTACTGATAACAACAAATAATTATGGAGGGCTTACTCTGTGCTAAGCACTTTACATGTACTATTTATTTATGTATTTTACCGATACCTAGAGAGGATTGAAGAGTCCCTGGGTGGCACAGATAAAACGGTTAAGCACAGCCAGTTTGGACACTTGCACTCTAGAGCAAATCATCTTTACAGTCTGACATTTGAGGACCTCTAGCCTAAAGGAGTCCCTCCACGGTTAAGTGCTAAGCTACTAATCAGATGGTTGGTGGTTGGAACCCACCCGGAGGATCCTTGGAAATAAAGGTCAGAGTCATGAAAATCCTATGAAGCTTACTGAATGTTTTGATCAGAGACCCAATAAATGGATATTGATCAAAAGGAGTAAAATTGTGAAACTGAACTTCAAAATTTCATTGGAAACCAGACTTGCTGGATACGTTGAGACTGGAGGGACTCCCAAATCTATTGTCTGGAAACAACTTTTACACCCTGAACCAAAACTATCCCATGAAGTCGTCCTTAAACCAAGCAACAGTTTAGCTCAGTTAATAAAGAAATGTTCGCCTTGCATATTGCACCTTTTAAAGGAATTATCTCTGTGAGATCAAACTGACAACACTAACTCTAAAGCACAGTTGAGAACTTTGATGGGCAGACAGTCTACATTAACAGTGGCGAAACAATATAGGTAGAAATAATGAGAAGGGTGACCCACTGTGAAGTATGTAACAATTGACAATGAACTGTACATATAAAAATTGTTGAACAGGTGTATGTTTTGTTATGTATATTTTCACCAAAAAATAAAAATTAAAAAAAAAATACCTATGGAGCACAATTCTACTCTGAAACACCTGGATTCACCATGAGTCGGAATACGGAATAGATTTGATAGCAACTGGTAGAGAGAGCTTACTATGCACTCTTCCAGGAATTTTGCAAATGTTAGTTCATTTAATTTTCATAATGATCTCGTGATGTGCGTATCATGATTTTTTATAAGAAGATTAGAATCAGCAATTTTACGTAAATTGCCCAGTGTCACATGGTTAATAATCAGGACAGTCAAGATCTAAATCCATGCTATCTAGCTCCAAAGCCTCTGCTTTTAATGCTTTGCTCTGATGCCTTTGATAGGTCATTAATACTTTAAAGGGCTTCAGCTTATAAAGTGCTCAGAAACATAATTCATTGTGTCATTTTCTTGAAGAACGTATCATTCAGGAAAGGCTAGGTTTTGCTGTTATAACAAGCAGCCCCAAAATTTCAATGTTTTGAAAGATCAGAAGTTTATTGCACGCCCACACTAGGTATCCCTCTCGGGTTACTGGGTGTCTTGGATGCATATCATTCTCATTTAAAGGCTTGGGCTGACAGAGCTTTCATTATCTGAAATATGCCTGACAGGGAAAGAGAATGTGGCAATTCACAAACTACCTCTTAAACACGTTCACCAAATGTCATGCATCGCTTCCACGCCCTTCTCATTACCGAAAGCAAAGTTGCACGGCCACGTCTAACTTCAAAGTTCAGGAAGTGCAAAGCTGCCATGTACATGGAAGGAGGGAATCCACCGGTTACAGAACAACGTTGACAACTTCTGTAGAGAGTTTATATTTCTTACACTGGCTAAAATGACTTTGGAAGATTTTAACACAGTTATTGAACACTTATTCCAAAAGATTAGATAATAAGATGAAAACAGAAATGAAAAGGGCCTTTAGGACTCTGTGTATATAATTTAATATAGTTCTGACACTGAACAATTTCAAATATGTAGATTTCTATAGGGTATTTATGCTGTTTATTCACTATTAATGTGCACTCAGTTATAGTTTACTTGATAGTTTTGCTTTTATTCTTCCTCTTCTTTCCTCTAAATCCTCCTCCGGTTTAAAAAACAGTAATAATAATTACTGTCATCAATTCCAACTTACGGAGAACCCACATGCTTCAGATTAGAACTGTGCTGTACAGGGTTTTCAATGGCTTATTTTTCAGAAGTAGATCAGCAAGCC
>NW_004444113.1:95365-96684 GCF_000243295.1 Trichechus manatus latirostris
CTCACCTCATTTTCTCACCAGATATCACTCACCTCCAGCCAAGAACTTCTTCTTTAACATACAGCTAAGACATTGAGGCACCTGTTTTGTGCCCATGAGTGTATAATCCAGATATGTGAGGGAGTTAGTGACCTGTGCGGTGAACCTTTGACCAAAGACAGATGAGAGCAAGTGGATATATTCTTCCCATTTTCTCACATGGACAGAGAGTTAGACATCTTTTGGGAGAATGGTCCCATGGAATCAAGCATGTAATCACACTTAGCTGTGGCCAACTCGATCAGGCAAACTCACTTGGGCTCTCATCCTTCCGGGCTTCTCTCCCTTTTCTGTCACCCCTGCTCCCTGGAATTACGCTACCTAAGAAGGAAACCCTTCACCTCAATCTCTGCTTTCTGGAGAACCTAGACAACTACAGCAGCTCAAACAATTTTTTAGATAACAGCGTTATTGAGATATAATTCACATACTATAAAATTCACTCTTTTAAAGTATACAACTCAGTGGTTTCTAGTATATTTACATAGTTGTATAACCATCACCACTACCTAATTTCAGAGGATTTCTATCACTCCAGAAAGAAACCTCATGCCCATCAGAAGTCACTCCTCATGCCTCCCCTCCTGCTAGCCCTTGGCAACCACTAATCTACTTTCTGTCTCTATGGACTCGGCTATTCTGGACTTTTCATATAAATAGAATCACATAATGTGTGACCTTTTGTGTCTAGCTTCTTCCATCTAGTAGATATGTTTTCAAGATTCATCCCCATTGCAGTATGTATCAACACTTAATCCCTTTTCATCACCAAATAACATTCTTTTGTATGGCTATACCACATTTTGTTTACACATTCATCAGTTGATGGATGCTTGAGTTGTTTCCACGTCTTTTGCTATTCTGAATAATGCTGCTAGAAACATTTGCATTCAAACCATTTTTAACATGTCAAAACTTGAGCTCATCATTTTTTTCCACAAACCTATTTCTTCCTCAGTTTTTCCCATCTCTTTCCACCTGTCACCTCATCAAACCACCAACATCTCTGCCCTGGACTCGAGCCACCTCACTGGTTTCCCTGCACTCACTTTTAACAACCTCCCATACACGCAGGGTGTTTACTACATGCCAGCTAACGGGACCTTTTCAAAACAAAGTGTTTTACTCTAGTTAAAAAGCTTTCAGTGACTTCTTATTGTTCTTATGGAAGAAAAAATTCCAAGTTCTTACCATGGTCTGTTTTCTCCCTAACTTTCCAACCTCACCTCATACCCCCCTACCTTCCTTACGAAGATCTGGCTACAATGCCCTCCTTCCTA
>NW_004444113.1:97836-119655 GCF_000243295.1 Trichechus manatus latirostris
ATATCACAGGCTGTTAATGAGTCTTCCTCCCATTCTGATGCCCCATTCTTCTTCGTGTAGTCCAGCTTGTCAGATTATTTGCTCAGGATACAGATTGAATAAGTATGGTGAAAGGATACAACCCTGAAAACAGGAGTGAGAACAGCATGTTAGGGAAGCTTATTGTTAGAGGGATGAGGAGCAAGAGAAGTCAAGGGAGACGACGAAGCAGAGTCAGAGGGCAGCAGGGTAGTGGAGACAGTACAGCTACAAACAGTAATAATAATAATAACAGAAGTAGTGGGAACTTCCAAGGTCAGAATGTTCAACAGAACCTAAGGCCACAAGCCACTGAAAGGCGAAGAGAACTGAGATAACTTCACTGACTTTGACTATTAAGACTAGTTTATGGATGATCTTTGTTGTTGTTAGGTGTTGTCAAGTCAATTCTGACTCACAACAACCCCGTGTACAACAGAACGAAACACTGCCCGGTCCTGTGCCATCCTCACAATCGTTGTTATGCTTGAGCATGTTGTTGCAGCCACTGTGCCAGTCTATCTCATTGAGGGTCTTCCTCTTTTTCGCTGACCCTCTACTTTACTAAGCATGATGTCCTTCTCCAGGGACTGATCTCTCCTGATAACACGCCCAAAGTATGTGAGATGTAGTCTCATCATCCTTGCTTCTAAGGAGCATTCTGGCTGTACTTCTGGATGACCTTTAAGGAAGAAAAAAATCAGGAAAAGAAAGAGAGGAGAATCCACACAGCAAGTGATGAAGAACAGCACCACTGATAAAAAAGAAGAACTGATAAATGCAGACTGTGCTTCTTTACTAAGGAAGGGAAGAAAACTGATGAGAAAAGATAGCTTAAAGGGTAGAAGGATGAAGTGATGGGTGGTTTCTGTTATTGGTTTGTTTATTATAATATGAGAAATCTTGAAAGTTAGATATGGAAGACACATTAGTCCAATTTCCTCTTCATTTTACACATGAGGAAAGTGAAACAGAAAAGAAAGTAAAAGATCCGCTGTTACATTGTCAATGTTGATACGAGCCTGAAATTAAAATATCTGGAGTCCTTGTCCACCATAGGCTTGAATCCAATCCAATTAAATATATATATTGATTCTTTTTCTGTGCCTCACCTCCTGTGGCAGGCAGACTCTAAGGTGGTTTCCATTATCTCTTCTCCTGGAATTTACACCCTTGTGTCATCCCCTCTACTTGAGTGTGTGGAGAACCTGTATGTGAATATGATACATATGTTACATAAGACTGTAACTTCTGTGTTGCTAAGAGACTCTCTCTCCCTTGCTAGTTTTGATAAGCCAAGTACCCATGTTGCAGAGACCCATGTGGCAAGAAACTGGGGCTGGCATCCAGTCAGCGGCCAATGATATCTCTGAGGCCCTCAGCCCAACAGCCTGTGCCTGCGAAGAGATGAATTCTGCCAACAACCACATGAACTTGGAAGTGGATCCTTCCCCATTCCAGTCTTAAGATGAGACCACCGCCTCAGCCAGCATCTTAGCTGCAGCTTTCAGAAGAAATTCTGTGTCGGAATGCTGATCCACAGAAACTGTAAGACAATAAGTGCATTCTTTAAGCCACTAAGTTGGTAGCCCACCACTTGTCTGCGTGTTGTACTGTGATGGTGTCATGGATTGAATTGTGTCCCCCAAAAATGTCTGTCAGCTTCACTGGGTCATGATTCCCAGTATTGTATGATTGTATAATCTGATGTGATTTCCTTATGTGTTGTAAACTCTATCACTATGATGAGGTTATACTGATGAGGTCTACACGATTGGATAGTGTCTTAATCCAATCTCTTTTGAGGTATAAAAGAGAAAACAAGCAGAGACACATGGGAACCTCATACCACCAAGAAAGCAGTGCCTGGAGCACTTTGGACCTGAGGTTCCTGCACAGAGATGCTCCCAGACCAAGGGAAGACTGATGACAAGGACCTTCCTCCAGAGCTGACAGAGAGAGAAAGGCTTCTCCTGGAGCTGATGCCCTGAATTTGGACTTGTAGCCTACTGGACTGTGAGAGAATAAACTTCTCTTTGTTAAAGCCATCCACTTGTGGTATTTCTATTTCAGCAGCACTAGATGACTAAGACAGATGGCTTGCATGCTGCTATGCTGCTGGAAGTTATCTCACCAGTATTTCAGCAGGGTCAACCATGGTGAACAGGTTTCAGCATAGCTTCCAGACTAAGACAGACTAGGAACAAAGGCCTGGTGATCTGCTTCCTAAAATAGCCGATAAAAACCCTATGGATCACAACAAGAATATTGTCCAATATAGTGCTGGGAGACAAGCTCCCTGAGTTGGAAGGCATTCAAAATACACAGTGGTTGCAACAATGGACTTGAGCATACCCGCGATCATGAAGATGGCGCAGGATCAGACAATGTTTTGTTTGGTTGTGCACAGGGGCGCCAGAGTCAGAGCTGACTCAATGGCAACTGACAACAGCAAGTTTGTAGCAATATTGTTACACAGCCATAGCAAATAAATATAGCCACACACACACACACACAGGTATGAACCCATCGCTGTCCAAGTAGCTCCAGAATTTATCTTAAGTCTATTCACATTTCTCCATCTGCACTGTCACCAGACAACAAAAGACATTATCTCTGTACTTCCCACACTTGCTGCTTCAAATTTGAGCCAAACCATTCTTCTGCACAGTCCCTGGCACAATGAAGAACGGGGGCAGGCCAGCTCAGCCAGCCCTCCTGGCTAACCATCCTCACCATTGCCCCAGCTATCAAAATTGCTCCCAGGCATTTCAGCAGTCCTCCCATGTCCAGCCTCCTCTGATTTAGTCCCTCAGGGGATTCCACATCCACATCCCTGCTCCTCTAATAGCAATCTTTTTTTTTCCCCCAGGATTGGCATGATTTATTCTTTTTGAAGAAATTATCTTTTCTATCATTTCTAAGGATGCAGAGAGGGAGTAAGAGGTAGGTGCCTGTGTTTCATCTGTCATTGTGATACAATGTCCTTCTCAGGGTGATTTTCTCTATATTATGCTGCCTCCCAAAAAAAAACCCACTTACAGACATTTTTCCTGGAACTAAATTCTGACAGGCTTTTTATAATGGTTCTTATAACTACTATGGAGCCAGTACAAAATTATATTTATGAAGAATATTTAGTGTCATTGCCAAAGGCTCAAACTGTAATGATCAGTAATTGACAGTATGAAGTGCTTATGGAGGATTTCTTAAGCTATGTTAATGAAGAATATGCTCCAGAAAATTGAAAAGAGAACTGAAGACAGAACTTGAGAAAGCCCCAAGACATTGAGAAGAGTGGAGAAAGAGAGATAGACAGACAGACTGAACGAGATTGTAGAACACAAGCGAGCTGCTTCTCGAAGACGAACAGGAAGGAGCCAAGGAGTCTCTGGGTGGTGCAAATGGTTAAGGTCTCTACTATTAGCCAAAAGGTTGGCAGTTCATATCCACCCAGAGGTGCCTCGGAAGACAGGCCTGGCACTCTGTTTCTAAAAGGTCACAACCTTGAAAACCCTATGAGTGCAGTTCTACTATGCACACGTGGGGTCCCAGAATCAACTCAATGGTGACTATAAGCAACAACAAGGAAGGAACCAAGAGAAATGAACAAACGAATTCTAGACCAAGGGATCCATGGAGGAAAGGAAGAAGATAAGAAGCGCACTGTACATTTTAGGCTTAGAAACACTGTTATCACAGTGCCTGGCATACACGGGACGCAATCGGGAGTTTCTAATGCATTAAAGAATTCGTGCTAATTGACCAGTCTACAAAGTTAAAAAATTGTTCAGAATACAATCAATGTGGTGACATTTTTACAGCAGTCACACATGCAAGGCCAACCCTGAGCTTTCTGAGAAGCCTTGTGCTAAGGCCTGTGCCAGGGTCTCTGCTGCCCTGTGCAGACAAGCTCGCCATCATGGACACTGCTCAGAGGAGCCAGGGCACTGGGCTGCCTCCACATCCTGAGTTGCACATATGAGCCTTCTATCTTTGAAGGCACTCCCTGCTCTCTTTGTCCCAGTATCTTCACAGGGGTAACATAGACTGAGACCAACAGATGGTACTAGGAATTGGTAGCTCTCAAAAAACAATTCATAAATTTTTATTAAATAATGAAAGCCCTATGGATCACAATGGTCTGATCCACAACTGATCATGGGGATGGCACAAGACCAGCCAGAATTTCATTCTGTAGTACATGGGGTTGGGGCCATAACTTGAGGCTGACTCACCAGCAGCTAACAACAACAACAAGTACCTTATTAAATATCTGTAATTTAACTCAGCTTTGTTTTGAAGGGAGGCCCTGGGTGTCGCAAATGGTTAAGCAGTTGGCTACTACCTGAAAGATCAATGGTTTGAACCCATCCAGGGATACCACAGAAGAAAGATCTGGCACTCTGCTTCTGAAAGATCACAGCCATTGAAAAACCATATGGAACACAATTCTACTCTGAAACAAGGACTTTGAATCAATTTGTTCCAGTTCAAACTGTTGCTGAGAATTTGTATTTCTAACAAGTTCCCAGGCAATGCTAATGCTGTTGGTTAGCAACCAATTTTGAGAACCACTAGTAGAGCAGTGATTCTTAAATTTTATTCTGGGGTTCTTGTGAAAATGTAGATTCTGATTCGGTATATCTGGGGTGGAAATGCAAATTCTCAGCAGAGGTTCAAACCAGAATGAACTTGTTTTAGGCTTAGAAACACACAGGGTCGTTATGACTCAGAATCAACCTGACAGCAAGTGGTTTGAGGTTTATGTTTTGGAGTCCTCATTCCACCTGTCAGAGAAGATGGTCCTAGAACATTATCCTGATGTTGCCTTTTGCTATTCCTTCTTATTTTACCGCACTCCTCTGTCTTATTAGTGAGGAGCAGGGCATGGGCTTTAGGCATGAACTGAGAGATGCCATTGGCTTAGTCTAGTCCAAGAATCTCTGCTTCCCCAGTGTACCGAGCAGAAAAACTAACTGATCGAAAGAAAAAAAAAAAGCTTAGCGCAGCTCCTAAATGTCATAAAACAGTGGGTTTCACTTTACCATGAGCCAATTTTGTGCATTTTTTCCATATATGAATCAATAGGACACTCTTCGATCAATATACAACAGCAATACCACAATTCTTATGTTCCAGAATTTTTCCTACACCAGATTTGATGTTCCCTATCAAATCGAAGTTTGACAGATATTTTTAGAGAGAACAAGTAAAGAACTTATCTAAGGAACTATTAAATGATAAAAAAAAAAAAATCCGCTGGTCTTATACCTCAAGAAAAAAAAAATTAAATGTGTTCATTCATACAGTCAACAAATTTTTATTCAGAACCCTGTATGTACAAAGTACTTTCCAAGTCACTATTGACAATGTAAAGATTAAAAATACATGGTAATAGTCTTTCAGAAATTTGAGGGGGGGTTTAGGAGGAGAAAGAGGTGGGTATAGTCATGCTAATACCTGAGAATACCAAATGCCGTTAAAAAATAAACCTATTGGGCTAGATTGAGAACGAGGTGAATGGGAGTCAGACTAAAGACTTGAGATTCATGGAAATAGTTTGGAGAAGGTGTTGTGAGGGATGTGATGATAATAACCACAATAAAAATGAGAATAAAAAATAAAATATCACTTCTGTAAGGTAGAGAAGAAAGTATAAATGGTGAGTCAGGTCGTGAACACTGAGAAGCTTTATCTTTTTAATAACATTAATAGTTGGATGAATGAACCCACAGAGGAACAAAGTATTAATAATAAGCCTAGAAAACCAAGCTGCCTTCCCAGAACTGAGACTTCTCCTCACCAACAAGACCATAATGCATTTTAACTAGTCCCAGGTAAGTTGCCCAAATGTTTTTCAGATATGGATTATTTTCACCTTCTCTTTTCTGAGTACTCTCTTATGGTACAGATAGAAAATAGAACTATTCCTACATACAGAGTCTAAGCATTGGATGAATATTTTAAAACCTTTTGAGGCATCTTCTAAGAGCCCGTAAAATCCAGATTATTCCCTTAAGCAAGGAAGTGGAAACTCTTAATATCACTGTTTTGTTGCACAGGAAGAAGAGAGGTAGATAGAAGTAAAAAAGCTAAAATTGTGATCATTAGTCAAGAAGCACTAACTGATGAAGATCAAAGACCACAGCCTTCAGTATGGATTACACCTCAACATAAAGAAAACAAAAAGCCTCACAACTGGGCCAATAAGCAACATCATGACAAACGGAGAAAAGACTGAAGTTGTCAAGGATTTCACTTTACCTGGATCCGCACTCAACACCCCTGGGAGCAGCAGTCAAGAAATCAAATGATGTATTGCACTGGGAAAACCTGCTACAAAAGACTTCTTTAAAATCTTAAAAAGCAAAGATGTCACCTTGATGACTAAGGTGCACCTGACCCAAGCCATGGTTTTTTCAATCACCTTATATGCTTGCAAAAGCGGGATAATTAAAAAGGAAGGCCAAAGAAGACTTGACACATTTGAATTATGGTGAAGAATATTGAATATATCATGGACTGCCAGAAGAACGAACAGTCTTTCTTGGAAAAAGTACAGCCAAAACACTCCTTCGAAGTAAGGATGGCAAGACTTCATCTCACCTACTTTGGACATGTTGTCCGGAGGGACCAATCCTTGGAAAAGGACATCACGCTTGGTAGAGTAGAGGGTCAGTGAAAAAGAGGAAGACCCTCAATGAGATGGATTGACACAATGACTGCAACAATGGGCTCAAACAGCAACAACTATGAGGATTGCACAGGACTGGACAACATTTTGTTCTATTATGGGTAGAGTGGCTATGAGTTGGAACTGACGTGACAGCACCTAACAACAACAACAACAATCAGAATTAAGACCTAGATGTTCTAACTTGTGACAATTATACTTTTTTCTTCTGGACAGAAGTCCTTCTGGACACAAATATCTTCCACTGCATTTAGGGCATCAGTATAGTTCCCACAGACCCAAGAAAGAATGCTTATCCCCTCACAGACTGGAGTCTACTAACCTTATAATTAGCACCAATAATAATGACAATAAAATTAATATTTATGGAAGATTTATGGCTCGCACTCTTCTAATTGTTTTATGTGCATTATTTTTTCTAATCTTTACAAAATCCCTATAGGTCCCTACTGTTACTATCCCCATATTACAGCTAAGGACACTAAAGTACAGAGAAGTTAAGTCACTTGCCAAGGGTCACATAGCTCTTAAGTGTCAGAGCCAGTATTTAAACCCCTGGTGGCACAGTGGCTAAAAGCTTGGCTACTAAACGAAAGGTCGGCAGTTCAAATCCACCAGCTGCTCCTTGGAAACCCTATGGGGCAGTTCTCTTTTGTCCTATGGGGTCACTATGAGTCAGAATCAACTTGATACCAACGGGTATGGTTTTTTTGTTTGTTTTTTGTTTTTTTATATGGGTGAGTGATAACAGTAAGTGATGGAATAAATAAAGGTCTAATAAAAGAATATTTTAGAACAAAATCTCAGTTAAAGCTTGAGTCTGATCACATGAATTTGTAAGGTCCTACTATTATTCTATTGCATATTTTAGAGCAAGTAATGGTACAGGTAGAAAGAGTGAAAGATAGTGACTGGTGGGTTCCCCAAGGTTGGGTCTCAGTGACAAAGCAAGGAGGCAATGGTGGCAGAAGATGCTGAGCTACCTCAAAAAGCCAAATTAAAATGGCCAGCACTGGTGCTGACATAAGGCTGACTTGGTAGATGAGCATGCAAGAAAGCAGGAGATGCCCTTCCTTCATTGTGTAACTTTCACAGTAGAATCAAACGGTCAAGTCAACTTCTACTCAAGCGATCCCATATGTGTCAGCATAGAACTGTGTTCCATATTGTTTTCAATGGCTGATTTTTTTGGAAGTGGATTGCCAGGCCTTTCTTCAGAGTTGCCTCTGGGTGCATTAGAACTTCCAGTCTTTTGGTTAGCAGCTGTGTGCGTTAACCTTTTGTATCACCCAGGGACTCCTTCATAGTAGAAATGCTCATTTAATATTATGAATTACTAATAAAGTCACCATCAGAAAAACAGAATGCCACAACTTTCATGGAGGGTAGTTCAGCACTGTCTAGAAAAATTACCTATACATTTACTCTGTGACTCATACATTTCTTTGTCAATACCTATCTCAACAGAGCAAGGACAAAAGTCAGAAATGACATGTGCTCAAAATATTCATTACATCACTATTTGTAAAGGTGAAAAGCTGCAGACAACCAAACTATCCATCAAAAGGGAACTGGTTGAATAAACTATAGCATGCTCATACAATGTCGTATGTTGTAGGTTGCCATCAAGTGGGCTTCGACTCATGGCAATCGTTTGTATAACAGAAGGAAACGTCACCCGGTCCTGCAGTTGTTGGTATGTTTAAGTCCGTTGTTTTGGCTATTATGTCAACCCATGTCATTGAGGGTTTCCCTTATTTTCATTGGGCCTCTATTTTACCAACCATGATATCCTCCTCTATAGACTGGTCTTTTCTAATGACGTGTCCAAAGTAAGTGAGTCCAAGTCTCTCCACCCTTGTGTCTCAGGGGCATTCTGGTTGCATTTCTTCTAAGACTGGTTTGTTGTTTCTTTTGGCAGTCCATAGTATATTTAATATTCTTTGCCAGTAGCACAGCTCCAGTAGCTCTAAACTGAATGGAGAAGATCTGTACGTACTCATGGGGAGTCGTAGCTCGGATTTTCTAAAAGAAAAATGCACAGTGCAGTGTTTCCTTCTGCCACCTTTGGGTTAACAAAGGAGGAATGTGCAAATATGTATGTACATTTGCTTACATTTGAAAAAAGAAACAGTGGAAAGATAAATCAAAAACTCATAAAATAGTTACCAATAGGGAGAAGGAAAACAGAATAGAGGGGACAGGAATATATTTTTATTCATAACTTGAATTTGGAATCAGGTAAATGTTTTAACTTATTAAAAATTTAAACTAAGTCAAAAGATGCAATCTGTAAAAATTGAAAATAGCATGAAACCAGTGAATCTGACTAAATGTCAAGTTGGTGGCCTGACAACTCAGAGAACAATTATTTCGAGTGGCTAAAACAGAATTTTGACTGTGCATCCCAGTTTTGCTGTTGTTGTCAGGTGCTGTTGAGTTGGTTCCGACTCATCGCGACCCCATGCACAACAGAAGGAAACCCTGCCTGGTCCAGCGCCATCCTCACAATCGTTATTATGCTTGAGTATCCTAAGATTAAAAACAAATATTTAAAAAAACTAAATTGTGTTCAGTAATCTTATGGTTAGTAATATTGATCTTGTTAGTTTTAAATTATTGTAGATATCTTATAAGGTAAAGTAAATAAGAAACTAAGATTTTCAGATTAAGAGGGGAAAAAAAGAAACTTAAAAAAAAACCAAAGAAGTAAAACTCATTAACTTTGAATTAGCAGAAAAAAAATCATTTATTTCTCTTTTTCAAAAAATACAGATTTCCAAACTCTGTCTACTAAAAATGCCTCAGTAGCAATGAGTACTGATAGCATTCAGATTGTGTAATCTTAACGTCGTTTTGTAAAAAAAGGAAAGAGCTCTTTAGGGAAACGGCTGATTCCAGGTCTGGGTCAGGAAATGTGCAAAATGAGTCTGAGATGTCTTCTGCGCCTGAAAGCAAGCAAGCAATCAAAGACCACTGGGGCCATAGCAGAAGGACACAGAAAGCAACTTACAAGAGCTCCCACTGGCCAAAGTTGGGACAATATTAACATAAAAAGAAAAATAACTATAATGGACTGAAGAAAGTCAGAGATTTATCATGATAAGCAAATAAATGGACTAGTCATTTTTACAATAATTGTCTTTTTGGTAGTTGATAAAGGGATAGAATTTATCTTCTCTGTCCTAATTGAACTCTATTTTAGAGTACACAAACAGCTCATGAGTAAAGGTTAAATGCACGAGGAAATAGAAAATTCCCCTTTTGCAATGCCTAATTAAATCATGAACCTTAGCAATGATCATTAATAAATACTAAAACCATTAGGTGAAAGATTTGTTGATGAGCTGTACAGGATGGCCAAAATGTCCGGAAGCAGAGATATTATTTTGTCGTGTATTGTCATGTAAGATCAATAAAACATTTGTGATGCTACTGCCTAGGATTCCAGACTTGGTGGCCACCCTATCTAACAGGTGGTTCAAGTAGACAGAACTCAAACTCACCTGTCCTAACATCACTGTAAGGAAGACAACCTGTGCCTTCTGATACCTGATGTGATACAACTGGAAGTGCTTAGCATCACCTATGAAGTAGTCTGACCAAAGAAGACAAGAAGGAAGGGAACAAGGGAAGGAGGGCGGGGAAAGGAAGGCTGAACTTAATTAAGCCTCTAGATTGGAGTTTCTCAACCGTGACGTTGTCAACATTTTGGACTGGATAATTCTTTGTCGTAGGGGCTGACTCGTGCAGCTTGTTGAGCAGTATCCCTGGCCTCTGCCCACTAGATGTCATTAGCAACACACTCCCCGGCTTGTGATCATCAATACTGTCTCTGCACATTGCCAGACGCCTACTGGGGTGCAAAATCGCCCCTAGTTGAGAACGACTGCTCTATATCTAACCACCATTTTACAGTAAATACCAGATATAGAGGAACAAGTTAAATGTCACCAGGAGGAAGCAATCAGCCAAACTCACCTACTTAGCATCAATAAGAGAGCTCTCTTTGATTCTGGCTTGGGATCCAGAATCCCATCTTGAGCAACTACTTCCTAGGATCATCTCCTGTACCAAATGTCTAGGTATCGTTCTCCTGAAGCAGTAAATAAGATAAAGTTTGAGTGAAAATAATTTTTTTGGAAAGTGCAGGTAACATTAGTAGGTATACAGGCTTCCCCTGCTATCCGAAAGTAGAGCATTACTGTGAAAGCTTTTGTGAGCTGCAACTGCATACAGAGAAGAAGCAACTACCATTAATTTACACGGGAAAAATTTTTGAATATTCCTAGACCCAAAAAATAACCTACCAAATCATACCAAATAACACATAAAACTTAACACTAACACCAATCCACTCAAGCAATAGACCTTCCATTTTATCCATTACTGGATGTGGACTACAAGAGACCACTCTGCTGGTAGCAGAACCAATAGTAACTTCGGCAGCTTTCAAGATTCTTTCTATCTGAGTGTAAATAGTAGGAATGGTGGATGCAAGCAAATTCAATGCATGCATAATGCCTTTATTTCATTCACCACGATAGAAACGGTTCGTTACGTCCAGTTTCACGCTAAGCATAACACTTTCTTGCACTTTTCTGATACCTTAGGACACACCTTGCTAATGAATGCACAAAATAAATTGAGATAAAGCACAGGCACTCACAGACACGATTCAAAGCTATGGCCTCTTCACGCCTGGCTCCCTGCTCAAGGTGCACGCTGCCTCTTTAACTGCTGGCTGCAGAACAAATGCTGGACGCTCCCTCAGCTTGAGGGGAGAAATCTGCAATATCCTACCCTCTCCCATATACACCACTTCCAGCAGAAACTAGATTAGCCTGCTCAAAAATTTGGCTACGGAAGAATACTGACATTTAAAATAGCATCCTTGTTTCTACACTTCAAAGATTAAAACTGTTGAGACTGAAATTTAGTATGAAGCAATAAATCCAAGATCTCACCAAATGGAGTTGAGAATTAATATGATATACACCATCACTTATTAGCAAAGGCTAGATCGTCTCTATAAAATATAAACTTTTCACATATCGTTCTTTATTATCATCAGAGAGTAAATGATTTGAAGAAGATAGGAAAACGATTCCTTAAGCTGCCTACAAGTGGCAGGTCCAAGGTACACCCCTTGAAACAATTCAAATAAGTGAAAAAATGTGAACAGCACATTTGCTTTAGCAGTTGTGAGAGTTTATTCAAAAACAAAAACAGGAAATCATCACCTCCCTTAAGCAGAGCTAACAGAGAAAAGAGATAAACGGGACCCTCTGAAAATGTAGGAAAACTTGTCCTTGGTCAATCAATATAAAAGGAAATAATTTCTGGATAAAGACAAGCTAGATTCTTAAGAACTATGCATGCTGCTAATACATTGACAGCAGCCATTAACTAAAAATTGATCTTGGAAACTTAGCCAATTTGGTAAATGCTGTTGAAGAGAACACATTGCCAAAGCGAAATAGTCAGTAGAAGCACTGTGTCCATGACCCGTGAACTCAGGTCATCAGTACCCACTGTAGCCCAAGTGTGGACCAGGGGCCCATGACCAGCAGCTAACAAGATGGACATCACAGTGGAGACATCACTGATTGATTGATGAATTCAAATCCATTCAAAGAGGACATAGCGGCAGAAGGAAAAACCAAAGATCTGGATCTGGAGAACCTGGGGTCAAAGTCTTCCTAATCTAATCACTTAATAGCCATTCCTTATTCATCTCTAATATGAAAATAATTATTATTTTAAAAAGACTTTTTGGAGGTTAAATGAGATGAAGGAAATGGAATGTGTTTCACAAACAGTAAAATATCATGTGTTGCCATCATCTGTTTATAAAGTATGAAAAGACTCTCGTATCCAAGAGGGCATTCTATAATCTGCTGAATAAAAGTGCAATCTGCATTATAGATTTAAACCCTAAGGATAAAAAAGGGATCTTAAAATTTCATGTCAAAGCTTTTAGAAAACGAGATATGGGATAACATAGTCATTTTCTGATGAATTTTCATCATATTAAATTATATATAAATTTTCCAAAGTTAAGAATTTTAAACATTTAAAATCATAAAATGCATTATAGATTAAAAATGAGAGTTTGGTTAATGGAAAAATTTTGAATAATAATATGTATAATGCAAATGGGAAAGTAGCAAAATTAATGAAAAATTCTATTCAATTAGGTAGGATTTGATAATAGTTTTTGCAATATGAAGAGAGTAAGAATAGAAATAGACTTTGAAGGGTTTTTTTATTTTTCTCTTTTAGATTTTATTAACAGAATCTCACTGTACAAAATTATACCCTGCTCCTGCCAGACAATAGCTGTAGTACTATGGTGAATCCTTACAATTACACCTAAAGAGGAAAATTAGGCAGCGTTAATGCTGCGCAGAAGGACAGCGGGCTTGAGAGCACAATTACGTGCAGGAAGGTTAAAGGAACTCGGGCTGTCGTTAGGTTTTACAAAATAAGGAACAAATAGCAGTTACCTCCAAATTTTTGAATAGCCATTATAATTACTCTCACACAACAGAATCAGAAATAATTGCAAGCAGCTACAGAAAAATAGATCTCATCTGTTTTGAGGGTAGAGATTGTAGTATTAAAAAAAGATAGACAACTACTCAATTGTTGTTGAAAAGATTTAAGTATTAAATGGGAGAAGAAGGAAAAAGTTACACTACATCCCATACAAGGTCCCTCACCACTCAGATTTTATGAGTCTATAACTTGTGTTTCTTTCACAGCTCAATATAAAACAAATCCAATATGTACAGCTGAAATAGGGCAACAATGTTGCATGATCCTTGTTTGCATTTGTAACTCTACAAAATAAAGATGCAACTCTACAAAATGATGAAATTATGCTTTGGAGCTGGAAGGAAAAAATTGACTCAAAAAATTGTCTTCTCACAAACTTAAAATATGAAAAGGTCATAAAGCTCTCACACACGCCCACACAAAATGCATGCTAAATGTCCTTTCACGAGATACACGTAGAGAAGCATTGTAGGCTTTCACTGCTTCAGAGTGCCAACCACTATCCCCGTGCTGATTTTAAAATACAAGGCATTGCACTATCAGAAGGAGAACAATTATCCCCTAATCCTCTTGTTTCCTTAAAAGGAACTAAACTTGTACTTCTTGGGAGGGGTGAGAAATAACACTTCTAGCCCTTATCCACTCTGATTATCTGACTGATGAGACTGGGAGAAAAACCTGTGCAGGTGTTATGGCGTGAATTATGTTTCTCAAAAAGATGTATCTTGGCCTGCAGTACCTATGAAGGTGACCTTCTTTGGAAATAGGGTCTTTGAAGATTTTATTCCTTAACATGAGGTCACACTGGAGCAGGGTGGGCACTAATCCAAGCTGAGTGGTGTCCTTGTAAAAAGGAGAAGAGACAGAGACAGACCAAGAGAAGAAGACCATATGAAGATGGAGCAGAGATGGAGCTGTGTTGCATCTGTAAGCCAAAGAACATCTGGGGCCACCAGAAGCCAGGAGAGATGAGAAAGGATCTTCCCCTAGAGCCTTTGGAGAGCGTACAGTCTCAATGATAAATTGAATTAGAACGCCTAGCCTCCAGAACTGTGAGAGAATAAATTTCTGTTGTTTCCAGGCACCGATTCTGTGACACTTTGTTACAGCGTCCCTAAGAAACTAAGACAGCAGGTGAAGCTCATCACCGCCTGGGTGTCTTTTAGAACACGCGTATACTCTCCCCTTTACCATGCTGGCTCCTGCCTGCCCTACGGTTACGGCTGTGCCACGAGCTTTATTTGAGGGTGGGTAGAAAGGATTGGGAGTCCCTGGGTGAGGCAAACAGTAATGAACTTGGCTACTAACCAAAAGGTGGGAGGTTTGAGTCCACCAGAGGAGCCTTGGAAGAAAGGGCTGGCGATCTACTTTCAAAAAATCAGCACTTGAAAACCCTATGAAGCACAGTTCTACTATGACACAGAAAGGGTCACCATGAGTCAGAATCGACTTGACAGCAAGTGTTTTAGAGAGAAGCAGGTGTGGGCAGGCAGCGTTTCCCAATTAGACTTGTAAGCAACAAAGCTGATGGTTTTGTTTGAATCACCATCTATGTGGAATCTATATTTTCTGAAATCGGTTCTAAATAATATGGTGAGCAAAAGGGATATGATTAATTATTTTCTGCCAAAACTTGCACAAGTTTTACCCAGATGACAGGAATACATCACATTATATACACGCCCATGTCGGCATCCTTAGAGTCAACGTGTTTATATGGGAAGCAGAGACACTCGTGAAACTCAAAAAAACAAGAGAGAGGAAACAGACATGCTAATTTCAAAAAGAAAAAACAAATCCTTAACCAATCTATAGCTAATTTTGTTCTTTGTATAAACAAAGTCTGGATTATAAAAAAGTATATATGGTAACTGTTGCCTAAACTCAGGGGAAAAAATGTTTACTGTAAATTTACTATAAATAAATAGATTAAATACAGCTAGTCTTAGACACTATGCTGCAGTTTTACCACAAAATGAAAAGATTTTTCTACCTATGAAAGGATTCTTCAAGAAACAAGAAACTATTTCACTCAAGAAGTAAAGCATTTTTCAAATAATTTATTGTAGATGATAGAAGAAAATGTTAAAGAATGCGTATCTTGTGAATGCAATAAAATTAATGAGAACTCTAAGAAATAAAAGATGAAAATAGATTTAAAAAACAATCAGATGACTAGGGAGTATTGTGAGATGCAAGTTATAGTGAAGAGTTTCTGAATAATATAATAAAATAATATAATAAAATACTACTCCAAAAATGGAGTAGTATAATTTATATCTTTATCACATTGAAAAAAGAGCAGAGTTAACATTACAGAAAAGTGAGACTGCAGTATTAAGGATAAGCTTGAGGGGTCTTCTCAGAATGCAGACATTAAAAAAAGGATGAAAATAACAGCAAAAATGACAGCTATGAGTTACAATGGCTGGAACACCAACATCCAGTGTTTCTGAAGAAGAAATAAGAATAAATTAAAAAGTAGAAAACCACAAAGATACAGTAGAATAAAATTTTCCTGAACCAAATATATACCTATATATATTTGGCATATGAAATATTTTTTGGCTGATGAAACGGGCCAAATAAAAACCAGTCTTAACGAAAACACATCAGGATATGATAAACGTGCAGATGACAGAATTTGCTTGCTGAAAATGAAGAAGACTTGAAGCACTTACTAATGAAGGCAAAGACTACAGCTTTCAGCATGGATTACACCTGAACATAAAGAAAATGGAACTCTTCACAACTGGACTGATGAACAACATCATAATAAATGGAGAGGAAATTGAAGTTGTCAATGATTTCATTCTACTTGACTCAACAGTCAACGTTCATGGAAGCAGCAGTGAGGAAATCAAACAACTTACTGCATTGGGCAAATCTGCTGCAAGAGGCCTTTTTAAAGTTTTTAAAAAGCAAAGACGTCACTTTGATGACTAAGGTACACCTGACCAAACCATGGTCCTTTCAATCGTCTCATATGCATGCGAAAGTTGGATAGTAAAAAAGGATTGTTTGCTGCCATCAAGTCAACTCCCAACTGGTGGCGACCACGTGAGACCGGACAGCCACACCTTTCTTCTTAGTCCATCTTAACCTGGAAGCTCCACTGAAACCTGTTCAGCACCATAGCGACACACAAGCCTCCACTGACAGACAGGTGGTGGCTGCGTACGAGGTGCCTTGGCCGGGAACGGAGCTCAGATCGCCAGGATAGAAGGCAAGAATTCTGCCACTGAACCACCACTCCCCCCATTTAAGAAGTAGAGTGGAAATAAAGAAGTGGCATGTTCAGAATTTCCTTTTAGAAAATTGAACTCATTTGTCAACACAAAGGGGAGCTCTGTTCCCAGTAAATAAAACCCGGAACTTTGACAGCTACAGATGGTGACTGTTGCATTGAAGAGACCAGGACAGCAGCTTGTCATCAGCTAAGAAATGATTATGGAAGCTTAGGAAAACATAAAATAAATCCGTAACCTCTAGAATCCAGTGTAGGGCTTGGGAGATACTACTGCTCAAGTCCAACTGAATCTTCAATCTTTATCAACTGCCAAATCCTCAGCCAGAGCCAAATGCCCTTGACATAGCATGGCCAGTATTTCTGTGCCATGGGGAGGGAACCATAATTCACAGGGCCAAAGCCACAGCTACTGGAGCTAAAACTGCCAAACCCAAAGCTACAGCCCAAGGAAGAAGAGCCAAAAACCTGCAGAACTGAAATATCCAGGCTCATAAGCATCCCCATGGAAAGACCCAATTTGGAAGAGCCACAGAGAGTATGGTACCACACAAGCCAGCATAGAAGTTTCCCAAAGATGACGCTTGGCTCATTGTGTCAGGAGCTGGAGACCAGATTTGTTGAGCAGCGAAGTTGCCAAAGCTTGATGTCACTTGTCAGTCACTGGAGGGTGGGGTTTCTCTGAGGGCCATTCTTTCTCAACATCCACATCTGTTTATTTGGAAGAATCTTCTGTTTAAAGACAGGCAAACATCTATATACAACAAGGGCTTACATAAGTGCACAACATTAGAGAATTCCAATTACTGATGGAATAAATTAGGACTATCCCTTCAAAACGCAATGTGTAGTGACAAGAAGGGGCCATGGGAGCCTTTAGGAGTGAGTCATGCCCTGTGTCTTGATGTGAGTACTGGTGACATGGGTGTGTTCACTTTATGAAAATTGATCGTGTGGCCGTACTTACGTCCATGTTTTTGCTTTCATGTTTTTGTCAATGAAATTTACATCTAAAAGTCCATAGGGACGTACAAATGTGCAAATCACTTCTCACTAATGCAATTTTGGTGGATCAGGTGGTGCTATGACGTCTTGTATTCTTATTTATTAACTTCTATTGTCATTGGCTGCCGTCGAGCCAGCCCCGACTCATGGCAACTTCATGTATAACAGAACAAAGCATTGCCAGGTCCTGCACCATCTTCGTGACCATTGGTATGTTGAGTCCACTGTTGCAGCTATTGTACCTCCCAACCTAGGGGGCTTATATTCCAGCACTATATTAGGTAATATTTTACTGTGATCCATAGGACTTTCATTGGCTGATTTTGTGAAGTAGACTTTCTTCCTAGTCTGTCTTAGTCTAGAAGCTCTGCTGAAACCTACCCACCACGGGTCACCCTGGTAGTATTTGAAATACCGGTGGCATAATCTAGCATCTTAGCAACATGCAAGCCACCACAGTACGACAAACTGACAGACAGGGGGTGGAAATTTTACTAGCATTTATTTAATATATTTCGCATATATCTCCCTATACTTAAGTCTTCCCTTAAAGTTAGCATCTGATTATAACATGTAGTAAAATGGCCCCTGACGGCACATATTTCTGGAACTATGACGGCCAGATACCACAAAGCACTGCACAAAGAATAAACAATTTACCGAGGTGATGAAGAGTTTGGGCTCTGGAGCAAGACTGCCTGAGTTGAACCTAACTCTTCCACTGCTAGCTATGAATCCAAGCAGGTTATTTAACCTCCTTTGCAATTTTTTATGCATACAGTAGAAACACTAACAGTGTTAGTTCATATGGTAGGGTTATTGCGCAGATTAAATCGGTTGTCTCAGTTACCTAGTGTTGCCATAACAGAAATACCACAAGCGGGTGATTTTAATGAACAGAAATTTACTTCTCACAGTTCTGGAGGCTAGTAGTCCCAATTCAGGGTATGGCTCTAGGAGAAGGTCCTTCTTTTTCTATTTCAGCTTCTGGTAGCCAGCAATCCTTGGATTTCCTGGGCTTGTGTCTGTCTCCATATGATGTCTTCCCCCTGAGTGTCTCTGTGTCTATTCCACTCTTTTTATAACTGAGGAGTGATTAGGTTTAGGACTCGCCCTACGCTGATATGACCTCATTAACATAATAAAAGAAAAATCCCTATTTCCAAGCAGGCTTATATTTATAGGTACAGGGCTTTGAATTTTGACATTTTTTTGGGAGGACACAATTCAGTCCACATTAGTTCACCTATAAAAGATCTTAGAAAAATGCTGGCTTGTAGTAGGCTCTAAATAAGTTCTAATGATCTTCACTGCTATCAGTATTATTATAATTATTATCCTAAATTTTGCCTCTAATTTATGATCATAAAACAATGTGTCAGTGAGTTTTATTATGTCTATGGGGTAAGTTATTTTTTTCATCTTCGGCAACAGAGGCTAAATAACTGTAACTTCAAAAAGCAGACGGTTATTTGTCTTTCATATAACAGTACAGAGGCAGGCAGGATTAGTGGACAATTCTACCATCCACAAAACATGGATTCTACATGGGGTTCCAAGTCAGATGCTCCTAATTTTTTTCATACCTCAACACACAAGGGAATTTCTAGAGGAATACACACCCAAATCATTTAAGAATTAGAGCCAAAAATGTCACATGTCCCTTCTGCTAACATTTCTGTCATAAACCATGAGTCCATGTTTTAAAACTACCACCTTTACGAACATCACTGTGAAATATGCAGAACAAGTGACTTGGTGTCAACACTGAACAAAATGTTCCAAAATATTTCTAGAAGATGGCCTAGTTGAAGAAGAGTAGAGGGCCAGTAAGTTCAGGAGGAGGACACAATCAAGCTGGATGCTAATCTTCTCTGTAGAATCCTAAGAAGTCTGAGTATTTAGCTGGAAATATTCTGCAAAATGGAAGGGGCTAGTGAGATAGTGACTGAAAGCAGAATAGGTGAAGAACCGTATATGCAACAATTGAAGCCACTCCCAACTGCACAAAGAGAAATCCTAGTATCCAGGTATCTGACCACCAGCAAAGAACTGGAAAGATTCCAAAGACACTGAGTGACTCAGGTGAAAATAACTCTGCATTTGAATAATCAGGATTACCCTCTCATTTATTCCAAATCAAAGCCTGCTGTGAACAGGCCTTACCCTTTGCACGAGGTTCCCAGTCGGCATTCTGCTGCTGCAACTTGAGGAAAACACAGCAATCTGAAAACAAGAGACAAAGGTTAAAAAAAAAAAACAGAAAAAAAGACTTCAATAAATGACATCATTAATTTATTGTGAGACCAATAAAAAGATCATTAAAAAGTGAGATAATTCAGGGACTAGATAAGATTTTAAAAATTATCATGGTATCGTCAGAAAGATTTGAAGATAAAACAAGAGAAGGATGTTATAAAAAGGAAACAATCAGAAAATAAGAAATATCTCTGGAAAATAAATTATTGCTGAACTACAAAACTTCAGCGTAAAGCTTAGAAAGATAAAGTCAGATGACTTTCCCATATATTAGAACGAAAAGAACAAGGGATAGAAAATATGAGAGAAACTATTAAAAAAAAATAAAACATATGGAATCCTTCTGAGTCTTAAGTATTTGAGGATTCCATGAAAAAATTGAAATTGTTTTCCAGTCCTTATTCTTTAAGTGCTCGCCCTCTTTGCATACTGATCCCCCTACCAACCTCATCTCTCCAGAATGAAGAATGCCCTTTATTTGCTCTTTCCTGCCCTTCCTCAGAAGCTAGTTTTCTTTCTTCTCTTGACTGTTTCGTTGTTAGCTGTCATCAAGTCAGTTCCAACTCGTGGTGACATGATGTACAACAGAAGGAAATGTTACCTGGCCCTGCGTCATCCTCACAATCCCCAGAATGTTCAAGTCCATCTTTGTGGCCATTACATCAACCCATCTCACTGAGGGCCTCCCTTATCCTCATCGGCTCGCTACTTCACCAAACACGATATCCTCCTCTCACGATTGAGCCCTCCTGATGACGTATCCAAAGCAAATGAGTCAGACGATGTTCTGTTGTGATCCACAAGGTTTTCATTAGCTAATATTCAGGCATCAAATCTACGGAGCCCTGATGGCGCAGTGGTTAAGCGTTAGGCTACTAACTGATAGGTTGGCCAGTTCAAATCCACCAGCTGCTTCATGGAAACTCTACGGTGCAGTTCTGCTCTGTCCTACAGGGTTGTTATAAGTTGGAATTGACTCCATGGCAATGGGTTTGGTTTTTTAGATCATCAGCTCTTTCTTCCTACTCTGTCTTAGTCTGGAAGCTCTGCTGAAACCTAACCATCATGGGTTACCTGCTAGTATTTGAAATACTGGTGGCATCACAGCAACAGGCAAGCCATCACAGTATGACAAATTGACAGCAGGTGGTGGGGGCTAATTTCGCTACACTTTATTTTTCCCACCTGTTACTTCTTAAAATGTAATGATGTATATAAATAAAAGTTTAAAAAATAAAAACCCAAAGTTAAGAAAGCATAATGTCTGATTCTTTCAGTGTAAGAATAAGAACACTGCACGTTTTAAAGGTTCGATGTGGTTTTGTTGTTTCTGTGCCTTTTCCAGAAACCACTGCGCACCTCTCCATGAGTTGACATAATAGCCAACATCTTACTGTGTTTCAGCAGGAAAAAAAAAAAAATCGGTCAAAAGAACCTTTAGAAATTTGGAACAGAAAGGAAATTTATTGGATTAAAGGATGTAAAGCAATCCAACATGTTCAGTTAGAGGATTTGTAGAGTTAAAAATTATATGTGGAGGTGCATTTGGCAAAATTCTTGAAAGTGTTTTATTAGTAGAAATATGATGTTGGATCAGTGAACTCAGAAGATTCTCCATCATTTAGCAAGACCTAGGAAAAGCGACAAAATGAAGAGGGTGCTAAGTCTTTTCAGTCTTGTGAATGAGAAAAATGTTCACTTTTGATGAAGTGCAGTGAAGACAATAATAAATAATAATAATAAAGCAAGGTTTTCTGGAACCACATTGCTTAGCTAGCTCTACCTTGGAAAAGCAACTGAAAATACAATTGGAGACAGTTTATTCAGCAGCAAAGGATAAGATCATGAATATAACAAAAAAAAAAAAATCCATTGCCATTGTGGAGTCAGTTCTGACTCATGATGACCCCATGTGGTGCAGAGCAGAACTGCTCCACAGGCTTTTCTTGGCCATTATCTTTTTTGGAAGGAGATCACCAGGCTTCTCTTCCACAGAACTGCTGGGTGGGTTTGAACCACCCCCCTTTAGGTT
>NW_004444113.1:120839-122414 GCF_000243295.1 Trichechus manatus latirostris
GATGGTAAGACTTTGTCTCACGTACTTTGGACATGTTATCAGGAGGGACCAGTCCCTGGAGAAGGACATCTTGCTTGGTAAGGTAGAAGGTCCGCCAAAAAGAAAGACCTCAGTGAGCTGCACTGACACAGTGGGTGCAACAATGGGTTCAAACATAGCAAAGATCGTGAGGATGGTGCAGGACCAGGCAGTGTTTCATTCTGTTCTACAAAAGGGTCCTTATGAGTTGGAACTGACTCAGTGTCACCTAACAACCATGCAGCATTGTTTTTCTGAAACTTAAGTTGCTACACCGTAATGATTTTCAATGGTTTATATTTTATAATTAATTATAGTTCTATTTTACCACTTAGGCGTTAAAGAATGAGAAAATGTCTGCCTGGTTTCTGAAGTTCTAAAAAGTAGTTAAATAATTCAGCTTCTTTGACAGAAAGCTAAACACTGCTACTTCTTTACGTGTAATGTACTTATGAGAGAAAAACAACTAAATGAGAAGACAATTGCTAAGCTCTTCGTAGACCGTCCCTGCATCTTGCCCTTTTAATTGATTCTTGTCAGTGCTATCCTCTCAGCTGTCTCAAGATTCTGTGTGGGATTTAACCTTAGATGTATCGCTAGCCAAACAAAGGGAGACATAATGGAAATGTAGCATTTCAATGCCACTTCGAAAGATGGGAGGAACTTCAGGAGGGAAAACCAGAGGAACAAAACAAAAGATGTTTAGGTATGAAAGTCCAAGGCATTAATAGATAACTTCCTATTTTGAGTGAATTATTCTAGTTGTATAAGCAAGTAATCAAATATAGACCAGAAAAGTAATGGTAACAAAATGTTCTGGTAGGGCTTTGATTGCCAACCTACGGAAAACAGATGTCATTGAATGATGACAATATTTTACATGTGCATTGTGTTTCAGTAGGAGCCCTGGTGGTGCAGTGGTTAAGAGCTATACCTTCTAACCAAAAGATCAGCAGTTCGAATCCACCAGCTCCTCCTTGGAAACCCTGTGGGACAGTTCTACCGTGTCCTATAGGGTCACTATGTGTCAGAAATGACTCAAAGGCAATGAGTTTTTTTGTTTTATTGTGTTTCAAAGTTCACAAAGGCCCTCGACATATTATCTCATTTAAATCTCGCAGCAAATTTATGAATTAGGCAGCACGGGTATTATTATATGAATTTTACAGGTAAGGAAATCGACTCACCTGTAGACGTTAAGTAACCTGCCCAAGGTCGTATAGCTCATGAGTGGCTCTCCAAAACTCTACTCTTTCACTCGTAATTTAATGTCCTCTCCATTACACTATAATGGTTTTAATAATTTATAAGAACCTAATGAGGTTTGATTATGAAATCATAAGGGTGCAGTAAGAAGATTAATTTAGACAGGAGTTTATAATTAGGGAGACCTATGAGCCAGCTGTTATAACAGGTATGAGATAATTAGGATTAAGGCCAAGATGGTGTCAGTGCATGTACACAAGGGCAACAGGAGAGAAATATTGATGAGAAAGAGTCAATATATTTTAAACAATGTGCACCAGGTCTCCCCAAACATTATCATCCTATTTTCTT
>NW_004444113.1:124042-125568 GCF_000243295.1 Trichechus manatus latirostris
AGGATCCACTTGGCAAGCTCTTTAGAGGCTGCTGTGTTCAGAAGAAAGGGCTGTGGCCAGTAGATGCAATGGTAGCCATGATCTCTACATCCATAACTTCCAGAGCCAAAGCCGTAGACCCCAGAAGTTGAGCTTTCAAACCCAAAATCATAGCCAAGGAAAGGGGATCTCAAAGATGAGTCAGGATGGAAGATACAAACCAAAAACCAAACCTATTACCTTTGAGTCCATTCCTACTTAACCACCGCACCACCAGGGCTCCATGGAAGATACATGTTCTTCTATAGAGAAGCTCCAAGAGCAGCTCCAGGTGGGTCATCAGCCTCTTGAGAGTCTGAGAGCAAGTTTCCAGAAAAACAGCTGTAGCTAACTGTGTCTGGAGAGAGAGATAGGACATGGAGACAAGAGCAAACTCCTGGGGCTTGTCTGCCTAGGAGCATCTATATCCTTTCCTCACCTAAAGACCTTTCTTCTCAACATGCACACTAATGGGCTGCAAAATTCCTTTCTCCAATTTCCAGAAGCAATATTTCCTACCTCATTAAGAAAATTTACTTAATTTTGCAGAGGCATTAAAATATTCCCAATAAATCATACAAAGTAGATACTATACCTACAAAGTTAGTGGATAGTGAAAGCTATTAACCTCATGCACCTTTGATATTTATCAAGGGACTACTTTTTGTTTGGAACCCTGATGGCACAGTGGTTAAGAGCTCAGCTGCTAACCTGAAGGTCTGCAGTTCAAATCCACCAGGCGCTCTTTGGAAACCCTATGGGGCAGTTCTACTCTGTCCTAGAGGGTCGCTATGGGTCGGAATTGACTCGACGGCAACGGGTTTGGTTTTTTGGTTCTACTCTTTATTTATGTGACAACTGTATTAGGAATAGATGTTCCTTGAATGTGTATCTGGCAAGCAACTGTCAACCTAATAACTTATATTATCCACAAGTACCCAAAACATAGTAATGATTTGTAAGAAAAATCATGTAAATATCTTTCTTGATACAGCATGTGATCAATAGAAATATATAGAACTTGGTCATCAGAAGGTCTCCACATAAATCTAAATGAGTTGAATCAAACTTATCTGTTTACCCCCAGAAAACTCCATGAAGGAAAAACAGCCTATACACGTGAAGCTCCAATTGTCACCTGATCATTGTTGTTACCGTTATTGTGTGCCATCGAGTCAGTGCAACTCATAGTGACCCAATACCCACTTGGATATTCTGTGCATGCCTCGAACACAATATGCTCTAAACTAAAATCATTTCTTGGACTCCATCTCATTTATCCTTCTACCATGTTCCCTCTTGGTTAAAGACATCGCTACCCATCCAGCCTTCCAGGATAGAATCTTCCAAGTCATCTTTGAGCACCAGTTCTTTCAGAGCTCACCTCAAGCATCCAGCATCACAGGTGTCTCTGATTATCAGGAAAAGAGAACACCTAAATCCCTGAGTGATTCGTAATGCTAACTATTAACTATTTGAATTCACTGCTAACCAAAAAGTTGAAGGTT
>NW_004444113.1:127061-128393 GCF_000243295.1 Trichechus manatus latirostris
ATAAAATGATAAAGGCCTCAAATAAGACAGGAAAGGAGCCGATGAGTAGGAGAATCTAATCATAATCCTAAACCATCCATTTCCTCCACGACCTTGAAAAGACCAGTTGCAGCGGCTTTGAAAACGCACTCACTTGATAGGTTCTGCTCAGAAAGAAGTTCTCTGGAGAAAAAAGGAATCACAGAACTGTTCTCAGAGGCCAAAGGTTTTCGAGCGTTTCACAGTCGGGGGCATTCAGCATTCGAATGTCACTTCTCACTCTGAAATGCCCAAACTGCCCATCAGAATATGACGCAGCTCTATTTGCTCACAGAAGGGTTTTGCCTTTTCACTTACTGTTGCACCAGAGATACGCAGCCTGAAAGAATTTCACAGAGCCGCTCACGGAAAACATGGCCCAGACGCGTTAACTTAGCAGCCACCGGTGTTAGCCGCGCTTGAGGGGCACCGGCCAGGAGTGAAACCTGGGTCTCCTGCATGGGAAGCAAGAATGCTACCACTGGACCACCGCTCCACCCTAACTCAGTGAAGCTCCTCAAATCTGCACTAGCTATTATGTTTCAATATGTACCTTCACCAAACACCAAAACAGTTCAGTTACTAGTTTTCTATGAGGATATCACCACAACCTTTTATTTTTCTTTCTATTCATTGATTTTTAATGATGTATCAGTAAAGATTATTCTTTTCTTTTAATTGTTGTGGTTTAAGTGAAAGTTTACAATTCAAGTTAGTCTCTCCTACAAAAATTTATACATACACTGTCATGTGACCCTAATTGTTCTCCCTATACTGTGACAGCACACTCCTCCTTTCCACCCCTCTTTTCCTGTGTCCATTCAACCAGCTCCTGACACAGCCTTTTCTCTAAAAACTTTTCTTTTTCTTTTGGCCTTACACCCACATCTGCATCTTCCAATAGATTTTAAGGAATATCAGCTATTAATTGAACTTTTAATTGTAGAAATGAATAAGAAAGAACCTAAAAACTCAAAACCTGGTTGAGCGTTTGTTGGATGTTCCGCTGGAGCTGAGAGTGCCAGACAGTGTGTCTGAGCAACAGCCATCAGCCAGTGAGCATCTTTTGATGTTCTGGGAGAAACAGTGACCTGATCAGAGTAGTGCTTTGAGATGGATCTAATGGTGCTGTGCAGAAAGGCTGAGACAGCAAAGAGAAACACTGAGGTCAGTTGGGAGCTTACTGAGTACTTTAGTAGTATAAGGCAATGAGGCCCTACATTAGGCCAGTTCATGGATGACTCCATGGATCAGAATCAGCCTGAATTCAATCCCCAAAATGTGGAGATTAATCCAGTCCCCACTTTCCCACTT
>NW_004444113.1:129981-131491 GCF_000243295.1 Trichechus manatus latirostris
CTCTCTGACCTGCCTATCTTGGGTTCATCGGTCCCTGTGGCTACGTGCATCAGGTGAAGCCTCTGTCCTGACCCACAGACTTGGGGGACGTTCCAGCCTCTACAACCTAGACAGCAGGCATAGAGGAAATGCTAAGAAAATAACTGGAAGAGTAACTATGTCACTAAGGAAGGAAGAATAGCTCTTAAAGCTTAATTAAATGTGTGAAGTTAGGGGAAAAGAGAAGAAAAAGTGATGACAGGACTTCAATCCTCAGTGACTAGGAAGATGGTAACATCATTAATTAAGAGGTAAAATCAGTACTTATAAGAGATTTTAGCAAAGGGATCGTTCATTTTAGTGAAACAATCTCCTTTGCCGACATACAATTGAAGTCCTCCTAAGAAAACTTGTGTTATCAATATTTTTAGGATGGTTTACCAGAGGGAAAAAGTGGTTTAGGGGCCAGAGTTTCAGGCCCAAAATGGTGAAGTCATTTTTCAGGAAGGAATTTCAATAGTAAAGTGATCGTATGGTTGTTAAGTCCCCACCTAGGAAACCTAAGCATCACTAACAAATCCCTTGACTTCATCCAATTCTTGCTCAAAAGTAACCATGTGTCTTTCCAACAGGCACCAACACTATCGTGAGCACAGTTCTCACGTATTCTCATAACTTTTATCATCACGTTTATAATAAAGCACAGAACAACTTATGCAAAGCAATTGTGTTTGCTGGTAATAGCTTTTTGCCTGTGCTAATAGATGCTGGTTCCTGATCATAATTGTTTTATAACATGAAGTGTGCAATACAAATCATGTCCCTATGCAATAAACAACATTGTAACCGATTGGAGTTTGGAAAATTTCTTTAAATGTTACTCTAAGACATTTTTCTGTAAAAGCCCATCAGGAAGTAAAATACAGGAAGACAGAGTTCATGGAAAAGGTTAGAGCTAGAGATCCTAACAAATAAAGATCTCAGACTCAGAAAAGCTAAGACAAAGTCCTTCAACTATGAAGGCATTTACACTCTTAAGGGGGCACTGGGGGCAGTGGTAGTTCAGTGGTAGAACTCTCGCCTTCTAGGCAGGATACCTAGGTTCAGGTCCCAGACAATGCTACTCATACACAGCCACCACGTGTCCATCAGTGGAGGCTTATGTGCTGCTATGATGCTGAACAGGTTTCAATGGAGCTTCCAGACTAACATGGATTAGGAAGAGACACCTGTTGATGTACTTCTAAAAATCAGCCAGTGAAAACCCTGTGGATCACAAGGTCCAATCCCCAACCATTCATGGGGATGGTGCAGGACCAGGCAGCGTTTCTGTTGTGCATGGTGTTGTTATGAGTTGGGAACCAACTTGACAGGCAGCTAACAACACATTCCTAAGTGCAGGTAAGAGTTTCCTGGAAGTCTAAACAGACCAAGTAAGTCTTTACCAAGTCTACGGTCAAAAAGCAGAACCCACCAAACATTTGCAGAAGAGCTTCTACCAGTACTACTCAAGCTATTTCAAAGCATAGAA
>NW_004444113.1:139857-143389 GCF_000243295.1 Trichechus manatus latirostris
TTGAGAAGGGAGGATCTGTATATATTTGAGGGCTACTGGTAGATTGCATTTGAAACATCCACAGAGCAAACAGCTTAATGTTTAGAACTCATCAAAAGTTCCCTTGCAAAATGCTTCATTCATCTCTATTCAGTCCACTGAAGCCACATTGGGAGCACCCCAGGTCTCTAATTAGAGGCTAATAACACACCCCAAAAGAAGATGCTGGGCTATGATCTGGAGTACGAGCGCCCGGGGCCAGACCTCAGCATCCGGTACCTCCCTCAATGACTCGCCCCGTGTTCTCAGGTTCAGGGTGAAAGAAAAGAGCTGACCAGTTACCACAATGTTATGAGTGTGCTCTCCCCACCCAGGAGGATGTCTCCATTACACGGGCTGGCTGCTTGCTTTACAGTGATGAGCAGTTTAAAGGCTTCTACAAGCTGAGGATTAGCAGGCTTCTGCAGAAAAGTATTTGTGTAAATGCCAAAAAAGTGGTCAGGAGTAAAGTTACACAGAAGAAGATGTTGGTGCCCAGCATTTACACACACCATCTCACTGAATCCTTCCAGCAACGCTGTGGGGTGGGTATTATGTAATCGAAGGAACTGAAGATCAGAGAGGTTGAGTGGCTCACTAAGGTCACACAGTTTGTATTTGGCTAAATTGAGATTCAAATAAAACCAACTTCATGAGCTATCAACCCACTTTGGCAATGTTTAAAAATGTAAGATGCCTTGGGATTCCCTGGGTGATGCAGAAAGCTATTGTACTCACTGCTAACCAGGAGGTTGGAGCTTCAAGTCCACCCAGAGGCACCTCACAAGAAAGGCCTGGTGATCTACTTTTGAAAAATCAGCCATTGAAAGCCTTATGGAGCACAGTTCTGCTCTGACACAGATGGGGTCACCATGAGTCAAAGTCAACTCAACAGCAACTAGTTAAGTTGCCTTGGTTAAAATAGAGTAAAAATGATCTCAAAAAAAAGAATCAATCAATTCCTCATAGGTGGCACTGTAAAAGATACGGTCTTCATCTTTTTTCCAGGTTCATCAATTGATTAACAAAAAATAAAATAAAATATATTAGGCTGTAAGTTCCAAGCACTTCATATGGTTGTTTTATCATTATTATTATTCTGTATAACCTTCGCAATTTTTACTTCGTTAGAATAAAACGCAAGCTCACTACGAGCAAAGCAAGAAGAACAGAGCTATCAACAGCTTGAAGCTACGATTTGAAATTACAATTATTTATAACGTGAAGCATACCACTATCTGGTGGAGAACAGCAGAGGACTGAATTGCTTTTTCAGGTCTAGGTGGCAAGCCTGAAAAACATGATTCACAAACTCTGAAATCACTTTATAATAAGATTTCATAAATAGTCGACTTCCAGTCACAAGCCAATAGCATCTTTCAGTAATTAAACCTAAGGGATCTTAGATTTCTTTGCGTGTGTCGTCGTTGTTGTTAGATGTCATCGAGTCGGTTCCGACTCACAGCGACCCGATGTGCAAGAGAAGGAAACGCTGCCCCGTCCTGCGCCATCCTCACAGTCATTGCTGTGTTTGAGCCCATCGTTGCAGCCACTGTGTCAATTCATCTCCTTGAGGCCTTGAGGGCCTTCGTCTTTTTCACTGGCCCTCTACCTTACCAAGCATGATGTCATTCTCTAGAGACTGGTCCCTCTTGAAAACATGTCCAAAATACTTGCGACAAAGTCTCGCTATCCTCACTTCTAAGGAGAATTCTGCCTGTACTTCTTCCAAGACAGCCTTGTTCCTTCTTCTGGCAGTCCACAGTATAGTCAATATTCTTCGCCAACACCATACTTCAAAGGCATCAATTCTTCTTTGGTCTTCCGTATTCATTGCCTAGCTTTCACATGCTATGAGGCTATTGAAAATGTCAGGGCTTGGGTCAGGCACACCTTAGTCCTCAAAATGTATCTTTGCTTTTCAACACTTTAAAGAGGTCTTTTGCAACAGATTTGCCCAATAAAATACATCATTTGATTTCTTGACTGCTGCTTCCATGGGTGTTGATTGTGGATCCAAGCAAAATGAAATCCTTGACAATTTCAGTATTTTCTCTGTTTATCATGATGTTGCTTATTAGTCCAGTTGTGAGGATTTTTGTTTCCTTTATGCTGAGATGTAACCATACTGAAGGCTGTAGTCTTTGATCTTCATCAGTAAGTGTTTCAAGTCCTCTTCACTTTTAGCAAGCAAGCTTGTATCATCTGCACATCAAAGGTTGTTACTGAGTCTTCCACCAATCCTGATGCCACATTCTTCTTCGTATAGTCCAGATTCTACAATTATTTGTTCAGCATACAGACTAAATAAGTATGGAGAAAGGATATAACCCTGACACACACCTTTCCTGACTTTAAACCATCCAGTATCCCCTTGTTCTGTTCAAATGACTGCCTCTTGGTTTAAGTATAGGTTCCTCATGAGCACAATTAGGTGTTCCGGAATTCCCATTCTTCACAATGTTATCCATAATTTGTTATGATCCAAACAGTATGAATGCCTTTGCACGATAAATAAAACACAGGTAAACATATTTCTGGTATTCTCTGCTTTTAACCAGGATCCATCTGACATCAGCAATGACATCCGTCATTTCACGTCCTCTTCTGAATTCAGCTTGAATTTCTGGCAATGAATTATCTTCAGTAAAATTTTATTTGCATGTGATATTAATGGTATTGTTAGATAATTTCTGCATTCTGTTGGATCGACTTTCTTTGGAATGGGCACAAATATGGATCACTTCCAGTCAGCTGGCCAAGTAGCTGTCTTCCAAATTTCTTGGCATAAATGAGTGAGCATCTCCAGTGTTGCATCCATTTGTTGAAACATCTCAACTGGTATTCCGTCAATTCCTAGAGCCTTGTTTTTCGCTGCCCTGGTGGCACAGTGGTTAAGCATCTGGCTGCTAACCAAAAGGTTAGCAGTTCCTATCCAACAGCTGCTCCTTGGAAACCCTATGGGGCAGTTCTACTCTGTCCTATAGGGTCGATATGAGTAGGAATCGACTCGACGGCAATGAGTTTTTTTGTTTTTCGCCGATGCCTTCAGTGTAGCTTGGACCTCTTCCTTCAGTCCCATCGGTTCCTGATCATATGCTACCTCTTGAAATAGATGAATGTCTACCAATTCTTTTTGGTACAGTGACTTTGTGTATGCCTTTCTTTTCCTTTTGATGTTGCCTGCATTGGTCAATATTTTGCCCATAGAATCCTCCGATATTGCAACTTGAGGCTTTAATTTTTTTCTTCAGTTCTTTCTACTTGATAAATACTGAGTGTGTTCTTCCTTTTTTGTTTTCTAACTCGAGGTCTTTGCACGTTTCTTTATAACACTTTACTTTGTCTTCTCGAGGAGCCCTTTGAAATCTCCTGTTCAGCTCTTTTACTTCATCATTTATTCCTTTCCCTTTAGCTGTTCTATGTTCAATAGAAAGTTTCAGAATCTCTTCGGACACCCATTTTGGTATTTTCTTTCTTTCCTGTCTTTTTAATGACCAACTGCTTTCTTTAT
>NW_004444113.1:143658-145692 GCF_000243295.1 Trichechus manatus latirostris
CTATTTATTTGGATTCACTGTAAGTGAGCAAAAGGGAAGAAGCAGGAGCTGTCAACCAGGTGAAGCTTGAAAAGCTTTACCCAATTCTAATTCTACAATATTGTTAAATGAAATCAATAAATCATCCTTTCATTGGAATGTAAGAAAAAAATTATACGGCCAGCAGCTATCACTCCATAGTTATGTGCAACCTGAAATTCCAACTCAGCAAAAAAGCCTTATGAAATTATTCTGGTGTCTGCAGAGCTTGAAGAGAAGGGAGGGTGTGATGAGCAACAGGGGAAGATTAAAGAACTTCATCACTGATGGATAATTTGTTCTCATTTGTATAAAATAATTCTAACCCTTATACAGTAATTATCACAGGCTGGAAATGATACGTTCTTTCACTCAGAACTGAATCACAGCAATCACTTAGAAGGCCAAGCGTTTGAGAAGAAAATGAGTTATGTATGTGTGGGAGATTTAAGTTTTGATATGCAGAAAGGATATTTTTCATCGCAAAGTTGGTAATACTGTTGACAAATGCCAGTTCGAAGAAAATCACTTAGTCTCATCAAATGGAACAATAGTGAACTTGAGGGAAAATTAATATAGAATGAGATTATGTTATTCTGTACTTTTTTCAGGATGCTCACGCTCTCAAATCAAAGCTATTCATTGTCTTCAGAAATATAAAAAGGAAATTCAGAAGTTTAAGTACAGAATATAATGGTTGTTTTAAAAATTAAATACAATCTTGATTGAATTGCTCCACTTTTTATTTTCTTAACTTGACACCAGCCTCTGTGTTGAATCTCCAGAAGCCTTATTAACTGAGAGATTATATATCCCTAAAGGCCGGGTGATTTGTGCCACAAAACTGAACTGAAATTCATTCTCCAAACTCTTCCAAAAAGCACCAGTCATAATAAGGGTTGAATCATGTGGGCTAGAGGGAACTGTAGGGAAGAAAGTCGAAGGTGAAAGAAGCAAGCAAAGACCAGCAAAAACAGATGCTGCTTTTAGAACTTACAACAGCAATGACCAGCTACACAACTTGCAAGAAGAATAAACCCTCAGAGGACAGTGACAAGGTGGAGAAATTCTACCCTGAATAATTCTCTCTCTCTCTCAATGATTGTTTTCAAATTTACGTATGTTTTCATGAGTGCCTTCATTGGGGATCAAAATCAAAGTGCTATCAACAAAGATGGGAGTCCCTGGGTGGTGCAAATGGTTAAGCGCTTGGCTGTTAACCAAAAGGCACTTCGGAAAAAAGGTCTGGTGATCTACCTTCAAAAAATAAGCCATTGAAAACCCTGTGGAGCACAATTCTACTCTGACACATATGGGGATGCCATGAGTCAGAATCACCTTGAAGGAAACTGGTATCAACAAAGGTGAGTAGAATCCTAAGATTTTGGCCACAACCAACACTCATGTGGGAAAACCCATGAGTAGCTGGGATGTGCTCCAATTTCTACCTTCCAAGTAATAAGAAGTGAATCTACTTGGGACCACAGGTGAGCAATGTTTATGTATAAAGCTTATTATGGATTGAAATGTATCCCCTCAAAATATGTGTTGGAATTCTAACCCCTGCGCCTGTGGATATAATCTAATCTAATGTGATGCAATCACTATCCATAATGCAATCTAGTGTAATGTAATCAATCAATCAATGGAGGTCATGTCATGTAGGGCATGTCCTCAACCTAATCACTTCTGAGTTACAAAAAGAGCAGGATAGATAGAGGCAAGCAAGCTGACACAGGGAAGACAGCTGTTAGCTGATAATGATGGAGGCAGATGAATCTACAAGCCCAGGAACTCCAAGGACTGATGGCTACTAGAAGCTGAAATAGATCCAAAAAAAAAGCCTCCCCCACAAGCCACACCCTGAATTCAAACTTCTAGCCTCATAAACTGTGAGAAAATAAACTTCTGTTCTTTAAAGCCACTCACTTGTGGTATTTGTCTTACAACAGCACCAGAAAATTAAGACAGGACTTGAGAAAGAAGACTCCATTCATTCCATATTTCTCAAGATGT
>NW_004444113.1:146062-147636 GCF_000243295.1 Trichechus manatus latirostris
AATGGGCTCAAGCATAGCAATGATTGTGAAGATGGCACAGGACCCAGCAGTGTTTCATTCTGTTGTACATAGGGCCGCTATGATTCGGAGCCGACCTGACAGTCCCTAACAACAACAACAACACACAGGAAACAGGAGAAATATAAGGAAGGTCTTGTCTTATCATCTCCTAGCTGGCCTCTGTTTGTGCCCTTTCAACCCAACCTTTCCAGGTCTTACCTGCCTGTCTTGAGTGTAGCATTAGTCCAGGACTATATCAGGTTTGGAGCCCTGGTGGTGCAGAGGTTAAGAGCTCTGCTGCTAACCAAGGCCAGCAGTTTGAATCCACCAGGCGCTCCTTGGAAACTCTGTGGGGTAGTTCTACTCTGTCCTATAGCGTCGCTATGAGTCGGAGTCGACTCGACGGCAACTTTGGTGGTATATCAGGTTTATGGAGCCCCTGGGCGGTGCGAATGGTTAAACACTTGGCTGCTAACTGAAATATTGGTGGTTCAAGTCCACCCAGAGACATCTCAGAAGAAACTCCTGGCAATCTACTTCCAAAAAACCCTATGGAGCACAGTTCTACTCCGACACACATGGGGTCACCGTGAGTTGTAATTGACTCTATGGCAGCTGGTATATCAGGTTGGTAATTAGACTGATAGCATCGGAAGGGTCTTGAAGTCTTCTAGTCCAATTCTCTCATCTGACTGATGAGAAACCAAGTCCCAGAGAGAGAGACGGTCTGCCAAGTGCACTGGGTGTTCCTACGCACTGCTTCAAAGCCATTTCATCCCACTTCTTACTGCCACCTCTCTGCACAGACTTAACCAGCGTCACAGTGGTGCAATCAGTGGCACTTCCTTCACTTTGAGGCCACTTGCCCATGCCTTGCTTCCTGTCCTGGGTCTTCTCTGATGCCGTGGCAAGGACAGCCCATGTGAGCTTGCTCTGCATTCTTGTATGTACCACCCAGAAGTGGGGCCATGCTTAAGCCACAGGGGATGTGAACCGATGGATGAAGACTTTCTTTCATCCTGTAGATGGATGGTTCTAAGACTCATTTCAGAAAGTCCCATTGGATTCTGCACAAGTCGCTTGCAATGGTGGTCAATTCAACAACACGTCCTGTGGTGGCTGGACCTTCTTTTCTGTCTCACTTCCCCTGTGCTGCTTTCCCTGGAGTAAAATTCCCAAACCTAGACATCACACGACGTCTCTTCTGCTCCATTCTATGTATCAAGGCGGTCACAAAGGCCCACTCAGGTCCAAGGGAAGGTGAAATAGACTCCACTTCTTGGTAGCTGAGTGGTAAAGTTCTGGAAGAGGATGTGGGGCTGAAAAGATTGCTCTGGCTATGAAATTTGATTGCTATTCCATAAGTTGCCGTGACACCAAGGTCTGAGAATCCCTGAGACAGATTTAGTTTACTCTCAAAAAATCTAAATTTCATGTTCCATATTATTGCACCTGATTAAAGCAGAAAAGATGGTACAAGTTTTTCTAACAGACCATTTTCTAACATTATCTAGTGAAGTCCTTCTTCTCAAGAGCTTTTAACAAATTGAATTCTCTTTTAAATGAAATGATTT